>NC_089504.1:152891621-153202156 GCF_036850995.1 Saccopteryx leptura
TTCACCCTACTGTTTCTTTCCAGTGCTTTTTTTCTTTTCCTTTTTGTCTTGTGAGAGAGACAGACAAACAAGAAAGGAGAGAAATGAGAAGAATCAACTCATAGTTGTGGCACTTTTAATTGTTCATTGATTGCTTCTCATAGGTGCCTTGGCTGTGGGGGGGGGGCTCCAGAGGATCCAGTGTACCCTTGCTCAAGACCTTGGGCTAAAGCCAGTGACCTTGGGCTTCAAGCCAGCCACCTTTGGGCTCATGCCAGCAACCATGGGATCATGTTTATGATCCCCCATTCAAGCTGGTGAGCCTGTGCTCAAGACAGAGGAGCATAGGCTCAAGCCATTGACCTCAGGGTTTGAACCTGGGACTTCAGCATCCTAGCCTGATGCTCTATCAACTGTATCACCACTTGCCAGTCCTTTCCAGTGATGTCAGATATTGTACTTTTTATTTCTGACTGCTCTTTTTTTATTTCTATTTACTTTTGTATAATGTTGAACAGTCTTATAACCTTTACTTTGAACTCTATATCTGATAATTTGCTTACCTCCATTTCATTTAGCTCTTTTTCTGGAAACTTCTCTTGTTCTGTCATCTGGAGACTGTTTCCTTGTCTTCCCATTTTGGCTGCCTCTTTGGTTTTTTTTGTTTTTCCTGTGAATTAACTTGGTCTACTGTGACTCCTTGTTTTCATGGATTGGCCTTATATAGTATGTGTCCTGTGGGATTCAGTGGGATTGTCTTCCTGGTTACTTGAATTGGGTGCATCAGGAATGTCTCTTGTGGGCCCTCCTGCTGTAGTTGTCTTGATTGTTATTGGCCAATTTGTGAATGGGATCAACCTTCAAGCTGGCTGACTATGGGGCTCAACCTCAACCACGGCATGTGAGCTACTGTGCAAGTGTTGACCTCAGAAAGCAGAATTCACCTCAGTAGGGCTTAATTCCTGCTGATACCATCCCTTGAGTATGCTGCTTGTGAAGCTTATTGGATTCTGATCTAATTTTTTTCTGAATCTTTCCTTTGGGTGTGTTGATTCTGGGCCTCTTGGAAGTCACTCTGGTGTAGGCCAATGTCAGACACCATCTGTGTTTGGCCCTTGGCAACCTGTTTAAAGCTACAAGTGTTCCACAGTTTGTGGCTGCCTCTGTTGGGCTTGAGGTAACGGGAAGAACCAAGCTGTACACAAAAGCTGGCCTTTGTCAGTGCTGGGCCTAGGGGCAGACCAGCAAAAGTCTCAAGGCACCCCTCAATCTGCCTCCAGCTGCCAGCTCCCTGTTAGACTCAGTCACTGAAAGAGCCTCTTTTGGGTTTAGGAAGATGTGCCTAGTGGATTTTAGAAGGAGGTACAGGTGAAGCTTCAGGGAAGGTGGTGTACATGGTCCCTGACCCAGAGCCACTTGACTCAGTCGGACCCAGATTTTGCCTTAAAACCAGCAGGCAGAGCCACAAAGAGTCAGGTGGGTGGGGCCTCTAGAGCCAGGAAGGAGGTCTTCCTGAAGCTGGGAGGATGGTTTTATTGGATCTACTATGAAGGGGAAGCACCAGGCAGGTTCACGAGAAAGTATGGGGAATGGCCTCTGCCTCAAAGCCAGACAACTGAAGTCACTGACATCCCCTGAGTCTTTTCAGAACTCTACATGCTGGCCTAGGCAGCTGACTTTTCAGCAGGGCCTAAGCTCCGTAGGGTGGGGCAAAAGGGAGTTTGAAGGTTGAGGCAATTGCTTTCCCCTAGTCTGATGTCCCATGGAGTGTTCTCCACCCAAGAAAGATGGTATCTGTGGTATTGGAGAATGACTCAGCACAGGGATCCTGGTAGCTGTTCCCCTGAGTCTGTCCCTAAGGCCACACATCCTAGAGCCTTATTATACAACACTAGTCTGCTCTGCCCTCCCTCTGCTGGAACCATGGTGAATGGCTACAAATGGAACTTTGTGCATTGGTCCTTTAAGAAGTGCCTGTGTCTCTAGCCATCTCTCCCTGGCATATAAAAAGCCACCTGCTTTTCTCGGCTGAATGTTGGTCAGTGCCTCTTTCAGGTCTGGTGCTCTGGGGTGAGGATCCCAGCTTGCGGTCTAGGCCCCACACTTCTTTGGGGGAAGCCCCTTACAGCTGTGCTATCTCTCCTCAGATGCTGCTGTGGGAAGGGTGCCAGCTCTTTATGCATCTTTATTCTTTCTACCAGTCTCAATGTGGCTGCTTCTGTAAATCCTTGTTTTTAAGACTTCATTTAATTTTCATTTGGTTATTCAGGACGATTGTTCTTTTTTTTAAATTTATTTTAAAGATTTTATTTATTCATTTTAAACAGGAGAGAGAGAGAGAGAGAGAGAGAGAGAGAGAGAGAGAGAGAGAGAGAGAGAGAGAAGGGAGGAGCAGGAAGCATCAACTCCCATATGTGCCTTGACTAGACAAGCCCAGGGTTTTGAACCAGTGACCTCAGCATTCCAGGTCGATGCTTTATCCACTGTGCCACCACAGGTCAGGCGACTATTGTTCTTAAATTTAGTTGTAACTCCAGTTTGGTCCTGGCAGAAGGTGAGTTTAGCTTTTTTAAAAATTTTTTTATTTTATTTATTCATTTTAGAGAAGAGAGAGAGAGTAAGAGAGAGAGAAAGGGGAAGGAGCAGGAAGTACCAACTCCCATATGTGCCTGGACCAGGCAAGTGCAGGATTTTGAACTTGCAACCTCAGTGTTCCAGTTTGATGCTCTATCCACTGCGCCACCATAGGTCAGATGAGTTTAGCTTTTAAGTACTCTGCTGCCATATTGATCTTCCACTATTATTCTTTCCTTCTTTCTTTTTAAAAATTTTTTCTTAAGTGAGATGCAGGGAGGCAGAGATACAGACTTCCACATGTGCCTTAACTGGGATCCACCTGGCAAGCCCCCTACCAGGTGATGCTCTGCTCATTTGGAGCTGTTGCTCCATTGCTCGGCAACTGAGCTATTTTAGTTCCTGAGGTGAGGCTATGGAGCCATCCTCAGAGTCCAGGGCCAACTTGCTCCAACCGAGCCATGGCTGTGGAAGGAGAAGAAAAAGACAGACCCATAGAATGGGGAGGGAGGAAGGATGGAGAAGAAGATGGTTGCTTCTCCTGTGTTCCCTGACTGGGAATTGAACCTGGGATTTCCACGAGCCAGGCTGATGCTCTGCCACTGAGCCAACTGGCTAGGGCTGTCTATCAACTTTTTAAAAAAGAACTATCAATTTTTCTACAATTGTACCAACAACTATAGATTAAGAAAGTCTTTGTCATCTATTGCTATTATTTACTTTATTCAATACACCTTTTAAACTCAAATTATCTAATAATGTTCTAAAAATAAAGCAGCACAGGTAATACATATCTTAATAAAGAAACTGACTTCATTATCTTTGGAATTTCCTTTCATTCCTTGCTGAAACTCTGGTAACTCTGATATCTATTCCTTTCACCTGATGAGATAGACTGCTGGCTTAGCCAAGAGGGAAAAAAAATGTTTAAAGTAGGTATTCAAACTGAGGGTACTAGAGAGGGTTACTCCAAATTTCCCAAGGTTTGTAGAAGCAATTTAAAATTATCTCAAGTGACATGGGACCACTTCAATCTTAGTCCACATTGAAATAATTATACTACATCCTTTTGAGAGTAAGAGCCTGAGAGAAAATTGAAATTTTATTAAATCCAGAGGTGTTCAACCACTTTAACAATGCCCAGGTGGAAAAAACTTAATCTAAGGGCTACAGATTAGTCCCATAGGCAACAAAAATGTCTTACTTGCTTTTCTTTATAAATTGCTAAACATAATGTCAGACACTTGCTGGCACTCTGTTAATACATAAGTAAATTGTAGACATAGGTTTACTTCTTAAATATGATTATAGAATTATTCCTTTGGTTTATATAGATATAAACCAAACAAGCAAAGCCAACTAAAGAAAAAACTAATTTATTTATTTTGTATTTTTCTGAAGCTGGAAACGGGGAGAGACAGTCAGACAGACTCCCGCATGCGCCCGACCAAGATCCACCTGGCACGCCCACCAGGGGCGAAGCTCTGCCCACCAGGGGGCGATGCTCTGCCCCTCCGGGCCGTCGCTCTGCCGTGACCAGAGCCACTCTAGCGCCTGGGGCAGAGGCCAAGGAGCCATCCCCAGAGCCCAGGCCATCTTTGCTCCAATGGAGCCTTGGCTGTGGGAGGGGAAGAGAGAGACAGAGAGGAAGGGGGGGGGGTGGAGAAGCAAATGGGCGCTTCTCCTATGTGCCCTGGCCGGGAATCGAACCCAGGTCCCCCACACGTCAGGCCGATGCTCTACCACTGAGCCAACCGGCCAGGGCCCTAATTTATTTTTTTGAGTATACTTGAAGGCAATACATTTTAAAAACTGTCCAAAGAGAAGAAATTCCAGATTCTTCCTTAATAACTACTGGGTTGTGATGAATTGAGAATTATACAACCTAATTTAGTGGTGTGCAGATTGCTTACAAAAGCATTGATTCATACTAATAGTCTTAGATTTGTCTTTTTCCTTGCATTACCACAAAACTCCCACCTTAACTAATTTTTAATTAGTTTAGATAAGAAGAAAATTTCTTCTTATTTTTTATTTTTCTTAAGACTTCTTCAAAATATACCCTAAAATATGTTTTAAAACAAATAACTACTATTTTTAATTTTTCTTTATTATTATGGATTATATGATATTAAGTGATTAATATATTTACTCATCCATCTAGTCATTCATTCATTTATTTACAGATAAACACTTATTAACAAGTTATATGCCAGGCATGGCACTGAATCAGGCATGGGAAAATACAAATGTTTTAGGCTTGCTTGCACTTTGTAAGATTAGTGTGTGAGTGAGCACATGGCAGAGCCATGTGGCATAGCCTATGTAAGGCTACAGGTGCTTTGACTCAGGGTGGATTACGAATTGTCTTCCCACCACTCTGAGGTGCTGTTTTGCTGTTCATTCAGCTGATGCTGTGAGAAGTGATTTTCCCTGCCTGTTTGCTTGGCTGATGTTGCGAGAATCTACTAAATGGGAATGGCCCATTGCTTTCTACCTCCACAGTTCCTCTACTGTCTGCCCAAATCCAGTGTGAACCTGCCTGACCTTGGCCACCAGCATTACATCTGTAGTAGTGGGCAGGATTCAAATCAGATTGGTATGGAGCTGCCAATATCCTTCAAGGGTGGAATACAGGAGTGGCTCTTCTTGAGCATGTCGTTCCCTGTGGCTGGTGTGTTGGGGGTTGTGGGCTGGGTGTTTTATAGCCTGGCAAGCAAAAACTGAAAGCTCTTTGCAAAAGGCCACCCAAGTTTGAGAACTCTAGTGTGAGTTTGAGTCTGAAAACCAGTGATGGCTTGAACTGCAACAGTTGCTGGAGAAGGAGACTGACTGATATCAAGAACTTCAGTGTGAAATGCAGGCTGAATACCAATAGCGCCTGGAACTGGAATGGTTGCTGGAAATGGAGTTGTGGATTCAAAAGCTGCAGTTTGCTCAAGAAGCCAAACACTGGCACTGACAGTTGGTAGAGAAACAACTAAAGATTCAAGAGCTCCAGTTTCAGCTTCAGTCTGAGAGCCTGCAGCCACAGAGCTGAAGAAGGGGCTGCATTCGTGCCAGCAGAGTGGCCCTGAGTCAGTGGTAGTGGGAATTTACAACTCCTCCTCTTCTGAGGAGGAGGAAGTTTGGGCTAAAAGTGCCATCAGCAGACTCAGAGCCCGGCTGGTGGTCACCCAAGAGGTAAAAACCCAAGAGCCAGAACTCCTTCAGGGCAGGCACAACTCCCTCCACAGGTAGTGGAGCACTCTGTGATCCTGCCCTACATCCAGACAGAGTTGATGGAGTTAAGGATGAAATTCAGGCAGAAACCCACTGAGCCCCTGGCAACCTGGTTTCCTGCAGTTATGGGACATAGGAGGGTAGATGGCATCATGCTCTCTGGAACAGAGATGGAGAAATGCTGCCACACACTGCTCCTTGAGGCAGCATTTTCAGAATTGCCATGACAACCCAGAAAACCACACCCTATTAGAATAGGTGATGACTGCCATTCGTATGGTCTGGCAGAATGCTGGGGACTTGCCAGGGCAGTGAGTCGGTGGCAGTCATATATTGAGCTGCAGCAGATCCTCCAGGAACTAGGTATAAGGAATGCTTCTTTCAACCTGAGGTCCTGTAGGCCAGATGAGGAAATATTTATAGCAGGGATAAGGGTCCTTATTCTCTGTAATTCCCCATCAGCCCTTTTTGGGGTACTAGTAGCTATCTTGAGCTCCTGTGTGGGGCAGCCCATCAACATGGTTACACAGAGAGTGGCAGATTTTGGGGAGGTTGAATCAGCATGGAATTGTAAAGCTGTGTAAGCTGCTGCCTATGCTGCCCCCACCCCCAACTGACAAGAGAAATGGGCCTGTAAAGGTTACCTGAACACAGATGTGGGTAGATATGATCATTGCTGGGGCAGATAAAAATTAGATGACAGGTCTAATAAAATCCTTTTAGAACTTTGGCAATAGCTTGAGCTAGAACAGAAGTTCCAGCCTCTGAAAAAGTTTAAAAAGTGGGCGGTCCTAGCTGCTGCCAAAATAATGGCTGATATTCAGATTGCACAACTGCAAGATTATATGATGGAGACAGCTGAGGAAGAGGAGAATCCCCAAGACTTGTTGTCCCAGTTTGAATGGGGGAAGGCCGAGAGACCAGCCAAACAGGGAGAGTCGGGGGGGAGGGGGTTGGAGGCCTCATGTGAAATTGGTAATCCACTGGTCCCCTTCTAATTTGCAGCAGGTGTTGGTCTTAGCAGGCACAAGGTGCTTTTGTACCAGCTAAAGGAACTGTCAAGGCAGCACAAGACTTGAATGTGTTTGACCCCTCCAGGCCCTGTAAGCTTGCAGAGGGGTTTGGATGGGGCCTGTGGCAATGAACAGAGTGCTTATGCCAAGGCACTGAAGTCCATTATCAAAGGGCTGTATGGCTAGTTGCCTGTAATGCACCTTCACCTTGGGTGATTTGCACAGACAGCTGAGCTGACTATGGTGGACTGATCATTGAGTGATGTAACGGACTTTTAAAGCAGTGACTGCAATAAGAACGGAGCACCTGCTCCCTTGCTGGATGGACATGCCACTTATGGACAGTATGAGAGACCCTAATAGGGTGGCCTGGCATCTATGGAGGCCCTGCTGCAATGGGAAGCTGTTCCCATCCAGCTTCAGAGATGCACCAAAGACACTTTACAGCTTTAATAGACGTATCCCTGGACTATACAGGTCCTTCCACCTACCGTGGGGTAGGGGGCTAGAGGTGGGCTTCCAGTTAACATCCTCAGCAAAGTGCACAGGGAGATGTCACTGTGAAGGGCATTTTTGTAATTATTGTCATTTTTTGTATAGCTTGTGCCTTTGTAATTCTGTTGCTCTAGTCTGTGCTGTTTCTGTGATATAATATACCTCACTCCTCACACAGGGACCATCGGGGAAGATGCCTGTCACATAGATTGTGAGGCGAGCAACACTAAAGGGGTGGAGTGTTGGGAAAACAGCCGTGTTAAGTTTGCTCGTTTGCACTTTGCATGAGGCAGAGCCACGTGTGCATAGCCTGTGTAAGGCTACGGGTGCTTTGACTCAGGCCAGATTGTGGGTTGTCTGCCTGCCACTGTGAGGAGATGTTTTGCTGTTTGTTTGTCTGCTGCCATTGAAAAGTTGTTTTCCCTGTCTGTTGGCTGGTCCATCATTGTGAGACTCTATTAAACGGGAATGGCCCACCGCTTTCAGGCTCCACAGTTTCTCTACCACCTGCTCGAATCCAATGTGGACATGCCTGGAACTGGTATTACAATAAAAAAAAATACCTGGTGTTAAGCACAGTAATATGTATATCAATATGTGGTGAAGATGCAAAAAAGGAAACAATAATGAATGATGTGATACATAGGATTTAAGATCAGGACAAGGAATTAGAGGTTATCTAGTCTAATTCCTTCATTTTATAAATCAGGAAACCAAGAGCCAGAAATGTTGAACATCATGCAACTTGTTAGTGTAGTCATGGCATTACTGTCAATCATTAATTGGGTATTTAATTAATTTTAAAACAATACCCAATGGTAGTTTATATCATCCCATTTTAAAAATAAAGAAATTAAATTCAGAAAGATAACACATCCAAATATACTATCAGTAAATGGCAGATCACTGTTTCAAACCTATCTCTGTCTGAATCTAAAACTGAGCTCTGAAAATCAGTTATTATTATAACTAACATCTAGTCCAGTGATTTTTTTCCTCAGTAAGATTTGTTCTATATCCTGTGTAATGTAGCATATCTAAATTTAACCTAAATTTATGTCCCCCCAAATATGAATGTGTCACTGATTCAAATTATATCCTGTAAGCAAAAAATGCTCCAATATTCTTTGTCAGAATTATTCTAAAACTAGGGAAATGGTTTACAAAGTCAAATTTTTAGTAGTAATTTGAGGTTGGGTATAATTTTCTTTGAAAACAGAGCACCCAAAAAGAAAACAGCAGGATATTCAAATGCATTAACTTTCTCCCCCAGTTTTTGGATGCAATATTTCTGTTTTGGAAGACAGTGGAAGAAAACTTTCTCATTTCTCAGTGTTAGGACAAACTGTTCTCTGGAACGGCTGGTTTGGTTTTAACTTATGAACATTGTGATTCTTGTACCTGATCACATCTCCTCTTTACCAGGAAACAGCAAATGGGATGCTCATCTCTGTTAACCATACAAAATGGTATGACATGTATTCTCATGGATGATTCTACCCCTGGCCTTATTTTATTTATGAAATGATTTCCCCACCATTAATAAAATTCCTTTTGTAATATATGAAATTGACTGAGCAGCCATAAGTTACTAAAAGGACAAAATAAAGTGTGACTAAAGCATGTTTTATTTTTTTCCTGAACTGCACTTTATAGATTTATGTTTAAGACTTGTAAAAATATTAGTGTAAAAGGAGAATGTCACAATGAATAAGAGTCACATAAGCAAGTTGTTTGATTCCTGGAAGGCAAACATGTAAATATTTTTCCACTGTTTCAGTCAACAGAGTAATTGATATGGGGGGGAGTTCCCCTGGGAGAAAAGTCGCATTCTTTCTAAGATAAAGGCTGTATTGCATAGTAGGTAAGAGTATGAAGTTGGTGTAAAGCTGGCCTGCCTTTCATTCCCTGATATACCACTGACTAGCCATGAGACTCCAGGAGAGAGAGTTCTGTCATTCTTAATCTTTACTTTTTTTTTTTTATCAGCCACATAGGCTAATAGTTATACCTACTTTATATGGTTGCTGAGAGAATTAAATGAGTCTGTTTTGGATCAAATTTTGTCAGTTGTGCTACTACTCTCTGCCCTTGTTTTGCCCCTAAGAAATCTTGCTCTGACAATGATATGCTCCTGGGCTTTCATCCCAAACAGCATATGGGGTACTAGCCAACAAATTTCTTCACAAATTTTGTGGCATATGCCAGACTTCTATAACATAATAATGATAAAAATAATACTAACCTGTACTTAAATTTACCATGAGTCAAGCATCTTACATGCATTAATTCATTTAATTTTGTTATGAATGTCAATGATGCTAAAAATTATTTTCTCAAAACTATAAGACTTAAACCAAAGTCATGTAATGCACAGATGTACCAGTCAGGACAGCTGCAGACACAAGTACAAATGACTTGAGTGTAGTAAGTAAAAGACCCTAATGAGCAGCTGCTTAAATAGGGAGTAAGGTTTACTTTTCTTACATCACATGATGCTCAGAGGTAGGGAGCTTCAGGGGTGCATTAGAGCTCAGTGGTGTTCGTGTTCTAGACCTGTGCCCCTACATTCACTTGTCCAAGCATGATGTTAGCAAACAACTGAATTTGAAGTTGGGAAGCAGGAGACAGCACAGGGTGAGAATTTCTACTCCTTCCTCTTCCTTATCTTTCCTAAAAGCCACAAATATATCTTCTACAGTTGAGTGGACAAGACTGGTCACATGTCTCTCTCCCATGCCTGGGGGTGGTGGTGGTCATCTTCCCTGAGATCAAGGAATTCTGCCTAATGCCTGCATACATTTTATTTTGCTGCCCTGTGAACATGACAGATGTGAGCTGTTGTCTTGAGTTCAGCCCTGATATTAAGCCATTTGCTTAAGAAATGGAAATTGGATGTCTAATCGGTGGTGGCACAGTGGCTAGAGCATTGACATGGGACACTAAGGTCCCAGGTTCAAAATTCTGAGGTCACTGGCTTGCTCATGGGGTTCCCGGCTTACGTGTGGGATCATCAAAGTGATCCTCTAGTTACTGGCTTGAGCTCAAAGGCTGCTAGCCTGAGCCCAAGGACACTGGCTTGCGCAAGCAGTCATTGGCTTGGCTGGAGCCTCCTGGTCAAGGCATGTATGAGAAGCAATCAATGAAAAACTAAAAGTGTCACAACTACAAACTGATACTTCTCATCTCTCTCCTTTCCTGTCTGTCTCTATCTCTGTCTCTCTTTTTCTTATGCAATAAACAAACAAACAAATAAATAAAATACAAATTGGAATTTTGAGTAGGGTTTCTGTGTAATTTCTTCAGTCAGTGTACAGCTAGTTCAAGCCCAGAACTTTCCCTGGTGCAGGGATTGTAAAATAGACCCCAACATACTCCCTGATTTATATTTTGATTGATTTGTGTTATTCTGTATATGCTTAGTAAGTGATAGTTTTATTTAGACCCAGAATTTCCTGGCTCAGAACTATAAGGCTATCTAATTTGTTAGTAAAGGGAATTCCAGACAGGTAAGGTGGGAAAAAGAGACCACTGTTGCAAATGGGGGTTGTTCTGAATAGTAATTTATTTTTATTTCAAGAATAAAGTCCTCTGCTTTATTAACCAATAATAAAAGATTCCTTACAAGGCTATCTATAAAACAAAACTTTTGGAAATACTGTATATGGACATCTAACATTTAGTGTTATTTCTTGTGGAATGTAACATTTAATTCCAAAACATTGCATGCTAACTGGTTTTCATGGGTACAGTATTCAAATTGGTGTTTATAATTTACAAAGTTATATAAAATTTTCACCTTCTTTTTTTTTTCTTTTGCACAAGAACCTAAATAACTTTATATCTGTTTTTTTCTCATGTGGTCAAAAGAACATTTAATAAATCAATGACTTAAACTAAAACAGACTTGTTTTAATAATATGAAACAACTGGAAAGTTGGTTTATGACCACATATAGTCAAGCCTGAGACCACACGAACATACCCTGTCCCTAAGGACTAATGGCACTCAGAGTAAAGGAAAAGTCAGGGTAAGGAAGGTTTCGCCTGGGAAAACTCTAGTGAGGTGATTCTTGGGCTCCAATGACTAAACATGGAATTTAAATAGGAAAGAAGTTAGTTAGAGTGTTGTAGATTTTACATCTAGGGATGTAGAATTTAATCAAAGCATATCTTCTCATATTGAGAACTAAAACTAAGTTTGAATAGACTGTGAGTAGTTGAATGTCCTCTGTGCCTACTTATCTTTTAAAACTCAGTTCAGTCCTAATGGCCTCCAGAATGCTTTCTTTGATCTCTAATATTTTACTTCATGCCCACTCTTTGTACTTCCTAGACTCTCTCTATATTCTTCTCTTTTATAATTTACCATATTAAATGTATATCACAGTTTGTTTGTAGGTCCATACATGTTGACCATTTTTTAAACTATAGTCCCTGTTTTGTTCATCTATACTAATTCCAGTTCACTGACTTGAAGGGCTTGGAATATAATGGAGATAATTGGGCTTACTTTGAGAGTCAAAAGGAGTAACTGTACATTCTTGAGCTAAAAAATGATATGATTACAGGAGTCTTTCCAAAATATTTGATTTTGAGCAGTGGGAAGTGTGGATTAGGAAGGGAAGATAGTAGAAATAGGAATAGTCTTGTCTTAAGGATAAAGGAAGTTGGAAACAATAATGACTTGGCCAACATTGTACAGAGAAAAGAGACAGGAATTGAAACCTCTTCAACTCTGAGTTCAAGATTTTTTGTGTTCTATAGTGAGAAGGTGATAGAAGGCTTTCTCCAAGTGTTGGCAGTGATATATAGAGAAAGAAAAACACCTACCACACCATCAGATGGATACACCTGCAGAACTAGATTACTGGTTATAGATGGAATGTAAAGAAAAGGGTGAAGTCAAAGATGCCGCCCAGAGTGCAGCCCTGGGGATCTTGGAGAAGTGTTCCTCTTAGCAAACCTGTTACTTAAAAGACAACGTGAGCTTCTGGGATTGTGCGCAGGCAAATTTTTTCTAGGTATGAATAATGACTTGTGATTAAAAAAGAACAAAACTGAACATTTGTTTTTGTCATTTACTCCGAATCTACAGGATCAGAGTCAAACATAATGTTATCCAAGTGCATTTCAAACAAACTTTTTTAAGTAGTTTTCTCATTTATAATAGACTCTTTAAATGGCCCAAGCAACTGTTTTTGATCCCACCTTTTTTTGTCTAAGATAGAAATGCCAGTATTCATTCCTAAAGGGTAGAGGTGAAAAGCTTTCCTCTAAGATTCCACTGTACTATCTTTACAGTCAGTGAATTATTCTTTTATGTTAATTTCAGCTCTTTGACTCCAAGGACACTGAATGCTGGGGAGATTGTTTCAGCTTAATGTAAGAGCCAAAGGGAATTGTAAATATTTGACTAAAAGTGTACTTTTGAAGATGAGTTTTAGCAGTGGACAGCATGGATTAGGAAGGGAGATGGTAAAGGCAGGATGACAAGAGACCTTATATAAATGGGAGAATTCAGTATCTGATGTCAATTTTGTAACTTAGAGTTTTTGAAATTGAATTGCCTCAAATAAAGTAAATTGAAGATTTTTTGTTAGAAAAATCAGATGTCAAAGAAGAGAACCAGGAAGAACTTCGTGATTTCTATGGCTAAGCCAACAGAAATCTAGTGTGCATGCTTAGATCCAAACCAAGAGAGAGAGCTATTTCCTCTACATTGATCTGGCTAAATCTCAGGTGTGATAAAATGTGGATGCTGTGGGAGACCTGGGTTCATTTTCACACTCTTTACAAAGCTCTCATCTGGAACACATTTTGGAGGTAAGTGTGAAACAAGACAAGTTGGACATACAGTTGAATTTGTGATATTGAGTTGCATTAATTGTATATTTCCTCCTGAGGTTGTCTCTGATACAACCCTCTTCTCTTCTTTGCTGATCCCCAGAGTTCTTCTCCTGCTTCAGCACCTATTGTAACAGCTGGTGATACTCTTCACTAAACTTGAAAAATAATCCTCAGTACACATGATGGAAGTGGGGCTTGAAGTTAGCTTGATTGTCAAGAAAATGAGAGAAGTGACATCAGAGAAATGGCACCATAAGGAGTGATACCAATAAATCTCCTCCAAAATTCAACAAGATCTTCAACCAGAGACAGAAAAATCTATCCTTGGAGCCTCCAGAAGTTCCACACTAAACATGAAGGTATGATCGAGCAAAAAATTGACTAAATATATAATCAACCCCGAAGGAAATAAGGAGGAAGAAACACTCCGCCTTCCTCACTAACCTAAATAAGGGCTGCTTTCACTGGGAACTAAGAGTATAGGAACTAAGGCGGGCATAGGGTGTGAATAGAACCAGACTGCAGCACAAACGTGTGAACCAGGCTGCGGCATGGACATCCAAGCCGAGGAAAAACTGTGCTTGTGGCAACCCAGTCAACACAGGCTAATGCTCGTGCCAAACCCAGACAAAGAAAGGCACTTGGGACAGCCATCTGCCCCGATCTCCTGGTTGGCGGCGCAGATAGTGGGCGAGAGATTCCTCCTAGAGCCCCTAGAGTGAGCGCCCATGTTACCAGACAGAGGGGCAAAGTCAGAGGCCTTTGTGTGGGCCGAAACCGGAATCTCAGGGTCACCCCTGCGCTCCAAAAGGCAGCACACGGGGAGGAAGCGGGAGCAAAATTCCCTACGCTCGAACTTTTACGTGCGGGCGGGGCGCCTCACTTGGAGTGAGAGGCAGCCGGCCTGATATCCTGGTCAGCAAGCATGGAGGGTGGGCAAGAGATTCTCCAAGAAGTGGGCGCCTGTGTTACCAGACAGAGGGGCAGAGTCAGAGGCCTTTCTGTGGGCCAAAGCCCTGCCTGATTATACTAGCGGCTCTGACTGATTGAGCCTTACCCAGAGCCCTGTGCTGAGTGGGAATAGAGTGAGGATTTGCCAGCTCTTTGAGCCTCTTACTCTCCAGGCAGAGGCAGCATCAACCCCATAGCTGGATCATCAGGCTACTAATTCAGGAAGGAAAGACTAGGAGAGAGGCTCCGGGAACACGGACTCTCGCATTGGTGGAGCCTGCAAATGCTAATGAGCCTTGACTGCCAATGAGACTGAAGCACAATATATGACATCACCATAGAGACTTATCAACTGCAAACCTTTACCTAAGCATGCCACAGGGGCAGAGCCCAGGGTACAGAGTCACTGACCAGGAAGAGGGAGAGAAAAGAAAAACCAAGAAGATAACCTCTCAAAATCAAGAATAATCCATAGACGTTATAACCTATCCCATTTTATTATATTTGTTCATTTGTTTCTCTTATCTTCTTGTTTTGATGATTTTCTTCCTCTTCCAATTTGGTCATTGAATTCTCTGCCGGTCTTACTCTCTCCTCTTCTTGAACTACACTTCCCATAAGTGTTACATCTCCCATTATCTTTTATTTCTTCTTCCTTTCTCTCTATGAGGGTTGCAATCCAAAACCCTTAACTCTTTCTCTCTCTCTCTCTCCTTTTATTCCTTTTTCTTCATTTTGTGTTTTCCTCTTTCTTTTTTTTTTTCTCTGCCTCTATATTAGTTTCTTCTTTTCTCCTTTACTTTTCCTCTCATTCAATACTCAATCATGAACAAATTATTTTATCTGGGACTCAAATTTTTCTTTGTGGCACTTTGGGGTTTTTTTACTTTGCTTTTTTAACTCACTAGCAGTGCTCCCAACCCTGGCTTTGCATTTTATCTAGATCTTGCTCCACTAAATACAATGGTAATTTTTTACTTTTTTCCCCCTTTTTCCTGTTTCCCTCTTATTCCTCTCATCATATCTATTAGTCAACCATCATCTAAAAGCAAATCATTTTATTCTTGACCCAAATTCTTTCCTTTTTTGCATTTTGTGGGTATACCCCCTTTCTTTGCCCCTTTATCATTTCTCCCCAACTAAGGCCCTCCATTATACGTAGTTTTTGTTCTATTTAGCACAATATAATTCACAGTTCACACAACATTTTCTCAAGAAGGAGGAAAGAGGAGAGGAGAGGGGAAGAAAGAAGGGGTAATAATAATTTTTTTATTTATTCTTTTTTATTTTTATTTTTAAAATTTTTTATTATTTATTAATTCTCATTAATACTATCAACAAAACCACCCTCAGATGCCATTAAGGAAAATGAAATCGAATATCTTGGATACAAAAGACAGAGAGGTAGCACAGATAGATGAGGAAAAGTCTATGGAGAAAAAATTTAATATATTGGAAACCTTGGAGCTAAATGACAGAGAATTTAAAATAGAAATTCTAAAAATACTCAGAGATATACTAGAAAACACAGAAAGGCAATTTAGGGACCTCAGAAAACAACTCAATGAACACAAAGAATATATTACCAAGAAAATTGAAACTATACAAACAAATCAAACAGAGATGAAAAACTCAATTCATGAGCTGAAAAACGAGGTAACAAGCTTGGCTAATAGAACAGGCCAAATAGAAGGTAGGATTAGGAAAATAGAAGACAAGCAACTTGAGGCACAACAGAGAGAAGAAGAAAGAGACTCAAAAATTAAAAAAAAAATGAGAAAGCCCTACAGGAATTGTCTGACTCCATCAAAAAGAATAACATAAGAATAATAGGTATATCAGAGGGAGAAGAGAGAGAAAATGGAATGGAGAACATATTCAAACAAATAATAGATGAGAACATCCCAAGCCTGTGGAAAGAACTAAAGCCTCAAATTCAAGAAGCAAACAGAACTCTGAGTTTTCTTAACCCCAACAAACCTACTCCAAAGCACATCATAATAAAATTGGCACAAACCAATGACAAAAAAAAAATTCTCAAGGCAGCCAGGGAAAAGAAGAATACAACATATAAAGGAAGGCCCATTAGATTATCATCAGAGCCTGACCAGGCAATGGCACAGTGGATAGAGCATTGGACTGGGATGTGGAAGGACCTAGGTGAGAGACCCCGAGGTCGCCAGCTTGAGTGCGGGCTCATCTGGCTTGAGCAAAAAGCTCATCAGCTTGGACCCAGGGTAGCTGGCACCAGCAAGGGGTTACTCAGTCTGCTGAAGGCCTACAGTCAAGGCACATATGAGAAAGCAATCAATGCACAACTAAGAAGTCTCAATGCGCAACAAAAAACTAATGATTGATGCTTCTCATCTCTCCGTTCCTCTCTGTCTGTCCCTGTCTATCTCTCTCTCTGACTCTCTCTCTGACTGTAAAAAAAAAAAAAAAAAAAAAAAAGATTATCATCAGATTTCTCAACAGAAACTCTACAAGCTAGAAGAGAGTGGACTTTAATATTTAAAGTCCTGAAAGAGAGGAACTTTCAGCCAAGAATACTATACCCATCAAAGCTATCCTTCAAATATGAAGGAGAAATAAAAACATTCACAGATACAGAAAAGATGAGGGAATTTATCATCAGAAAACCCCCACTCCAGGAATTACTAAAGGGGATTTTCCAATCAGATAAAAAGAACAAAACCACAAGTAAAAGCTCCACCAAGAACACAATAAGACAAAATTTAAACTGTGACAACAACAACAAAAAAAGGGGAGAGGACGGAGATGAACAGTAGCAAAGGACGATGGAGTGAAAAAGGACTCACAAAATAGTGCACTAAAATGAACAGGGTAGGAACCCTTTTCATTATTTAATGGTAACCACCATTGAAAAAACCACCACAGAAGCACATGATTTAAAAAAGATAGCAACAGAGAAAAGATGTATGGATTACAACCAAACAAAAACAAAAGATAGAAAAACGAAAGAGAAGGATCAAACAAGACACAAAACTAACAGAAAGCAATGTATATAATGGCAATAGGGAACTCACAAGTGTCAATAATTACAATAAATGTAAACGGATTTAACTCATCAATAAAAAGGCACAGAGTAGCAGAATGGATTAAAAAAAAATCCAACTGTATGCTGCCTACAAGAAACTCATCTAAACAACAAGGATAAAAACAAATTCAAAGTGAAAGGCTGGAAAACAATACTCCAAGCAAATAACATCCAAAAAAAAAGCAGGCATAGCAATACTCATATCTGATAATGCTGACTACAAGACAGGAAAAGTACTCAAAGACAAAAATGGTTATTTCATAATGATTAAGGGGATGCTGAATCAAGAAGACATAACAGTTCTTAATATATATGCACCAAACCAAGGAGCACCAAAATATATAAGACAGCTACTTATTGACCTTAAAACAAAAACTGACAAAAATACAATTATACTTGGAGACCTCAATACACAGCTGACGGCTCTAGATCGGTCATCCAAAAAGAGAATCAATAAAGATATAGTGGCCTTAAACAAAACATTAGAGCACCTGGATATGACAGACATCTACAGGACATTTCATCCCAAAGTGACAGAGTATACATTTTTCTCCAGTGTAGATGGATCATTCTCAAGAATTGACCATATGTTGGGCCACAACAACAACATCAGCAAATTCAGAAAAATTGAAGTTGTACCAAGCATATTTTCAAGCATAAAGCCTTGAAACTAGAATTCAACTACAAAAAAAGAGGGAAAAAAACCCCACAAAAATGTGGAAACTAAACAACATACTTTTAAAAAATGAATGGGTCAAAGACGAAATAAGCGCAGAGATCAAAAGATATATACAGACTAATGAAAATGACAATACGACATATCAGAATCTATGGCATGCAGCAAAAGCAGTAATAAGAGGGTAGTTCATGTCACTTCAGGCATATATGAACAAACAAGAGAGAGCCCAAGTGAACCACTTAACTTCACACCTTAAGGAACTGGAAAAGGAAGAACATAGACAACCCAAAACCAGCCAAAGAAAGCAGATAATAAAAATCAGAGCAGAAATAAATGAAATAGAGAACAGAAAAACTATAGAAAAAATTAATAGAACAAGGAGCTGGTTCCTTGAAAAGATCAACAAAATTGACAAACCCTTGGCAAGACTTACCAAGGAAAAAAGAGAAAGAACTCATATAAACAAAATCCAAAATGAAAGAGGAGAAATCACTACGGACATCATAGATATACAAAGAATTATTGTAGAATACTATGAAAAACTTTATGCCACTAAATTCAACAACCTAGAAGAAATGGATAAATTCCTAGAACAATACAACCTTCTTAGACTGAGTAAAGAAGAAGCAGAAAGCCTAAACAGACCAATTAGTAGGGAGAAATAGAAAAACCTATTAAAAACTGCTCCAAAAATAAAAATTCAGGCCCAGACGGTTTTACTAGCAAATTCTATCAAACATTCAAAAAAGACTTGGTTTCTATTCTACTGAAAGTCTTCCAAAAAACTGAAGAAGCAATACTTCCAAACACATTTTATGAGGCCAACATAACCTTCGTACTGAAACCAGGAAGGATAGCACAAAAAAAGAAAACTACAGACCAATATCTCTAAGGAATACAGATGCTAAAATAGTAAACAAAATTCTAGCAAATAGAATACAACAACATATTAAAAAATAATACATCATGATCATGTGGGATTAATCCCAGCATCTCAAGGATGGTTCAACATATGTAAAACGGTTAACGTAATACACCATATCAATAAAACAAAACCACATGATCTATCAAGAGATGCAGAGAAGGCATTCGATAAAATCCAACAAAATTTTATATTTAAGACTCTCAACAAAATGGGTATAGAAGGAAAATATCTCAACATGATAAAGGCCATATATGATAAACCATCAGCTAACATCATATTAAATTGCACAAAACTGAAGGCTTTCCCCTTTAAATCAGGAACAAGACAGGGCTGTCCACTCTCTCCACTCTTATTTAATGTGGTGCTAGAGGTTCTAGCCAGAGCAATCAGACATGACAAAGAAATAAAAGGCATCCATATCGGAAAAGAAGAAGTAACGGTATCACTATTTGCAGATGATATGATCCTATACATCGAAAACCCCAAAGAATCTACAAAAAGACTACTAGAAACAATAAGCCAATACAGTAAGGTCGCAGGATACAAAATTAACATACAGAAGTCAATAGCCTTTCTATATGCCAATAATGAAACATTTGAGAACAAACTCAAAAAAATAATCCCCTTCACAATTGCAAAAAAAAAAATAAAATACCTAGGAATAAACATAACAAAGAACGTAAAGGACTTATATAATGAAAACTACAAACCATTGTTAAGGAAAATCGAAAAAGGTACAATGAGATTGAAGAATATTCCTTGCTCTTAGATAGGAAGAATAAATATAAACAAGATGACCATATTACCCAAAGAAATATACAAATTTAATGCAATTTCCATCAAAATTCCAATGACATTTTTTAAAGAAATGGAACAAAAAATCATCAGATATATATGGAACTATAAAAAACCCTGAATAGCCAAAGCAATCCTAAAGAAAAAGAACGAAGCCGGGGACATTACAATACCTGACTTCAAACTATATTATAGAGCTACGACAATCAAAACAGGATAGTATTGGCAGAAAAATAGACATTCAGACCAATGGAACAGAATAGAAAGTCCAGAAATAAACCACATATATACGATCAAATAATTTTTTATAAAGGGGCCAACAACTCACAATAGAGAAAAGAAAGCCTCTTCAACAAATGATGCTGGGAAAACTGGAAAGCCACATGCAAAAGAATGAAACCCGGCCCTGGCCGATTAGCTCAGTGGTAGAGCGTTAGCCTGGTGTGCAGAAGTCCTGGGTTCGATTCCAGGCCAGGGCACACAGGAGAAGCACCCATCTGTTTCTCCACCCTTCCCCCTCTCCTTCCTCTCTGTCTCTCTCTTCCCCTCCTGCAGCTGAGGCTCCATTGGAGCAAAGATGACCCGGGCACTGGGGATCGCTCCATGGCCTCTGCCTCAGGCACTAGAGTGGCTCTGGTCGCAACAGAGCGATGCCCAGGATGGGCAGAGCATTGCCCCGTGGTGGGCATGCTGAGTGGATCCCGGTCGGGCGTATGCAGGAGTCTGTCTGACTGCCTCCCTATTTCCAGCTTCAGAAAAATACTAAAAAAAAAAAAAAAAAAATGAAACTCAACCACAGCTTGTCCCCTTGTACTAAAATTAATTCAAAATGGATCAAAAACCTAAATATAAGACCTGAAACAATAAAGTACATAGAAGAAGACATAGGTTTTAAACTCATGTACCTTGGTTTTAAAGAGCATTTTATGAATTTGACTCCAAAGACAAGGGAAGTGAAGGCAAAAATAAATGAATGGGACTACATCAGACTAAGAAGTTTTTGCTCAGTAAGAAAAACTGACAACAAAATAAATAGACAGCCAATTAAATGGGAAATGATATTTTCAAACAACAGCTCAGATAAGGGCCTAATATCCAAAATATACAAAGAGCTCATGAAACTCAACAACAAACAAACAAACAATCCAATAAAAAATGGGAAGAGGAAATGAACAGACACTTCTCTCAGGAAGAAATACAAATGGCCAACAGATATATAAAAAGATGCTCATCTTCATTAGTTATTAGAGAAGTGCAAATCAAAACTGCACTGAGATGCCACCTCACACTTGTTAGATTAGCTATTATTAACAAGACAGGTAATAGCAAATGTTGGAGAGGCTGTGGAGAAAAAGGAACCCTCATTCATTGTTGGTGGGAATATAAAGTATATAGTACAACCATTATGGAAGAAAGTATGGTGGTTTCTCAAAAAACTGAAAATAGAACTACCTTATGACCCAGCAATCCCTCTATTGTGTGTATACCCCCAAAACTCAGAAACATTGATATGCAAAGACACATGCAGCCCCATGTTCATTGCAGCATTGTTCACAGTGGCCAAGACATGGAAACAACCAAAAAGCCCTTCAATAGAAGACTGGATAAAGAAGATGTGGCACATATACATTATGGAATACTACTCAGCCATAAGAAATGATGATATCGGATTGTTTACAACAAAATGGTGGAATCTTGGTAACATTATATGAAGTGAAATAAGTAAATCAGAAAAAAACAAGAACTGCATTATTCCATACATATGTGGGACATAAAAATGAGACTAAGAGACATTGATAAGAGTGTGGTGGTTATGGGGTGGGGAGAGGGAGAGGAAAAAAGGGAGTGGGAGGGGAACAAAGAAAAGTAGATAGAGGTGACGGAGGACAATCTGACTTTGGGTGATGGTTATGCAACATAATTGAGGAGATAATCTGGACTTGTTTTCTTTGAACATATGTACCCTGATTTATTAATGTCACCCTAGTAAAATTAATTAAAAATAAATAAATAAATAAATACATTAAAAAAAAAAGAAAATGAACAGTGCTTGATAAAATTCAATCCATATCCCTGCCATGAATCAGATAGTTGATCTAGAAAATTATCTGCCATGTGATTGATTTTCTGCCAACTCTTTGATCTCTCTAGGCTTTCTCTATGTACTTCTCTCTTATAACTTACTATATTATATGTATATCCCTGTTCCTGCTTGCATGTCCATGTATAATAGTATTTTTAAGGTCTGAGTCAATGTTTTACTTATTTATACAGTCCTCCATCGCCATATCGTGGTTCACTTTTTGCGGTCTCACTGTATCGTGGATTTTAAAATTGTATACATCTAATTTTGTATTGCAGATATTTTGCTATATGGTGGGATTTTGCAGTATATAAGTATTTTATATATTTATTATTTTAATTATTTTTGTGGTAAAATAAGCATTTTCTAGCCTAAAAAATTAAAAACAATATAAAAATATTAATTAAAACATATTAAAAGAGGAGATGACGTCAGAGTAATGGCGTGTTAGGAAGCGATACAGATAAATCTCCCCCAAAACTCAACAAGATCTTCAACCAGAAACAGAAAAACTTATCCTTGGAACCTCCAGATGTTTCGCAATACACCTGAAGGTATGGTTGAGCGAAAAATTGGCTAAATATATAATCGAACCCCGAAGGAAATAGGGAGTAAGAAATGCTCTGCTTTTCTCACTAACCTAAATAGGGCTGCTTTCACTGGGAACTGAGAATATAGAAACTGAGGCAGGCAAAGGGGGTGAATAGATCCAGGCTGTGGCACAAATGTCTGAACCAGGCTGTGGCATGGAGATTCAAGCCGAGGAAAAACTGTGCCTGTGGCAACCCACACAATACAAGCTAACACTAGCGCCAAACCCAGACAAAGAAAGACAAGTGGGGTAGCCTTTTTCCCCGATCTCCTGGCTGGCGCACACAGATAGTGGGCAAGAGATTCCTCTGAGTGCCTCAGCAGTGGGCACTCGTGTTACCCCACAGAGAGGCAGAGTCAGAGGCCTGTGTGTAGGTCGAAAGCGGAATCTCTGGGCTTCCCTAGTGCCCTGAAAAAGCCGTGCACGGGGAGGGAGTGAGAGCCAATTCCAACGCTGAAACTTTTCCGTGAGGGAGGGGGTTTCACTCAGAGGGTGAGGCGGCTGGCCTGATATTCTGGTCTGCGCTCACGGAAAGTGGGCAAGAGATTCCTCCCAGCACCTCAGGAGTGGGAGCCTGTGTTATCCCACAGATGGGCAGAGTCAGGGGCCTTTGTGTGGGCCAAAAGCAGAATCTCAAGGCTGCCCCAGTGCCCTGAAAAGGCTGCGCATGGGGAGGGAGCGAGAGGCAATTCCAATGCTGCAACTTTTCCGTGAGGGTGGGGGTTTCACTCAGAGTGTGAGACTTCCGGCCTGATATCCCAGTCTGCGCACAGATAGTGAGCAAGAGTTTCCTCCAAGCACCCCAGGAGTGGGCGCTGGCCCCTGTTACTGGACAGAGCGGCAGAGCCAGAGGTCTTTGAGTGGGCAGAAGCCCTGCCTGATTATGCTAGCAGCTCTGACTAACTGAGCCTTACCCAGAGCCCTGTGCTGAGTGGAAATAGAGGGGGGAGTTGCCAGCTCTTTGAGCCTCTTACTATCCAGGCAGCGGCAGCAGCAACCCCATAGCTGGATTATCAGGCTACTAATTGAGGAAAGAAAGACTAGGAGAGAGGCTCCAGGAACATGGACTCTCTCACTGTTGGAGCCTATAAATGCTAATGAGCCTCGACTGCCAACGAGACTGAAGCACAATACGTGACAACGCCATAGAGACTTATCAACTGCAAACGTCTACCTGAGCGTGCCAAAGGGGCAGAACCTGAGGTACAGAGTCACTGACCAGGAAGAGGGAGAGAAAAGAAAAAGCAAGAAGATAACCTCTCAAAATCAAGAATAATCCGCAGACTTTATAACCTATCCCATTTTATTATATTTGTTTGTTTCTTTCTCTTATCTTCATTCTTGAATTTTTTTTCTCCTCCTCCAATTTGGTCGTTTAACTCTTTGCTGGTCTTACTCTCTCCTCTCCTTGAACCCAGAAGTGTTACATCTCCCATTATCTTTTCTTTCCTCTTCCTTTCTCTCTATGAGGTTTGCACTCCAAAACCCTTGACTCTCTCTCTCTCTCTCTCTCTCTCCTCTTTTTTCTTTTTTCTTCTTTTAGTGGTTCCCTCTTTTTTTCTCTCTCTCTCTTTCTTTTCTCCCTCTATATTAGTTTCTTCCTTTCTCCTTTACATCTCCTCTCATTCAAACCTCAATAATGAACAAATTATCTTATCTGGGACTCAAACTTATGTTTGTGGCATTTTGGGGGGGTTTTACTTCACCTTTTTAACTCACTAGCAGTGCTCCCATCCCTGGCTTTCCATTTTATCTAGTTCTTGTTCTACTAAATACAATAGTAATTTTTTAATTTGTCCCCCCATTTTCCTGTTTCCCTCTTAATCCTCTCATCATACCTCTTAGTCAGCCAACACCTAAAAGCAAATCATTTTATCCTTGACCCAAATTTTTTTGTTATTTGCTTTTTGTGGGTCCATACCCCCTTTTTTTTCTGGTTTTTTTTTTGCCCCTTTATTACTTCTCCCCAATTCAGGCCCTCCAGTACAGCCATTGTTTGTTCTATATAGTACAATATAATTCACAATTCACCACAAGATTTTCTCAAGAAAGAGGGGTTAGAAGAGGAGACGAAAAAAGGAGGGGGGGATAATTTCCTTTTTTAATTTAATTTAATTTTATTTTTCTTTATTTAATTATTAATTTTTAAAAAAACCTCTTTTTGATTTTTGATTTTTATTTTTTTAACTTTTTATTCTTTATTAAATCTCATTAATACTATCAACAAAACCACCCTCAGATGCCATTAAGGAAGAGAAAATGGAATATCATGGATACAAAAGAAAGAGAGGTAACACAGATAGATGAGAAAAAATCTATAAAGAAAAAATTTAATATATTGGAAACCTTGGAGTTAAAGACAGAGAATTTAAAATAGAAATTCTAAAAATACTCAGAGATATACAAGAAAACACAGAAAGGCAATGTAGGGAACTAAGAAACAACTCAATGAACACAAGGAATATATATCCAAGGAAATTGAAACTATAAAAACAAATCAAACAGAGATGAAAAACTCAATTCACGAGCTGAAAAAAGAGGTAACAAGCTTAGCTTATAGAACAGGCCAGATAGAAGGTAGGATTAGTGAAATAGAAGATAAGCAACTTGGAGCACAGCAGAGAGAAGAAGAAAGAGACTCAAAAATTTTAAAAAAATGAGATAGCCCTACAGGAATTATCCGACTCCATCAAAAAAATAACAAAGAATAATAGGTATATCAGAGGGAGAAGAGAGAGAAAATGGAATGGAGAACATATTCAAACAAATAATAGATGAGAACATCCCAAGCCTGTGGAAAGAACTAAAGCCTCAAATTCAAGAAGCAAACAGAACTCCGAGTTTTCTTAACCCCAACAAACCTACTCCAAGGCACATCATAATGAAATTGGCACAAACCAAAGGCAAAGAAAAAATTCTCAAGGCAGCCAGGGAAAAGAAGAATACAACATATAAAGGAAAGCCCATTAGATTATCATCAGATTTTTCAACAGAAACTCCACAAACTAGAAGAGAGTGGACCCCAATATTTAAAGTCCTGAAAGAGAGGAACTTTCACCACGAATACTATGCCCATCAAAGCTATCCTTCAAATATGAAGGAGAAATAAAAACATTCACAGATACAGAAAAGATGAGGGAATTTATCATCAGAAAACCCCCAATCCAGGAATTACTAAAGGGGGTTCTCCAATCAGATACAAAGAACAAAAAAAAAAACCAAACAAAGCCACAAGTAAAAGCTCCAAGAAAAACACAATAAAACCAAATTTAAACTGTGACAACAACAAAAAGAAAGGGGGAGGAGAGGATGGAGATTAACAGTAGCAAAGGACGATGGAGTGCAAAAGCACTCACAAAATAGTGCGCTAAGATGAACAGGGTAGGAGCCCTTTTCATTACTTAAAGGTAGCCACCATTGAAAGAACCACCACAGGCCCTGGCCGGTTGGCTCAGTGGTAGAGCGTCGGCCTGGTGTGTGGGGGACCCGGGTTCGATTTCCGGCTAGGGCACATAGGAGAAGTGCCCATTTGCTTCTTCACCCCACCCCTCTCCTTCCTCTCTGTCTCTCTCTTCCCCTCTCACAGCCAAGGCTCCATTGGAGCAAAGATGGCCCGGGCGTTGGGATGGCTCCTTGGCCTCTGCCCCAGGCTCTAGAGTGGCTCTGGTCACGGCAGAGTGACACCCCGGATGGGCAGAACGACACTCCCTGGTGGGCAGAGCGTCGCCCCTGGTGGGCGTGCCTGGTTGATCCCGGTAGGGTGCAAGTGGGAGTCTGTCTGACTGTCTCTCCCCATTTCCAGCTTCAGAAAAATACAAAAAAAAAGAGAAAAAACCACCACAGAAGCACATGATTTAAAAAAGATAGCAACAGAGAAAAGATGTATGGAATACAACCAAATAAAAACAAAAGATAGAAAAATGAAAGAGAAGGATCAAACAAGACACAAAACTAACAGAAAGCAATCTATAAAATGGCAATAGAGAACTCACAAGTGTCAAAATTACACTAAATGTAAACGGATTAAACTCACCAATAAAAAGGCACAGAGTAGCAGAGTGGATTAAAAAAGAAAATCCAACTGTATGCTGCCTACAAGAAACACATCTAAGCAACAAGGATAAAAACAAATTCAAAGTGAAAGGCTGGAAAACAATACTCCAAGCAAATAACATCCAAAAAAAAGCAGGCGTAGCAATACTCATATCTGATAATGCTGACTCCAAGACAAAAAACGTACTCAGAGACAAAAATGGCCATTTCATAATGGCTAAGGGGACACTGAATCAAGAATACATAACAATTCTTTATATATATGCACCAAATCAAGAAGCACCAAAATATATAAGACAGCTACTTATTGACCATAAAACAAAAACTGACAAAAATACAATCATACTGGGAGACCTCAATACACTGCTGATGGCTCTAGATTGGTCATCCAAACAGAGAATCAACAAAGATATAGTGGCCTTAAACAAAACATTAGAGCACCTGGATATGATAGACATCTATAGGACATTTCATCCCAAAGTGACTGATTATACATTTTTCTCCAGTGTACATGGATCATTCTCAAGAATTGACCATATGTTGGGCCACAAAAACAACATCAGCAAATTCAGAAAAATTGAAGTTGTACCAAGCATATTTTCAAGCATAAAGCCTTGAAACTAGAATTCAACTGCAAAAAAAGAGGAAAAAAATCCCACAAAGATGTGGAAACTAAACAACATACTTTTAAAAAATGAATGGGTCAAAAAAGAAATAAGTGAAGAGATCAAAAGATATATACAGACAAATGAAAATGACAATACGACATATCAGAATCTATGGGATGCAGCAAAAGCAGTGATAAGAGGGAAGTTCATATCACTTCAGGCATATATGAACAAACAAGAGAGAGCCCAAGTGAACCACTTAACTTCACACCTTAAGGAACTAGAAAAAGAAGAACAAAGACAACCCAGAACCAGCTGAAGAAAGGAGATAATAAAAACCAGAGCAGAAATAAATGGATTAGAGAATAGAAAAACTATAGAAAAAATTAATAGAACAAGGAGATGGTTCTTTAAAAGATCTACAAAATTGACAAACCCTTGGCAAGACTTACCACTGAAAAAAGAGAAAGAACTCATATAAACAAAATCCCAAATGAAAGAGGAGAAATCACCACGGACATCGTAGATATACAAAGAATTATTGTAGAATACTATGAAAACTTTATGACACTAAATTCAACAATCTAGAAGAAATGGATAAATTCCTAGAACAATACAACCTTCCTAGAGTGAGTCAAGAAAAAGCGTAAAGCCTAAACAGACCTACTAATGGAGAAGAAATAGAAAAAACCATTAGAAACCTCCCCCAAAATAAAAGTCCAGGCCCAGACGGCTATACCAGCGAATTTTATCAAACATTCCAAGAAGACTTGGTTCCTATTCTACTCAAAGTCTTCCAAAAAATTGAAGAAGAAGCAATACTTTCAAACACATTTTATGAGGCCAACATAACCCTCATACCAAAACCTGGCAAGAATGGCACAAAAAAAGAAAACTACAGACCAATATCTCTAATGAATACAGATGCTAAAATACTAAAGAAAATACTAGCAGATCGAATACCACAACATATTAAAAAAATAATACATCATGATCAAGTGGGATTCATCCCAGAATCTCAAGGATGGTTCAACATACGTAAAATGGTTAACGCAATACACCTTATCAACAAAACAAAGAACAAAACCACATGATCTTATCAATAGATGCAGAAAAGGCTTTTGATAAAATACAACACAATTTTATGTTTAAGACTCAACAAAATGGGTATAGAAGGAAAATATCTCAACATGATAAAGGCCATATATGATAAACCATCAGCTAATATCATATTAAATGGCACAAAACTGAAGGCTTTCCCCCTTAAATCAGGAACAAGACAGGGTTGTCCACTCTCTCCACTCTTATTTAATGTGGTACTAGAGGTTCTAGCCAGAGCAATCAGACAAGACAAAGAAATAAAAGGCATCCATATCAGAAAAGAAGAAGTAAAGGTATCACTTTTTGCAGATGATATGATCCTATACATCGAAAACTCCAAAGAATCCACAAAAAAACTACTAGAAAAAATAAGCCAATACAGTAAGGTCGTAGGATACGAAGTTAACATACAGAAGTCGATAGCCTTTCTATATGCCAACAATAAAACATTTGAGAACAAACTCAAAAGAATAATCCCCTTCATGATTGCAACGAAAAAAATAAAATACTTAGGAATAAACATAACAAAGAATGTAAAGGACTTATATAATGAAAACTATAAACCATTGTTAAGGGAAATTGAAAAAGATATAATGAGATGGAAGAATATACCTTGTTCTTGGTTAGGAAGCATAAATATAATCAAGATGGCCATATTACCCAAAGCAATATACATATTTAATGCAATTCCCATCAAAATTCCAATGACATTCTTTAAAGAAATGGAGCAAAAAATCATCAGATTTATATGGAACTATAAAAAACCCTGAATAGCCAAAGCAATCCTAAAGAAAAAGAATGAAGCTGGGGGCATTACAATACCTGACTTCAAACTATATTATAGGGCCACGACAATCAAAACAGCATGGTATTGGCAGAAAAATAGACACTCAGACCTATGGAATAGAATAGACAACCCAGAAATAAAACACATATATATAGTCAAATAATTTTTGATAAATCGGCCAACAACACACAATGGAGAAAAGAAAGCCTCTTCAATAAATGGTGCTGGTAAAACTGAAAAGCCACATGCAAAAGAATGAAACTGGACTACAGTCTCTCCCCCTGTACTAAAATTAACTCAAAATGGATCAAAGATCTAAACATAAGACCTGAGACAATAAAGTACATAGAAGAAGACATAAGTACTAAACTCATGGACCTGGGTTTTAAAGAGCATTTTATGAATTTGACTCCAAAGGCAAGAGAAGTGAAGGCAAAAATAAATGAATGGGACTACGTCAGACTAAGAAGTTTTTGCTCAGCAAGAGAAACTGATAACAAAATAAACAGACAGCCAACTAAATGGGAAATGATATTTTCAAACAACAGCTCAGATAAGGGCCTAATATCCAAAATATACAAAGAACTCATAAAACTCAACAATAAATAAACAAACAATCCAATAAAAAAATGGGAAGAGGACATGAACAGACACTTCTCCCAGGAAGAAATACAAATGGCCAACAGATATATGAAAAGATGCTCATCTTCTTTAGTTATTAGAGAAATGCAAATCAAAACTGCAATGAGATACCACCTCACACCTGTTCGATTAGCTATTATTAACAAGACAGGTAATAGCAAAAATTGGAGAGGCTGTGGAGGAAAAGGAACCCTCATACACTGTTGGTGGGAATATAAAGTAGTACAACCATTATGGAGGAAAGTATGGTGGTTCCTCAAAAAACTGAAAATAGAACTACCTTATGACCCAGCAATCCCTCGACTGGGTATATACCCCCAAAACTCAGAAACATTGATACGTAAAGACACATGCAGCCCCATGTTCATTGCAGCATTGTTCACAGTGGCCAGGACATGGAAACATCCAAAAACCCTTCAATAGATGACTGGATAAAGAAGATGTGGCACATATACACTATGGAATACTACTCAGCCATAAGAAATGATGACATTGGATCATTTACAGCAAAATGGTGGGATCTTGATAACATGATACGAAGTGAAATAAGTAAATCAGAAAAAACCAGGAACTGCATTATTCCATACGTAGGTGGGACATAAAAGTGAAACTAAGAGACATTGATAAGAGTGTGGTGGTTACAGGGGGAGGAGGGAGAGGGAGAGGGAACGGGGTAGGGGGAGGGGCACAAAGAAAACTAGATAGAAGGTGACAGAGGACAATCTGACTTTGGGTGATGGGTATGCAACATAAGTGAACGACAAGATAACCTGGGGTTGTTATCTTTGAATATATGTATCCTGATTTATTGATGTCACCCCATTAAAAAAATAAATAAATAAATAATGCCAATATGAGCATATATTAAAAAAAAAAAAAAAGTATGGTGGACCTTAACCTCTGGAAAACACTTATTTTTCTTAGTACCATTTAATTTTTTAGATCTTATGCATGTATTACACTGTTAAAATAGGAAAAAATTAAAATGAAAAAGAATAAACAATATATTCATAGTAAAGATAAAATATGTATTTATCCTATAGGCCATTTTCAATAGATTAATGATGCTACAATGAGATGACTATGCCCAGGTACTATGCGAATACAGGTATAGCTTAATCATCTTGCCTGTGGGGAAAGACCTATTATGGGAGATACATGTGTCCATTTTAGAATCAAGAGATTTAAGAGATGAGCCTTTATGAGATAGATTGCAATCATAGGGCAGTTAGGTAGGGAAAATCTGTACTGGAGGACAGTGTACCTCTTGTTTCATCAGAAACATAAGCTCCCTTTCCAAAGTCATTTTTAGCCTTTGAGTTCCAGCACCATTCTCTTCTTCTGCTTTCTAGGTCCGGAATCTGATAACTACAACAGGAAATTTTGAGGGCAAGATTCTGGTATAGGAAATAGAGTGAGGAATTTCAGAGACCATTTCTCAGGAGATGACCAGACTGAACAACTTGATTTTAGGTTGCCATTTCAGATGCTACATATACCAGATATGGGACCAATCTAAGATGAAACTTTGAAAATGGTTAAGCAATACTTCTTATCTCCACATAGAAAAGAACTCCAAGACCATCTGAAGATTTTGCTACTCAGAGTGTGATAGACAGATCAGCAGCCCTGTCACCACCAGGCTGTTGGAGATCCAGAATCTAGTAATCATCCCTAGTGAATCATTATCTGCTGAATCATAATATATACATTTGAATAACATTCCTGGATTTTTTGTAAATTAAGGTTTGAGAAGCACTGGTCTAAAGAACCAGGATGCAGAGACCATCATAGGGGCTGAAGACAATTGTGTGAGCAAGTGTTGACAAGCCAAGCTGGAAGGAGTTGCTCTCCACATAAAAATAGGCTGAAGTTAGGCTGGATGGCAGAAACCAATGAATACAGGTAAGGCTGCATTAGAGAGCTAGATGGGCCAGCCATATGTGCTAGAATCAATGTCTGATGCCAATTCCTGGGAAGGAGAGAGAATTTTCAGATTAAGAAATGAAATATTCTAGTTTAGAGACTTGTCTGTAGCTCCAGTACCCTGCTCTCCCCTCATCCCAAAGCTGGACAGGCAAACTGGAAAGACATGCACAAGATGGCTAGAAATAGGGACTAATTTCAAAGTTAAAAAAAAGTCACAGCTGAAGAGAAATTATTTCTCCCCTCTTCCTGAAATGTTCAGAGACCTATTTTCTGCATTTGAACTAGAGACAAAAATAACACCTAATTAACCCTAAAATACTCAAAAGGAATAGGAAAATTTATGAAACCCTAATGATAGGTGACTCTTCATCTCTCATTTACCAATGGGACCACTGAGTGGTCACATACTTCTAATTTCTATGGAGAAATTCATTAATAAAAGTTTTGAAATGGTTAAGACTAATTGTAGTAGCTCTTTATTCCAATAAAGATATAAAGCATATTAGCATTTTATTTTCCAAAGATCCTGAACTTCTTATATCTCTTGTAATGTCAGTGTAGGCCTTGACAATCAGACTCCATTACACAAACAGAAAAGGCAATGAATGGTTTTGAAACAAATTAACTCTGACATACTTAGCCTGTGTTTGACACTCAAACAATACCTTATTCACCCACTCAAAACATTCAATCCCACACTATTTATGTAAAAATTTATTGATAATATGTTAAAGATTTGTATATGTTTTAAGGATTACTTTCTTTTTTGTGACAGAGACAGAGAGAGACAGAGAAAGAGAGAGAGAGACAGACAGACAGACAGAAAGGGAGAGAGATGAGAAACATCAATTTTTTGTTGCAGCACCTTAGTTGTTCATTGATAGCTTTCTCATATGTTACTTGACTGGGTGGGGGGCTACAGCAGACCAAGTGACCCCTTGATCAAGCCAGAGACCTTGGACTCAAGTTGGTGAGCCATGCTCAAACCAGAGGAGCCCACTCTCAAGCTGGCAAGCTTGGGGTTTAGGACCTGGGTCCTCTGTGTCCCAGTCCAATGCTCTATCCACTGCACCACTGCCTGGTCAGGCAAAAATTACTTTCTTTATAGAATAGTTTATATATTTGTTTTAGGAAATTAGCAGTTTTATTTAGGTAAGTAAGCCTTTTTTAAAAAAAACTCAGAGGTTGATTTTTATAGTCATCTAAATTGTAACCATCTTATTGAAGTTCCTTCATAATTTTTACCAAATAAATGGTAACTTAAAATAGAGGTAGAAGGGAAGAATGTAATTATGCATATTTACAAAAATTTCTAAATGACAGTTTTTCCTCTTCTCGCTTTGTCATTAGGATTCCTGCTTCAATCCATCCCAAGCATGTTAACCATTTATCTGCACTGTTTTGGGTCAGAGGTTGGGCATATTATTTAGATGCTGTGTAGTAAATGGTATTTTTCAAAATGAAGCAATTGAAGGATAATTATCAGTTGAAATACCTCAAAAAAGTTAATATTTTGTGGGGGTTTTTAAAATTGAAGTTAGTTAAGAATCTTATCTGAGCTCTTTGCTATCTCCTAATACCATCTCTGGATTCTTTGGTTTTCTAAAGGCTCTCACTGTTGTTAGGCTGTTTCAAGGGGTCCTCAGGAGTAGGCATTTTCAGCATGTCCTGGGCCCTGGATTTCTCACTGATAAGCTACAATACTTGAGGGTAAGATGCATCATGTGCATTTAGATTGTGAAAGAGTGCTGTTCCTTTGAAAAGTGTTGTGCTAGTGTCTAAAAAACTGAGTATGGAAAGTGGAGCCTGGTAAATGGAGGGTGCTTATAAGCTGGTATGAGGAGGAAGGAAAGGAGAATGAAGAGTGGGTTGTGAATGCCCTGGAGCAGAGGTTTTGAAAAATTTCTGGGCTCAAGTTGAAAGGCTAATTGTGGCAGGGTTTATTTCTTCCATTTGTTTGAAAATATCTTAGAGTTGTAGTGGAGTCTATTTTATATGATATTGTTTTACAATAAAGTAATAATTAAGTAAGTTGGAGCAGAGATCTGGGCCAGGTCATTAAGACCAGAGTGGATGTTAAAATATAAAACATAAAACTATAGAGACAATAAAAAAGTCACTGGTTTCCAAGAGTTAGGGGAAAAGAGGGTGGAGCCCAGAGGATTTCTACACAGTGAAAATACTCTGTATGATACTATAATGATGGACAAATGTCATTATTCATTTGTCCAAAGTCATAGAATGTACACCAAGAGTGACCCCTAAAGTATGGATTCCTGGTGGTTATCATGTGTCAATGTGGGTTCATCACGTGTAGCTAATGTACCACTCTGATAGGGGTGGGGGCTATATGGCAAATCTCTGTACCTTCTACTTAATTTTTCTGTGAAACTAAAACTGCTCTAAAAAATAAAGTCTGTGAAGTATCTGTATCTTTATATCTATTCCAATAGCTTGTGCATTTGCTTATGCTTGACTACTATGGAAAGAAATGTTACAGACTTTTCCTCTAAGAGTATTATGGGGTAAACATCTAATAGAGTATTTTGAGATTATCTTGTAACTGTGTACATATGAAAATAGAGGCAATCTAACATGGAGAAATATCAATCATGTGAGTTACACAAATGCATTAAAAGGGCAAAATTTGAAATATTTAAGCATCTTATATGTTTTACAACTATTATGAAAGAAATGAAGAGAACAGAGGTAACTTAAAAAGCTTAACGCAGTTTGAATTCTTTGACCTAGGAAAAACAACATTCATTTTGGAGTGAGAATGGCTCTTAGGCTTGGGGTAAACACCTTTAAAGACAGTGAGCTGTTTTGAAAGGCACAGTCTAAGTGAAAGTGTTATAGACAAATAAAAGTTAAATAGTTCTACAAAACAAAGTGGATATATATATTTTTAGTTGAGAGGAGAGGAGATAGTGAGACAGACTCCCTCCCGCATGCTCACCAACCAGGATCCACCTGGAAACCCCATCTGAAGCCGATACTCTATCAATTGAGCTAATTTTACCACCTGAGGCTGATGCACGGGGACCAACCAAGCCATCATCAGTGCCTGGGGCCAACTCTCCCAATTGAGCCTCTGGTTGTGGGAAAGGAAAAGGGAGAGAAGGGGAAGACAGAGGGGGAAAGAAGCAGATGGTCGATTCTCTTGTGTTCCCTGACTGGAATCAAACTAGGGCATCCATGCCAGGCCAACATTCTATTTACTGGGCTACTGGCCATTAATGTCTGACAATTGGAAAAACAAGCATTTTGGGTCTTGGTAGTGAGAGGAGGGTTGAGCAAGATAGCAGCCATCAAGGTCACAAAGGGAAGAATAGAGACTAATCCCCCTTAGAATGATTGACCATGAAACTTTAGAGGAGTGCGTATGAATCATGGTCTCTTCTGAGACATAATATAAGCCCCCAAAGGACTCTTAACCTTCAGGGAAACCCCACCACACAGGGCATCCAAGAGCTCAGAATTGTTAGAAGAAAAATGGCAGGGGAATGAGTGAAGAAAAAGTAGTCATGAGAAGTAAACTAATGGGCTATGGATTCAGAGTTCAACAGAAGCAGGAATTTATAATAATCCTCAGGATTCCTCTTAAATCTAGGGAAAGAGACAGACTTTGCTTTGATTTTCCAACTGCAGGTCATATATATATTTTATATGTGTATATAATATCTACATTAATTTTATTAATTAAGCATATATTATAGACTGCTACTACTATATGAAGAAGAAAAGATGAAAAGGAAATACTTCCTATTTTTAAGATTAATATGATTATGATTGTTATGTGAAGAAGACAGACCAATAAACCAATAATGCAATCATTTTGATATATGTCATAGTGAAGATATTTAGAAAGCATTTGTTTTTGTTTTGTTCTTAATTTTATGTAGAAAATTAAATTTAATAGGGTGACATTAATCAAAAGAGTACATAGGTTTCAGGTAAACATTTCTATAGCATTTGAACTGTTGATTATGTTGTATACTCATCACCTAAAATCAAATCATTTTTTGTGACAATATATTTATCCCTCTTTACTCCCTTCCCCCTCCTTCCCCACATCTCCCCACCCCCTGGTAACCACTTCATCTTTATCTATGTCCATGTGTCTCAGTTTTATATCCCACCTATGTGTGATATCATACAGTTCTTAGCTTTTCCTGATTTACTTATTTCACTCAGTATAATGTTCTCAAGGTCCATCCATATTGTCATAAATGCCACTATGACATTATTTCTTATGGCTGAGTAGTATTCCATTGTGTATATGTACCACATCTTTATTGAATCTTCTATTGAAGGACACTTTGGTTGTTTCCATGTCTTGGCCACTGTGAATAATGCAGTGATGAACATGGGGGTGCATATGTCTTTACATACCAATGTTATCAAGTTTTTGTGTTAGATAGCCAGTAGAGGGATCTCTGGGTCATATGGTAATTCTATTCTTAGTTTTTTGAGGAACCAACATACTTTCTTTCATAATGGTTATACTAATTTGCATTCCCACCAGCAGTGAATGAGGGGTTTTTTTTCTCCATAGCCTCTCCAGCACTTGTCTTGTTGGTAACAGCAGGTGTAAGGTGGTATCTCATTGTAGTTTTTATTTGCATTTCTCGAATAGTGAAGATGAGCATCTTATCGTATATCTGTTGGCCATTTGTATGTCCTTTTGGGAGAAGGGTCTGTTTAGGTCCTCTCCTCATTTTTTAATTGGATTGTTTGTTTGTTGCTGAGCTTTGTGAACTCTCTATATATTTTTGGATATTAACACCTTATCAGAGCTGTTGTTTGCAAATATCATCTCTTATTTAATTGGCTGCCTGTTTTATTGTCAGTTTCTTTTGCTGTGCAGAAACTTTTTAGTTTGATATAGTCCCATTCATTTATTTTTGCCTTTACTTCCCTTGCCTTTGGGGTCAAATTCATAAATTGTTCTCTACGGTCAAGGTCCATGAGTTTGGTGCCTATGTTTTCTTCTATGCAATTTATTGTTTCAGATCTTATATTTAGGTCTTTGATCTATTTTGAATTAATTTTTGTGCAGGGGGACAAATTGTAGTCAAGTTTCAATCTTTTGCATGTGACTTTTGAATTTTCCCAGCACTATTTATTGAAGTGGCTTTCTCTTCTCCATTGTGTGTTTTTGGCTTTGTTGTTGAAGATGATTTGTCCATATATATATATATATATATATATATATATATATATATATATACACACACATATATACACATACATACACATGTGGTTTTATTTCTGGGCTTTTGATTCTATTTCATTGGTCTGTATGTCTGTTTTTCTGCTAAGACCATGCTGTTTTGATTATTGTGGCTCTATAGTATAATTTAAAGTCAGGTAGTATGATACCTCTGGCTTCATTCATTTTTCTCAGGATTGGTTTGGCTATTGAATGTTTCTTATGGTTACATACAAACCTGGTAATTTTTTGTTGTTTCTTTAAAAGATGACTTTGGTATTTTAATGAGAATTGAATTAAATTTGTATATTGCTTTAAATAATATGGCCATTTTAACTATGTTGATTCTTTCAGTCCATGAACATGGAATATATTTTCATTTTGTTGTATCTTTTTCAATTTCTTTTAATAATGCTTTGTAGTTTTCAGTATATATGTTCTTCACATTAAGTTTATTCCTGGGTATTTGAATTTTTGTCTTAATTATAAAAGGAATTTTTTATGAGTTCATTTTCTGAAGTTTCATCATTGGTGTATAGGTAAGCAGTAAAGTTTTGTATATTGATTTTGTATCCTGCAATTTTACTGTATTGGTTTATTGTTTTAATAGTTTTTTGGTGGAGTCTTTACGGTTTTCTAGATACAAGATCATGCCATCTGCAAAAAGTAATAACTTTACTTCTTCTTTCCTCATATGGATGCCTTTTATTTCTTTCTCTTGCCTGATTGCTTTGGCTAAAACTTCCAGAACTATGTTGAATAAGAGTGGAGAGAGTGGGCAACCTTGTCCTCTTCCTGATTTTAGAGAAAAAAAACCTCATTTTTTTCACCATTTAGGATGATGTTAACTGATGGTTTGTCATATATGACCTTTATTATGTTAAGGTACTTTCCTTCTATTTTGGTTTTATTGAGTGTTTTAAACATAAAGGGATGTTATATCTTATAAACCTACTTTTCAGTACCTATTAATAAGATCATAGAATTTTTGTTTTTTGTTTTGTTGATATGGTATATTACATAGATCAATTTCTGTATGTTGAACCATCCTTGTGTTCCTGGAATGAATCCCACTTAATTATGATATATTATTTTTTTATGTGTTGTATTCAATTTACTGGTATTTTGTTAAAAGTTTAGGACTTTTGCATCTATATTCATTAGAGATATTGGTCTTGTAGTTTTCTTTTTTGTGTTGTCCTTGCCAGGCTTTGGTACCAGGGTTATGTTGGCCTCTTAAAATGTGTTAGGGAGTATTGCTTCTTCTATTTTTTGGAAGACTTTGAGGATTGATACCAAATCTTCTTTGAATGTTTGGTAGAACTCACTAGTGTCGCCATTTGGTCTTAGACTTTTATTTTGGGGGAGGTTTTTGATAGTTGTTTCTATTTCCTCTCGGCTTACGAATCTATTTAGGTTTTTTACTTCTTTGTGATTCAGTCTCAGAAGATTGTATCATTCTAGGAATTTATCCATTTCCTCCAGGTTGTTAAATTTGGTGGCATATAATTTTTCATAGTATTCTACTATGATTCTTATTATATCTATGATGTTAGTGGTAATTTCTCCTCTTTCATTTCAAATTTTATTTATGTGAATCCTTCTTTTTTCCCCCTCTATATCCATCAAAGTTATACTTCAAATTTGAAGGAGAAATAAAAGTTTGCATATGTAAGAAGGTAAGAAAATTTATCACCAGAAAACCCCCACTGCAGGAAATAGTCAAGGGGGTTATTTGAACAGACACAAAGAACAAAACAAATCATTGATTTTTGACAGTTTTATTATGATGTGCTTTGGAGTAGGTCCTGTTTGGGTCTAGGTAACTCGGCATTCTGTTTGCTTCTTAGATTAAAGGCTCTAACTCTTTCCATAAACTTGGGAAGTTCACATCAACTATTTGGATAGGCTCTTCATTCCCTTTTCCCTCTCTTCTTCTTCTGATATACCCATTATTCTTATATTGCTTTTTCTGATGGAGTCAGACAATTCCTGTAGAGCTCTATCATTTTGTTTTTAATTTGTGAGTCTCTCTCTTCTTTTGTTGGTAGCATTTATGTTTACCTGTCTTCAGTGTCACTGATTTTCTCTTGCTATCTGGCCTGAACTAAACTTGCTACCTAATTTTTCAATTTATGTATTGAATTCTTTATTTCTATTTGTTTTTTTAAAGTTTCATTCTACTTGGTGAAGTACTCATTTTGTTCATTATTTGTTTTTTGAGCTCATTAAATTGCCTATCAGTGTCTTCTTTTTTTCTTTTTTTCTTTTTTTTGTATTTTTTTCTGAAGCTGGAAACGGGGAGAGACAGTCAGACAGACTCCCGCATGCGCCCGACCGGGATCCACCCGGCATGCCCACCAGGGGCGAAGCTCTGCCCACCAGGGGCGAAGCTCTGCCCACCAGGGGGCGATGCTCTTCCCCTCCAGAGCGTCGCTCTGCCGCAACCAGAGCCACTCTAGCGCCTGGGGCAGAGGCCAAGGAGCCATCCCCAGCGCCCGGGCCATCTTTGCTCCAATGGAGCCTTGGCTGCAGGAGGGGAAGAGAGAGACAGAGAGGAAGGGGGGGTGGAGAAGCAAATGGGCGCTTCTCCTATGTGCCCTGGCTGGGAATCGAACCCGGGTCTGCCGCACGCCAGGCCGATGCTCTACTGCTGAGCCAACCAGCCAGGGCCTATTAGTGTTTTCTTGATTCTCACTGAGTATTTTCAGAACTTCAATTTTAAATTCTCTATCATTTAACTCTAAGATTTCCAAGTCATGGAGGTTGCTATTTGGAGTTTTTATTTTCTTTCTGAACTTCTTCCCTGTCATGTGTATTCATGGTATTCAATTTCTTCTTTCTTGATGGCATTTGAAAGTGGTATGGTTAAGAACTCTAACAACAACAACAGAAAGCTAAAAAATGAAAAAGTGAAAAAATACAATAAAAATATAAAAATTTAAAAATAATGACAAGTAGGAAAAAACACATAAAACAAAGAGAAAAAATGAAAAAACAAAAAACAAATAACAGCCACAAAAATAAGAATAAAAATACAAAAAATTAAGTAAAATGAAATTCAAAAGAGAAAAAAATGGGGGAAAAAAGGAAAGGAAAAAATAAGTCGAGATGTTACTGTTATCTTCCAGTAAATGTCACTGTATTACAAGGTTTAGCTCTGTGAAATTCTTGGGCTGACCTCCACTGAGGTGTTGTTGTCACAATGATATAGGTAGGGCGGAAGCAGTATTAGTGAGTGGGGTGTGTTTTGAGGGTTTTAAGGTTTTATGGTCTTAAGGACCAATGGCAATCTGAGACCTTCAGGCACTCTGCCCCTGCATCTCAAGAGGCCAGGGGACCAGATGTGGAGCACCTTTCTTCTTCAGGGGAAATAGTGTCTGAAGACTTAGGTGTGGGGTCTATCTCTGCTACTCTCTGTACCAGGAGGTGAGGGAGGCAGGATCTGGGAGGCTGGAGGGCTGCACTTTTGTTTTCTCTGCCTCTGTGCCAAGAGCAGGCTGTGGGAAGACTGTGGGAACACTGGCCATGACCCTGTCTTCTGGCCATTTTGTTTCAGTATCTCCCCTTCTGCCCCTCTATCTCAGTGTTCCTCCTGGCAGAAGGAGACTCAGGCACTTCCAACTTCCCTCTCTGTATCCTGGCAGACAAAACCCAGACAGCCCAAGTTTCCTTCCGCCACATAGTGCCAGCAGAGAAAAAAAAACAACAATAATCAGTCACTCCAAGAGCCAACCACCAGTTCTTTTATCTTCCACCCTTCTTTTTAACCCATCCCACCTTTAGTAGACTGGATACACTGTAAGCCCAGCTGAAGTTTCTTCACTGCATTTTAGTTGTTCAGTTTGTTGAAATTTCAAAGGGAGAGATCAGGAGTATCTTTCATGCCACCATTACTCTTAAAGGACATTTGAAAAGAAGAAAGGAATAAATGCTTAACTTTAGCGATTATAAAAAATAAAAGAGAATAAATGAATAAATTTTACACTAGTGCAATTTTTTATATAAGTGTTTCTGGTATATAATGGAACTATTAGTTCTATTATACTTGATTGACAGGACCTATTTTTAAATATTTCTTTTAAATAAAAAATTATTGACAGAGTGACGTCAGAGAAATGGCTCTGTAAGGAGCGATACCAATAAATCTCCCCCAAAATTCAACAAGATCTTCAACCAGAGACAGAAAATCTATCCTTGGAGCCTCCAGCAGTACCACACAAAACGCAAAGGCAGAGGCAGCAGCAAACCCCATAGTTGGATCATCAGGCTGCTAATTCAGGAAGGAAAGACTAGGAGAGAGGCTCCAGGAACACGGACTCTCTCATTGTCGGAGCCTACAAATGCTAATGAGCCTCGACTGCCAACGAGACTGAAGCCCAATATATGACATCGCCATGAAGACTTATCAACTGCAAACCTCTACTTAAACGTGCCACAGGGGCAGAACCCGGGGTACAGAATCATCAACAAGGAAGAGGGAGAGAAAAGAAAGAGCAAGAAGATAACCTCTCAAAATCAAGAATAATCCACAGACTTTATAACCTATCCCATTTTATTATATTTATTCGTTTGTTTCTCTTATCTTGATTATTTTCTTCCTTTTCCAATTTGGTCATTTAATTTTCTGCTGGTCTTACTCTCTCCTCTCCTTGAACTATACTACCCATAAGTGTTACATCTCTCATTATCTTTCCTTTCCTCTTCCTTTCTCTCTATGAGGGTTGCACTCCAATACCCTTAACTCTCTCTCTCTCTCTCCTTTTGTTCTTTTTTCTTCTTTTTGTGTTTTCCTCTTTCCTTTTCTTTTCTCTCCCTCTATATTAGTTTCTTCTTTTCTCCTTTACTTTTCTGGTTATTCAATCCTCAATCACGAACAAATTATTTTAATTGGGACTCAAATTTTTCTTTGTGGTGCTTTGGGGATTTTTCACTTTGCTATTTTAACTCACTAGCAGTGCTCCCAACCATGGCTCTCCATTCTATCTAGTTTCTGCTCCACTAAATACAATAGCAATTTTTAATTTTTTTCCCATTTTTCCTGTTTTCCTCTTATTCCTCTCATCATATCTCTTAGATAACCATCACCTAAAAGCAAATCATTTTATTCTTTTTTTATTATTATTATTCTGAAGCTGGAAAACAGGGAGGCAGTCAGACAGACACCCACATGCGCCCAACCGGGATCCACTTATCACACCCACCAGGGGGCGATGCTCTGCCCATCCGGGGCATTGCTCTGTCGTGACCAGAGCCAGTCTAGCACCTGAGGCAGAGGCCATGGAGCCATCCCCAGTGCCCGGGCCATCTTTGCTCCAATGGAGCCTTGGCTGCGGGAAGGAAAGAGAGAGACAGAGAGGAAGGAGAGGGGGAAGGGTGGAGAAGCAGATGGGCGCTTCTCCTGTGTGCCCTGGCCAGGAATTGAACCCAGGACTTCCGCACGCCAGGCCGACACTCTACCACAGAGCCAAGCGGCCAGGGCCGATTATATTCTTGACCCAAATTTTTTCCTTTTTTGCATTTTGTGGGTCCATACCCCCTTGTTATGCTATTTTATTACTTCTCCCTAATGCAGGCCCTACATTATAGGTAATTTTTGTTCTATTTAGTACAATATAATTCACAGTTCACCACAAGATTTTCTCAAGAAGGAGGGGAGAGGAGAAAATAAAAAAAAAGGAAAATAATAATTTTTAAATTTTTTTTAACTTTGTATCTTTTATTAATTTTTATTAGTACGATCAACAAAACACCCTCAGATGCCATTAAGGAAGAGAAAATCGAATATCATGGATACAAAAGAAAGAGAGGTAACACAGATAGATGAGGAAAAATCTATGGAGAAAAAATTTAATATATTGGAAACTTTGGAGCTAAGTTCCAAAGTTAGAATTTAAAATAGAAATCCTAAAAATACTCAGAGATATACAAGAAAACACAGAAAGGCAATTTAGGGAGCTCAGAAAACAACTCAACGAACACAAAAAATATATTACCAAGGTAATTGAAACTATAAAAACAAATCAAACAGAGATAAAAAAAAAAACAAAAAACCTCAATTCACTAGCTGAAAAATGAGGTAACAAGCTTGGCTAATAGAACAGGCCAGATAGAAGGTAGAATTAGTGAAATAGAAGACAAGCAACTTGAGGCACAACAGAGAGAAGAAGAAAGAGACACAAAAATTTAAAAAAAAAAAATGAGAAAGCCCTACAGGAATTGTCTGACTCCATCAAAAAGAATAACATAACAATAATAGGTATATCAGAGGGAGAAGGGAGAGAAAATGGAATGGAAAACATATTCAAACAAATAATAGATGAGAACTTCCCAAGCCTGTGGAAAGAACTAAAGCATCTAATTCAAGAAGTAAACAGAACACCGAGTTTTCTTAACCCCAACAAACCTACTCCAAGGCACATCATAATGAAATTGGCACAAACCAATGACAAAAAAACAACAACACAAAATTCTCAAGGCAGCCAGGGAAAAAAAGAATACAACATATAAAGGAAGGCCCATTAGATTATCATCAGATTTCTCAACAGAAACTCTACAAGCTAAAAGAGAGTAGACCCCAATATTTAAAGTCTTGAAAGAGCAGAACTTTCAGCCACGAATACTATACCCATCAAAGCTATCCTTCAAATACGAAGGAGAAATTAAAACATTCACAGATACAGAAAAGATGAGGGAATTTATCATCAGAAAACCCCCACTCCAGGAAATATTAAAAGGAGTTCTCCAACCAGATACAAAGAACAAAACAAAACAAAACCAAAACTAAAACTCCATCAATAAAACAATAAAAGCAAATTTAAACTGTGACAACAAAAACAAACAAAAAAGGAGGGGGGGAGAGGACAGAAATTAACACTAGCAAAGGACTATGGAGTAGAGAAGTACTCACAAGATAGTGCATTACAATAAACATGGAAGGAACCCTTTTCATTACTTAATGGTAACCACCCTTGAAAAACCACCACAGAAGCACATGATTTAAAAAGGATAGCAACAGAGGAAAGAAGTATAGAATACAACCAAACAAAAACAAAGGATAGAAAAACAAAAGAGAAGAATCAAACAAGACACAAAACTGACAGAAAGCAATGTATAAAATGGCAATAGGGGACCCACAAGTGTCAATAATTACACTAAATGTAAACGGATTAAACTCACCAATAAAAAGGCACAGAGTAGCAGAATGCATTAAAAAAAACCCAACTGTATGCTGCCTACAAGAAACACATCTAAGCAACAAAGATAAAAACAAATTCAAAGTGAAAGGCTGTAAAACAATACTCCAAGCAAATAACATCCAAAAAAAAAGCAGGCGTAGCAATACTTATATCTGATAATGCTGACTATAAGACAAAAAAAGTACTCAGAGACAAAAATGGTCATTTCATAATGATTAAGGGAACGCTGAATCAAGAAGACATAAAAATTCTTAATATATATGCACCAAACCAAGGAGCACCAAATTATATAAGACAGCTACTTATTGACCTTAAAACAAAAACTGACAAAAATACAATCATACTTGGAGACCTCAATACACCACTGATGGCTCTAGATCAGTCATCCAAACAGAGAATCAATAAAGATATATTAGCCTTAAACAAAACACTAGAGCACCTGGATATGATAGGCATCTAAAGGACATTTCATCTCAAAGTGACAGAGTATACATTTTTCTCCAGTGTACATGGATCATTCTCAAGAATTGACCATATGTTGGGCCACAAAAACAACATCAGCAAATTCAGAAAAATCGAAGTTGTACCAAGCATATTTTCTGATCATAAAGCGTTGAATTCAACTGCAAAAAAAAAAGGGGGAAAAAAACCCACAAAGATGTGGAAACTAAACAACATACTTTAAAAAAATGAATGGGTCAAAGAAGAAATAAGTGCAGAGATCAAAAGATATATACAGACAAATGAAAATGACAATACGACATATCAGAATCTCTGGAATGCAGTAAAAGCAGTGATAAGAGGGAAGTTTATATCACTTCAGGCCTTTATGATCAAACAAGAGAGAGCCCAAGTGAACCACTTAACTTCACACCATAGGGAACTGGAAAAAGAAGAACAAGACAACCCAAAACCAGCCGAAGAAAGGAGATAATAAAAATCAGAACAGAAATAAATGAAATAGGGAACAGAAAAACTATAGAAAAAAATTAATAGAACAAGGAGCTGGTTCTTTGAAAAGATCAATAAAATTGACAAACCCTTGGCAAGACTTACCAAGGAAAAAAGAGAAAGGACTCATAAAACATCCTAAGTGAAAGAGGAGAAATCACCATGGATATCATAGATATACAAAGAATTATTGTAGAATACTATGAAAAACTTTATGCCACTAAATTCAACAATCTAGAAGAAATGGATAAATTTCTAGAACAATACAACCTTCCTAGTCTGAGTCAGGAAGAAGCAGAAAGCCTAGACAGACCAATTAGTAGGAAAGAAATAGAAAAAACTATTAAAAACCTCCCCCAAAATAAAAATCTAGGCCCAGACGGTTATACTAGTGAATTCTATCAAACATTCAAAGAACACTAGGTTCCTATTCTACTCAAAATCTTCCAAAAAATTGAAGAAGAAGCAATACTTCCAAACACATTTTATGAGGCCAACATAACCTTCGTACCGAAACCGGGCAAAGACAGCACCAAAAAAGCAAACTACAGACCAATATCTCTAATGAATACAGATGCTAAAATACTAAACAAAATACTAGCAAATCGAATACAACAACATATTAAAAAAATAATACATCATGATCAAGTGGGATTCATCCCAGAATCTCAAGGATGGTTCAACATACGTAAAACAGTTAATGTAATACACCATATCAACAAAACAAAGAACAAAAACCACATGATCTTATCAATAGTTGCAGAAAAGGCATTCGATAAAATACAACACAATTTTATGTTTAAGACTCAACAAAATGGGTATAGAAGGAAAATATCTCAACATGATAAAGGCCATATATGATAAACCATCAGCTAACATCATATTAAATGGCACAAAACTGAAGGCTTTCCCCCTTAAATCAGGAACAAGACAGGGTTGTCCACTCTCTCCACTCTTATTTAATGTGGTGCTAGAGGTTCTAGCCAGAGCAGTCAGACAAGACAAAGAAATAAAAGGCATCCATATCGGAAAAGAAGAAGTAAAGGTATCACTTTTTGCAGATGACATGATCCTATACATTGAAAATCCCAAAGAATCTACAAAAAGACTACTAGAATCAATAAGACATTACAGTAAGGTAGCAGCATACAAAATTAACATACAGAAGTCAATAGCCTTTCTATATGCCAACAATGAAAGATTTGAGAACGAACTCAAAAATATAATTGCCTTCACAATTGCAACAACAACAATAAAAAATACCTAGGAATAAACATAACAAGGAATGTAAAGGACCTATATAATGAATACTACAAAGCATTGTTAAGGGAAATCGAAAAAGATACAATGAGATTGAAGAAATTCCTTGTTCTTGCATAGGAACAATAAATATAATCAAGATGGCCATATTACCCAAAGCAACATACATATTTAATACAATTCCCATCAAAATTCCAATGACATTTTTTAAAGAAATGGAACAAAAAATTATCAGATTTATATGGAACTATAAAAAACCCCGAATAGCCAAAGCAATCCTAAAGAAAAAGAATGAAGCTGGGGGCATTACAATACCTACCTTACTTCAAACTATATTATACAGCCATGACAATCAAAACAGCATGGTATTGGCAGAAAAATAGACACTCAGACCAATTGAACAGAATAGAAAGTCCAGAAATAAAACCACATATTTATGGTCAAATAATTTTTTATAAAGGGGCCAACAACACACAATGGAGAAAAGAAAGCCTCTTCAATAAGTGGTGCTGGGAAAACTGGAAAGCCACATGCAAAAGAATGAAACTCGACTACAGTTTGTCCCCTTGTACTAAAATTAATTAAAAATGGATCAAAGATCTAAATATAAGACCTGAAACAATAAATTACATAGAAGATGACATAGGTTCTAAACTCATGGACCTTGGTTTTAAAGAGCATTTTATGAATTTGACTCCAAAGGCAACGGAAGTGAAGGCAAAAATAAATGAATGGAACTACATCAGACTAAGAAGTTTTTGCTCATCAGGAGAAACTGACAACAAAATAAACAGACAACCAGCTAAATGGGAAATGATATTTTCAAACAACAGCTCAGATAAGGGCCTAATATCCAAAATATACAAAGAACTCATAAAACTCAACAACAAACAAACAAACAATCCAATAAAAAAATGGGAAGAGGACATGAACAGACACTTTTCCCAGGAAGAAATACAAATGGCCAATAGATATATAAAAAGATGCTCATCTTCATTAGTTATTAGAGAAATGCAAATCAAAACTGCAATGAGATATCACCTCACACCTGTTAGATTAACAATTATTAACAAGACAGGTAATAGCAAATGTTGGAGAAGCTGTGGAGAAAAAGGAACCCTCATTCACTGTTGGTGGGAATGTAAAGTAGTACAAGCATTATGGAAGAAAGTATGGTGGTTCCTCAAAAAACTGAAAATAGAACTACCTTATGACCCAGCAATCCCTCTACTGGGTATATACCCCCAAAACTCAGAAACATTGATTCGTAAAGACACATTCAGCCCCATGTTCATTGCAGCATTGTTCACCGTGGCCAAGACATGGAAATATCCAAAAATCCCTTCAATAAAAGACTGGATAAAGAAGATGTGGCACATATACACTATGGAATACTACTCAGCCATAAGAAATGATGACATCGGATCATTTACAACAAAATGGTGGGATCTTGATAACATTATACGAAGTGAAATAAGTAAAACAGAAAAAACCAAGAACTGCATTATTCCATATGTAGGTGGGACATAAAAATGAGACTAAGAGACATTGACAAAAGTGTGGTGGTTACGTGGGGCGGGGGGGGGGGGGGAGAGTTGGGAAGGGAGAGGGGGAGGGGCACAAAGAAAACTAGATAGAATGTGACGGAGGACAATCTGACTTTGGTTGATGGGTATGCAACATAATTGATTGACAAGATAATCTGGACATGTTTTCATTGAACATAGGTACCCTGATTTATTGATGTCACCCTAGTAAAATTAATTTAAAAAAAAGAATAATAAATAAATAAATAAATAAATAAATAAATAAAAATTATTCATTTTAGCGAAATAGAGAAAAAGTGAGATGGGGAAGGATCAGGAAGCATCAACTGCCATAAGTACCTTGACCAGGCAAGCCCAGGATTTTGAACCGGTGACCTCAGCATTCCAGGTTGATTCTTTATCCTCTGTGCCACCACAGGTCACACAGGATCTTTTAAAAATAAGTTTTTGGTGAAAATTCTGTCTATTCTTAAACATTTATAAGCATATTAAAATAACATTGAGTTTTATAATAACATTATTTAAAATAGAGACTTTAAATTCCCTTTCTTATATTCTGATCATTCACTGTTTCTAGAGTTAAAACCAAACCCAAAATAAGCCTTTTAGTCTCTGCTATTAAATTTAACTTGTAAAAGAAAAAAAATTGTAAACTAATGTGATTTGTATATATTAGCCCACAGGGTAAATAATTCTAACTTTAGAGATTGAAACAGAAAGAGTCTTGGTCTATGAGCCCAGAAGTCAGTCTTACCAAATTCTTGCAGGAAATAGAGATGACAGTCTTAGGCTAGGATGACATACATAACCAGAGCTAAGTGATTATTTTGGTTGTCTTAATACAGACTAAAATAAAATTAATTTGCTTTCAATATTGTAATTTATTGAAAGGCAATTATGAAGTTTCATCTATTCTTGCTATAGTCAAAGAGTAGAGAAACATGAACATCTTTGTGCTCAAATATAAAGCTATCAATCCACTCTGGCTGGTTAGCTCAGATAGTTAGAACCTTGTTTGGATAACCCAAGGTTATGGGTTTGATCACCAGTTGGGCATGTAGAAGAATCAACCAATGAATACATAAATAAGTGGAACAACAAATTGATGTTCCCCCTCCCCTCTAAAATAAATAAATAAATAAATAATAAAGTTATAAGTAGCTACCAGCTATAAAACATTCCTTTGTTCCTTTAATCAGCATTATTAAATTGAAATATATTTCATCATTAAATTATATTGGTAGAGCATCAACCTGGTGTGTGGATGTCCTGAGTTTGATTCCCAGTCAAGGCCCATCTGCTACTCCACCCCTCTCCCTTTCCTTCTCTCTGTTTATTCCTCTCTTCCTCTCCCGCAGCCATGGCTCTGTTGGAGCAAGTTGGCCTGGGCACTGAGGATGGCTCCATGGCTTCCCCTCAGGTGCTAAAATAGCTCAGTTGCAGAGAAATAGATAAATTAAAGATTTAATTTAAGATAAATTAAAAAAAAAAAACAAACTACATTGTAAAAAATTATTTCAAACAATTTTGAGATTTATTTTTATTTATAGAATCAAGCCAATACACAATAAAATTAAAAAATAAATTCACTAGTTATTTCACTATAATACAACAAGCCATTTTTTTCTATAAAGGACCAAATATTAGGTACAATCACAAAACATTTCAATGTCTATCAAAACCAGAATCATACAATTTCTCCAAGAAGACACATTGAAATTCTTCTATATAGCATAATAAGCAAGGAGATATAGAACATTTGAAAAACAATTTCAAAAATAAAATACTAAAGTGTTAATTCTTAATAAATTTGTTATAATAATGAACTAATACATCATAGTATATGTTGTAAATCCTGTAATATAAAGACAACTACCTTTATGTGTGGAAATACTAATTATTTTATATTAATTATAATTATTGATATTAATATCAGATTTATTCTAAGATTTTCTTTTCTGTATGTGCTAATTTGACTCTTGGACACAAAAATATTTAATTCATTCTATGACATTTTGTTTTTATTTAGAATATCAATGTAAAAAGATGTGATGTGATTTTATATTATATAAAATTAAAAATAAATAATGGCATTAATATGTAGCCAAAACATCTATATCTATGTCTATATCTTTATCTATATCATCTATATCTATCCCTATATCTATCTATAATCTATCTATATATAAATTGATACTGACATACTATAGGTCAAATCTATATTTTTTATTTATTACAATTTACTATATCTAAAAAACTTAGAACAATATTTTTAAATGCCTGTGTATGCAATGGAATTACACAATTTCTGTGACTCAACACATTTAGGTTGCCTTGAGGACATAACGTTTCTTATGAACAGTTCTTAAATTTTTGCTCAAATGGGCTGAGGCCAAATTGTAATAAAGAATTATTCTCTAATATTTATTGTCCTGTGTTACTCGTGATTCCAAGGGTTGCCAATGACACCAGACACTAAGTGTACTGAAAGGGCAACAGGGAAGGAAAGAGAGGAAAAGGGAGAGTGACTGCTTCTGCACCTCCTGGACTAGCATCCTAGATGGCCTTTCCCTGGGCTTATTCTATACATGGTTGTTGCTTCCAGTATGAAAATCCAGAAGGCTCAGTTTATATGGACCTAAAGAAGACAGATCTCTGATATTTGGGGTGAAAGACTAGGCTCAATGTCTGCCTAGATTGCTTCTAATTATACTTTTGTTATAGAGAAAACTCTGAAGCTATAATTTAAAGCTCTAAGTGTCCAATTATATTACAAAAATATAGATTTTAGAATCTGAAAAACATAAAACTTTAATGTAATGGGATTGCTTTACTTGTGAAATAACAGATTTAAGTTGTGTTTCTTAATCATCAATGGTTTGTCCAGTCAAGGAGCTATAATAAGTTTAGGAAGGTACAGCATATTATCAGGACTACTTGATTTTTTTTTCTCTTTAAAAACCATACACTTCCCTCAATCATGGCTGAAGACTGCTTTGATAATGATAGAAATTCTGGCCCTGCTGGTGGCTCAGTGGATAGAGTGTCAGCTCTGCATATGGATGTCCCAGGTTCAATTCTTGGTCAGGACACACAGGAGAAGCAATCATCTGTTTCTTCCCTTCTCCACCCTACCCCGCTATCCCCACTTCTCTCCCTCTTCCCCTCCTGCAGCCAGTGGCTCAATTGGTTTGAGCATGGGCTCTGTTGGAGCATATCAGCCTCAGGCACTAAAAATAGCTTAGTAGTGGAGCATTGGGCATCAGCCCCTGATGGGGCTGCCAGGTGGATCCCGTTGGGGTACATGTGGGAATCTGCCTATCTTCCTTCCTCTCACAAAAAAACAAAAAAACAAAACAAAACAAACAAAAAAACAAAAACAACCCCCCCCCCCCAGAAATTAAGTATGTAGGACTAGTATATAATTAAGCTTGGAATTTCACTAATTTTCTTCACAGCTATGTTCCAAATGATATTTTACTATAAAAGCTGGGTATTTTATACCTTAAAATTGCATGTCCAAAAATTACCCAAACTTAAAAATTTTTTGTATCATCAATTAATATTTATCAAATGCTCAACAGACAATACCACTAGTTTCTCCTTATGTGTGATTATGAATCATTTCCCCATACCCACATAGATAGATACATTAATGTTGTGTACTTTCAGAGTACAACACATTTACTGTTAACTGCCTTCATTTGGCATAATATCTCAGATCTTCTCTTTGGTCAAGAAATGGAAATCTCTTTCTAACACACATTTTCTTTACCACCTACAGTTTTTTCTCTTATGAAATAGATGGCAAAACTATTCCAATTTGGAATATTGTTTTGTGACATGTGAATGTTATTCTCGGGGACATAACATTAAGAAAATTTAGCAACTATGGAAGTAAGCTTCTCAGCCTAAACCACAGAGAATAAGACCATAGACTTGCTCAGTGCAGAACTAGCAGATCTCCTCGTGTCCCCAGCCCTTTTTGTAAATCTTGTCTCCTGATGCATTTTAAAGGAGACAACATAGTTGGGTAGACTGACATGCACCTTATTTGGGAGATATTCCTAGAAATAAGATTCAAACTGAATTATTCCACATTTAAACAATCTATACAAGAACTATGAAGTTATTATTTGCAATTATATTTAGAAAAAAAGTGGGCTCATCTTTGTTTCAACCCAAAAGGGTTTAGTTTTTGCACTGTCAAAGAGAAGTTGTTAAAAGGGCTGGCAGTGTTACAGAGGGCAGGGTTACTGCAATGCTGCTATGCCTCAGATAATAAAAAATTAATTAATTAATTTGGTGGCTCATATTAGACAGTACCCTTTAAGAAACATGTTTGCTACTTTTGAAAAGCAGAATTCTAAAATCTATGTGCTTAATTTATTCAAAACATTTGCGAATATATTTTAGGCACATCAATCTAGGGAGTGAAAGGCCTGAAAATTTAGAAAGGCAAAAGATTGAAGAGCAGTGAAACTGATGGTTCCAGGTTCTCACAGTACCATCTGGTCCTCAGTTTCTTACCTACAGAGTTAATAATAATAAAAAAGGCCCAATGATACTATTAAAATACTACTTCCTTTAAGAGATGCAAAATATTTATGACGTATCTGTAGATCATTGCATGGTGTTTAAGAAGGAAAAGAACCAGACAAAATAGCTCAAAAAACCCAGAGTTCCATTAATAAAAAATGCAGTAATGACATCCATATGGTGTAATTTATCTCTGTTTAGAAATGAAAGAAATGATGCTTTTGGTTGGCTTTGGTTTACCTGAATTCAAAGGAAAGCACGTTCTATGATTGTATTGGAAAACTTGAGTTAGGCAGAGGTCAGGCTTAGTGGCAGAGTCTTCTAATGAATCAGCAAAGCTATATTTAGATTTTAGGATTTTATACCCCAGACAAAAACCAACAAATTTTGGTTAGTGAAAAGTAAAAAGAAAAAAGCTATAATAAAAGCAACTGCTAGATTTTATAGCACTTGGCAGTTTATTTATAAAGGTCTTTCACATACTTGATTTCATTTAGCCCTCACAGTAACCCTGTGAGGTAGATATTATCAACTCCATTGTACAGCCAAGGGAATAAAAGCTTTATATATTTTTAAGTAATTTGCCTAAAGTCATGCATTTAGTAACGAAGGAAGCCAGACGAGGTACAGAGCAGTTTTCCTTCCATCTCCCACTGCATCCTTGTGGAAACTCTGCCTCTCTTCTACTGACACTGTTAGATGGGTGGGAGATGGGAAGGAAAGACAAGTTGGTTTTTTTAAATAAAACATAAGGGGACATTGTATATCCTGAGTCACTCTTTAGCAGACTATCTTATCTATGAATCTGGATTCCCCAAACATAAAGTAATGCTCATGTTAATATCCAGCATACCCTTTTGTTAAGGGTACTATCCAATAGCCAGTGTTATGGTTTGACACTGATCAAAACATGTTTATAATGTTCTAGAGAAAGTCTGCATAGCACCTTGGGCAATCCACTTCTGCTCTCCTAATACAACTGAGATTTCCTGATACAAATCTGACTTTAAAACGACCTTGCTGTGGGAGAAAAGAATATATCATCAGTGAATTGACACATTTTTTTTCTAACCATCAGCATCTTAGTGCATTGGCTTTTCACAACCAGTAAAATATGAGGAACCTAAAAGTGGGAACTGCCAGTTCCAAAGTTCCTGTTTTGAAAATCTAGGTGATTTATAGCTTCTAACAGAACTTCCTTCTTTCCACTCTGAACCACACACCCACTCTGTTCACACGTGAGTCAAGCACTCAGGCCTCTTTAAGGCACCATTCCATCTCTAGGCCACTGTTTGAAGCTGCATTTTCTGATGTATAAATTGATTTTATTGGATGGAAACAATTTTTTTTTTGAAGTCTCTTCTAATTTCTTACAAACACTAAGACTAATTGATGGTCAGGTCACTTTGTTCAGAAATAAGGCCCCTACGTTATATGACTTCTAAACCAATTAAACCTTAGTTATGTCAAAAATAAAAAGAAAATAAAAGGAACCAACAACAAAATATAAAGTCAGAATGGTTATAATTTTTTCTTTAGAAACTTCTGTTATATTTCCTTTAAAAACTTGTTATATCTCCGGGTATTATGCCTGAAAATTTTATAGTGTAGCATGTTTTGTTTACTATTCTGTACAAAACAATTCACAGCTTTTGGTCATAGCAATGTGAAAATACAACTAGAAACATAATCGTGTACCCAATGAATTCATTTAAGCTTATCTCATACAGTTCATTTTTTCTTATGATTGCTAGCTGGATTCAACCAATGGGCCAGAAAGTCTGTTACAAGAGTCTCAGCTGCAGGAACAAGGGGCTCAGGTTGAAACAGGAATAAATTTGACGAGCTTGGAAGATTTAGGCGAGTCCTTCCAAGTACGCATACTATTTGTCGGGCTTCGGTTGTTAGTGTAAGAAGTCTGTCTTCTGCTCATACTATCAGAATCGTCTTTGTTGAGTGTGTGCTTCATGTTTTGGCAGCACAGGAAGCTTTGGACACAGTCTTGCAGGAGGTGGCCACTAAAAAACATGTATATCCAGGGGTTGCAGCAACTATTCAAGGAAGCCAGTAATGCAGTGATGGTAACAGCAGGGTTTTCTGAGTCTAAGAAAAACATAAGGGGAGATTGTATTCAAATAGTCAATGCAAGTAACTAAGCACTGGATAATTTTTCTACTGACTAATGAAAGCAGGAAACAATTTATGGGTTAATATAGAAAATGAAGTCTTTTGTTTATCAACCTGGGAAATAGGTGGTATATGGAAATTTCCTGGTTATAAAATATTTTTCTAAGCAAAATGCCTCAAAGTTCATTAAAATATTTTAAAACATTATTACAATATTTAAGTAGAGTGAGTGTAGCTTTCAAGAAGTTAAGAATATTAAGTAATTAAAAAATTTTTTTGTATCCTTTATACTAGCACCAGCATGTGCCAGAGGACAGAGCACTTATAGAATAGTTGCAATTTCAATGAAATTTCAAAGTCTGTAACCACATACACCAAACTGTTTTCATTCCAGTAACTCAGGCAAAAGTATGACATCATGGACCATGTATAGTAGTTTTAAATTTTTAATTAATATTTTAAATGTTTAAGTATTATTGTAATAACAAAACTATACTGAAGGGGACAGTTAAACTAGGTCCCTGAAAGATACAATACTTAGTTGTTTTTCTTTGGTTAATTACCCTTCCAATATTAAAAGAAAACAATCTTTCTGGTTTAAACAATTTTATATTATTATTAAGAACAGCTGAATTGAGAGATCCAACAGGCTATTGAAATATTTTATGTTAGTTTGCACTGGTAAACTACATACATACTATAACCTTTTAAAGTAGAATAATAGATATGTCCTTTCTGAAGATAACAATAATCAGCAAACACTGACTTTCCCTTGATTATAAAATATAAGACTAGGAAGGTCTTCTCACTCATGCTGTGCTAGAATAAGTTACAGGTTATTTACCCATACTTTGTGCTAAGATGCTATACTTTTAAAGATGTATAAAGATCCATGACTAAGTCTATTCAAAAAGAATGGAAATAATCAACATACCTACATATGAGTAAAGAAGTTTTTAGTAATCATGTCTAAATCCTGTTAATTATTCAACTGAATCCTTTAGTTGATTGGCAGTAATGAAGAGGCCACTAAGACCAAGCCAGGCAGGAAATGGTAAGCCAAAAATATAGCCTTGATCTTTCATCAGTAATATTACAGTCATGCAAGAATTTTCATTTGTTTGACTTTAATTCACTCTCAAGTGTTTTATTTGCACATATAACTTCCAAAGTATATTTCACACATACTCCCTCCTAATCCCAAATAACAAGACAGTTCTTTCTCAGTTACAGTTGCTGTTGGTAACATTTCTGTAACATAATTCTTTTAAAAATTTTTTCTTATTAAAAGAAAGTATTTTTTTCAAGATACAATATTAAATAATTACCTTTGGGGTAAATTCTTGTGAAGTTAGTTTTTCTAGTTTGTGAAGGAATTAAAATCAAACAAGCTAACAGATGTAGGAAACATTCTGGGTAAACTACTGCAAGGTTTGCATGAAGAGGTGTATAGCGGTATGGTCAAGTTATTGCCCATAGTCTAACAAATTTAGGGTTTGTTAATGATCCTGCTTTGAAACACCAGCAGTGTTTCATTAAACATTCAATTCATAACATTAAAAAGAATGTTAATGTAATTGTTAAAAAATTAAAATATTAGAAATAGAACACTAGCTAAACGCCAAATTAGAATTTTCTTAAGACTCTTTCTTCAGAAAACACATGTCTGTTTTACCCTTGTCCATGAGGCATTTCTACAAAATTTTTGTATTAACTGTGATACTTTGCATAAACTAGGAAAAAGCAGTTGTGACAGTAACAATATTTCCCTGATTCCAATAGACTTTAAAGCAGAGTGTTAACAGAGAGGTTAGTGATTGGCAAAAGTCCTTCTGTTTTGTAGTTTTAGGGCACGCTTTCTGGATTTGTGGTCTTGGGACCACTGCAAGCTACAAATGCAGATTCCTGGGCTACTGAATCAAAATCTCGGGGAGGGGGCTTTGCCTTTCTGATCATTTCAGCCAGGGTGTAATTCTTACGCATACAGAAGTTAAAGAACGATTGCCCTAGACTCTAGGGCCTAGAGAATATTATGAAAAGATACCCGTTTACCCCGCCCCACGGCTCCATCCCTGCACCTTCCTCCACTGTCCGGGCACCTACCGTCCCAGATGAACGTCTCATCCCAGACAGACCACATCTGGACGATGAAGAACGGCGCCCAACAAACGATGTAAGCCGTCACGATCACGAAAGTCATCTTCACTGTACGGATCTTGGCGCGGGAAATGCTCTTCACGCTGCTGACACAGGGCTCGAGCAGGAGCCCGTTGTGGAAGGCGCCGCCCGTGCCCTCCGCACCTTTGCCCGGGCGCGACGCCGTCTTTCCGCGGACGTTGCGCCAGATGTGGTAGCAGATAAAGCCGTAGCAGGTGCCCAAGATGACCACCGGCGCCACGAAGATGCCACTCGTCATCCAGGTCACGTAGGCGCGGGAACCCCAGGGCTGGATGAAGGTGGCCCAGCAGTCGTAGGCCTTGGTGACGTTGTTCACCTCGACTATGGAGAAGACGAAGTACTGGGGCGTGCTCAGCACGAAGCTCAGCGCCCAGGCGGCGGCGATCATCAGGCGCGAGCGGCGCGCGGGCTGCTGCAGCGTTTTCATCGGGTGGCACACCGCGATGTAGCGGTCGGCGGTCATGACTACCAGCATGTAAGCTGAGACAAACATGACGAACACCTGCAAGTGCTTCACCACGCGGCACAGCCCGTCGGGTCCCTGGAAACGGTAGGTGATGTCCCAGCACAGCTGCGGCAGCACCTGGAAGAAAGCGACGGCCATGTCTGCCAAGCTGAGGTGGCGAATGAAGAGGTGCATGCGGGACGTCTTGCGAGGCGTGCGGTGCAGGGCCAGCAATACAGTACTGTTACCCAGCACAGCCACCACGAAAGTCACGGCGAGCACGGCGACCTCCAGCTTGGCCAGCTCCTCGTCGCGCATGTCCCTCTGAGGACCTCCCACTTCCTTGGGCGCCTCAGTTTCCCGACTGGCGTTGGCCCCGCTGGTGGTCAGAGACCACGACGGGCTGGAGTTGCCCGCGGGCCCCGCATGGGGGCCGTTGGCGAAATGCATGCTGTCCATGCAGCGCCTCCTCGACCTCGGTAGAGGCTGTCTCCCTTTCCGCCTCCACGGGTGTGGGCTTCTGGCCGAATGGGGTCTCTCCTTCCCTCACGCGCTGCTCGCCCGGCTCGCCTTCCCTCCCGCAAGCGTCTCGGGCACAGCGTCCTACCAGTCAACTGAACTGCGCTCGGTCCCGTCGCGGCCGCTTTTTCTGTTCTGCTCTTTCTCAACTCCGACGAAGCTGAGGACGCGCGCTCTGAGCCTCTGAGAGCGCTGGGCTCCCAACTCGATTACATAGGCGGGGTTTGTTTCCCCATAACCATCTCCCTCTCGTCCCAGCGGTTGGAAACTGCTCGGTGCCCACTCCCTCCACCTCCCTATCCCCTGGGGAGGAGGTGTGTGTTTATTTTCCCTTCCTTCGGTGATTTGTCCTCCTCACCAGGCTGCGGGGGTGGGGCTGGGAGACTTGCTGATTCCTCGGCATAATAGGCGGGATCGTGGCGCTTTCCCGCTCTTCTCCACAAATCTTAAGAGAACAGGACGTGTCGTGCCTTTTCTGGATTTACCACCATTTCCTCCAGCCCCCCTCAACAGCCACTTTAACCCTGCATTCGACTGGCTTCAACAGAGGAGGTCCACCGCCAGGCGCGCGCGCTCTTGCACCTGAATTTGGCGCGGTCTCCGCTTCCTTCAGCCCGGTTTCTCCCTCCGCAGCAAGCCTGACCAGTTTTATTCCCAGAGCAATTTGGCTGCCCGCCCTCCATCACTCCCTGCCCCGCTACTCCCCACCCCTCTCTGCTGGGTAACAACAGCTGGGAGACTTAGAGGGAGCCTTCCCCACAGAAACTTCTTTGATGCCTTGTATACATTTCGCGCTGGAAGGACGTGCTCGTCCCACTGCAGCCCTCAAGGCCCCGGTGCGTGAATCTACAGCGGTGAAAAGGATCGTCTCCCGGTTTTCCATTTTCTTCTGGGGTAGGAAGTGGGGTGGGAAAAGAGTTGCGGAGTTTTCTCTAAACTAGATTCCTGGGGTTTTCTCCGGGTGAGAGCCTGATTCCCACAGGGGGGATGGGCGGGAATTGGGGCAGGAATTGGGCTACAGTAGTCCGTAGGGACAACGTCTGGTTCCTGCTAAGTCGTGAGGACATCTCTCTGAGTGGACAGAAAGCAGCTGCTGGAGACCGGCCACCCAGGCAGCGAAAACTGCTAGGCTCCTGCGCCAGGGTCTGGGGGCGTGAGGGGCAGTGAGAAAGAGGAAATCTCCAGGCAAGAAGAGATCTCTGGAGGAAGAGAGAAAAGGCCACCTACATATTAATTAGCTACCCTGGACAGTTGGAGCTCAGCTGTGGCCCAAGCGAGGTAGATGAGCTCTGCATTTTAATTTTGGTTAAGATATGCTTTGAAGGACAGCAAGGGGGAGCTGTTTTCAGGCTATTACACGAAAGAAAGAAAAACACCAACAACACTTTATAAGGTTACCCATTCTATAGATACAGGAACATGACTTTTTGATCAGAATGTTTGTGTGTTGTGGCTGTGGTATAAATTTGTCTCAGAAAAATATCCGTGAAATGTAGGAAAATAAACCAAAGCTTTTCTCACGTGCAGTTCTCAGTGGCAATTCCACTTAGTTTCCCAGTTCCTTCATGCAGAGTCCCAAGGTTGTGGAATTATGGGTGCTGGACTTGACCTTTGGAGTCCTGCTTCATTGTGGTGGTAAAAGCCTCAGTCGATACATCTTAAAAGTGGAAATAAAAGTATCTACTTTTATATAAATATAAATTTTAAAATGACCTTTACCTACTATAAGGTTATCCTGAGGATCAAGTTAGACGATGTTCTGTGTGGGGAAATGCTCTCAAAACTCAAATTATGTTGCCTGGTTTCATGTTTTCCAAGATACATAAGAGTAAAAAGATTTTAAAAGTTCAGAGATGCCTGGAAAAATCCTTCAAGTAGTTAGGCAGTAGTCCCTGACTTAGAGAGGTGACCTTTTTAAAGTCATAAATTACATTATTGCTCCTTATGAGAAATAATGTCTGACCCTAGTGTCCCTGGGTATTGCAAAAGTGGTCTATTGACCAGAACCCGGCAATTTTGTTGCTTTTGGCACTATGTCTTTGAGTATTTAGATTTCCTAATGGGTGGGAATCTGAGGGACAGTGTCACCAAAGTTCCTTTTTGTGTTCTTATTCCAGGGAAGTGGTGGTAGCCTATCAGGAAATCATTAAGCCCTCTGATTCAATAATCAACCATATCCAATTTATAAAAATAACTTGTTAGGTAATATCAGTGGGCACAATTAAATCTTTTTTATAGCCCAAGAGATGGGTATAATATTGGTAAAGTTGGTATATAATATATTGGTAAATATTGTGTGTAGTTGAAAAGAATGTACGCCTGTTGTTGTTAGGTTAGCTGTTCTATAAATATTGATCTGGTTAAATGTTGATAGTGTTGTTCAATTAATCTGTGTCCTCATTGATTTCCTGTCTACTGTTCTATCAGTTATTGAGAAAGAGGTATTGAAATTTCTTGCTATACTTGTGGATCTATTTATCCTTGCAATTCTGTTAGATTTGCTTCATGTATTTTGAACCTCTATTATTTATTTATTTTTATTTTATTTTTTTGTATTTTTCTGAAGCTGGAAACAGGGAGAGACAGTCAGACAGACTCCCGCATGCGCCCGACCAGGATCCACCCGGCACGCCCACCAGGGGCAAGGCTCTGCCCACCAGGGAGCGATGCTCTGCCCCTCCGGGGCGTCGCTCTGCCGAGACCAGAGCCACTCTAGCGCCTGGGGCAGAGGCCAAGGAGCCATCCCCAGCGCCCGGGCCATCTTTGCTCCAATGGAGGCTTGGCTGCGGGAGGGGAAGAGAGAGACAGAGAGGAAGGAGGGGGGGGTGGAGAAGCAAACGGGCACTTCTCCTGTGTGCCCTGGCCGGGAATCGAATCCGGGTCCCCCGCACGCCAGGCCGACGCTCTACCACTGAGCCAACCGGCCAGGGTGAACCTCTATTATTTTTAATTAAGAAGAGTTGTTTGGAACAACATTTTTATTGAAATGTGTTTTCTAGTTTCTGTGTCTAACCAGTAATTTTTTTCTAATTTTTATATTTTATAGAGCAAAGACCAGATTGTACAAAAAAGATAGTTTGTAATGTAGATGAAAAATGATCTGTTTTCATGCTTTGTATACATAAAACAAATGTATAACAATATGTTGAGTCAGTAAAGGAGATTTCAAAGTGCCTTATATGGCAGTGTGGTATCACAACATTCAAGAACCTGAAAAGAAGAGGGGAGGGCACTATGGGAAGGTGGGCAAGGGTGATGTTGAGGGGAATACGGGGGAGGGGGGATGCATTCAGGGCAACACTAGAATCTATGTAAACACAATAAATTAAAATCAATAAAAATAAGGTTTTTTTAAAAAGTCAATTAACTTTAATAAAATATAAAATTATAGAAAAAGAATAAAGTACATTTCAAGGAAGGAGTTATCAATTATTATAGGCTACAGAAAAATCATACCCATGATTTTGTTACTTTTTTTTGCTATGAGGATTGTTTTGAAAAGTTCAAAGAAAGAGCAATTAATGTAAAAAATATCTTTAGTAAAAAATATTTATTTCTGTATAATCTGAAGATGAAATACTTTGATTTTGCTTGAAGATCTGTCATTAATCAGAATAGCTTCCCTGAGTTTTAGAGATATATTTTTAGTATTATTGACAGTTTCAGAGAAATTATGCAATTGCTTTGATATCTATTGCTCTTATGTGAGATTTAATTATAAATTATAAAGGAAATAAAGCACATTATTTTATTAATAACAAATATTCTGATTTGGTTGAAGGTGCAAGTCAAATGCTTCAAGCTCTAATTAAGTGAAACATTCAGAAATATTGTCATCTCTCATTAACATCACCCGGGGATATCTGCTAAGAGCACTGTTAAATGAATTACATTTATAGGAGAACATACAAGCCTCCATCCCCATGCTTTTTATCTCACAAAATTATTTTCTTTCTGTGTAAGAACTCTCTGTGAAAAATAATTAAACAAAAACTGTAAAAAGTAACAGTCTGTGTGAATACTGGTCTAAAGACCAACAGGGATAAAGAACAGAAATGTCTGATATTTGTTCAGTTAAAAAATATTTCATTTTTAACAGATTCTATTTATTGCTTTTAAAAATATTTTTATTGATTAATTTCAGCAAGAAAGGAAGGGACAGAAAGAAAGAGACAGGAATATATCTTGTCTGTGCTCTGACTGGGAACAAACGAGCAACCTCTGTGCTTCTGGATGAAGCTCTAACCAACCAAGCTATCAGGCCAGAAAACATTTATTATTATTACTATTATTATTATTATTAAATATTTAAATGTATTTTGTTGACATGGATTCAGGTGTCCCACTCAATATAACACCCTTACCCCACAACAATCTGCCCCCATTACACCCTGTTTGCCCCCCTCCCCTTGACACCATCCCTTCCTTCCTTCAAGAATTTGCTGTCCTGTTAACTGTATGTATGTGTTATATATATATAATTTCACAAATCCCTTCATCTTCTCTGATCCTATTCCCCTATCCCCCTCCCCTCTGACAGCTGACCCTCTGTACCTCATGACCCTGACTCTGCCTCTTTTCCGTTCCTCAGTTCATTGTGTTCATTAGATTCCACGTATAAGTGAGATCATATAATATTTGTCTTTCTCTGCCTAGTTTCTTTCACTTAGCATAATAGTGTCCAGATCCATCCATGCCATCACAAAAGGTATGATTTTCATGGTTGCTTAGGCAGTTGTGTATATGTACCACAGCTTTTTCATACACTCGTCTTCTGATGAATACTTGGGCTGTTTCCAGATCTTGGCTATTGTAAATAATGCTGCAATAAACATGGGGGTGCATATCTTCTTTTGAATTAGTGTTTTGGGATTCTTACTTAAGATATAGTGTGTTCCTAAAAGTGAAATAGCTGGGTCAAAAGGCAATTCTATTTTTAATTTTTTGAGGAATCTCCATACTGTTTTCCACAAGTGGCTGCACAAGTCTGCATTCCCACCAGCAATGCAGGAGGGTTCCCTTTTCTCCACACCCTCGCCAGCATTTATTGTGTGTTGTTTTGTTAATGAAGGTCATTCTGACTGGTGTGAGGTGGTGTCTCATTGTAGTCTTACTTTGCATTTCTCTTATGAACATTAAACATTTTTTCATATGCCTATCGGCCATCTGTATGTCTTCTTTGGAAAAGTGTCTATTCAGTTCCTTTGCCCATTTTTAATTGGATTGTTTACTATCCTGGTGTTGAGTTTTAAAAGTTCTTTATTGATATAGTTCCATTTGTTTATTTTGTTCCTTATTTCACTTGCCTATGGAGATATATCAACAAAAATATTGCTATGAGAGATATCGGAGCATTTACTGCCTAGATTTTCTTCCAGACTTTTTTGTTTTTGTGACGTACATTTAAGTCTTTTATTCATTTTGAGTATGTTTTCATGAATGGTGTGAGTTAATGGTCTAGTTTCATTTTTTTTTGCATGTACTTGTCCAATTTTCCCAACACCATTTATTGAAGAGACTGTCTCTACTCCGTTGTATACTCTTGCTTCCTTTGTCAAATACCAATTGACCATTAAGGCATGGGTTTATTTCTAGGTTCTCTGTTCTAGTCCATTGATCTGTATCTTGTTCTATGCCAGTACCCAGCTTTTTTTATTACAATGGCCTTGTAGTATAACTTGATATCAGGAAGTGTGATACTTCCCACTTTATCCTTCATTTTCAAGATTGCTGAGGCTATTTGTGTTCTTCTCGGGTTCCATATAAATTTTTGAAATACTTGTTCTATATCTTTGAAGTATGCCATTGGTATTTTTATAGGAATTACATAGATTGCTTTGGGTAATATTGACATTTTAGAATCTATCAGGGGTCTCAAACTCAACTCAGCATGTGGGCCGTAGAGCAAGATCACAGCGGTTAGGCAGGCCGCACCAGGTCTACAAAAGGCAACTGTTATGCAACACTTTTCTCACTGCAGTTGAAAACAGTCTGCAGGCCGCACAAAATTGTTCGGCGGGCTGCATGCGGCCCGCGGGCCGTGAGTTTGAGACCCCTGTTTTAGATTGTAATGTATAGATATTCATAAACACAGTATATGCTTCCACTTGTTTGTATCTTCCTTGATTTCTTTTTTCAATGTCTTATAATTTTCTGAGTACAAGTCTTTTACCTCCTTGATTAAATATTAGATACTTTATTTCTTTTTTTGCAATAATGAAGGGAACTGTTTTCTTAATTTCTCTTCCTGACAGTTTATTATGGTGTATAAAAATACCACTGATTTCTGAATATTAATTTTATATCCTGCCATCTTGCCAAATTCATTTATCAGGTTTAGTAGTTTTCTGACTGAGACTTTAGGATATTCTATGTACAGAATTATGTCATCAGCAAATAATGACAATTTCACTTCTTCTTTTCCAATTTGGATGCCTTTTATTTCTTCTTCTTGTCTGATTGCTGTGGCTAGGACTTCCAGAACTATGTTGAATAGAGTGCTGAAAGGGGCACCCCTATCCTGTTCCTGATCTTAAGGGGATTGCTTTTAATTTTTCCCATTGAATATGATGTTGGCTGTCAATCTGTCATATATGGCCTTTGTTATGTTGAGGTATGTTCCCTGTATTCCCATTTTGCTAAGAGTTTTGATCATAAACGCGTGCTGAATTTTATCAAATGCTTTTTCTGCATTTACTAATGTAATCATGTCATTTTTCTACTTCATTTTGTTTACATGATGAATCACATTGATTGATTTGCAAATATTGTACCAGCCTTGCTGCCCCAGAGTAAGTTCTACTTGATCATGGTGTATGATCTTTTTAATGTATTGCTGGGTCAGGTTTGCTAATATTTTGTTAAGAATTTTAGCATTTATGTTCATCAGAGATATTGGTCAGTAGTTTTCTTTCTTTGTAGTGTCTTTGTCTGGTTTTGGAATAAGGATAATGCATGCCTCATAAAATGAGCTTGGAAGTCATCCCTCCTCTTGAATTTTTTGGAACAGCTTGAGAAGAATAGGTGTTAGTTCTTTGAGCATTTGGTGAAATTCACCTGGAAGTCATCTGATGCAGAACTTTTATTTGCTGGAAGTTTTTTAATAACTTTTAATTTCATTTGTTATAGGTTTTTTGATTCTTCCAGATTGAGTTTTGGAAGATTGTTTGTTTCTAGGAATTTATCCATTTTGCCTAGGCTGTCCAATTTTTTTTTTTTTTAATATTTTTCTGAAGCTGGAAACAGGGAGAGGCAGTCAGACAGACTCCCGCATGCGCCCGACCGGGATCCACCCGGTACGCCCACCAGGGGCGAGGCTCTGCCCACCAGGGGGCGATGCTCTGCCCCTCCGGGGCGTCGCTCTGCCGAGACCAGAGCCACTCTAGCGCCTGGGGCAGAGGCCAAGGAGCCATCCCCAGCGCCCGGGCCATCTTTGCTCCAATGGAGGCTTGGCTGCGGTAGGGGAAGAGAGAGACAGAGAGGAAGGAGGGGGGGTGGAGAAGCAAATGGGCGCTTCTCCTATGTGCCCTAGCTGGGAATCGAACCCAGGTGCCCCGCACACCAGGCCGAGGCTCTACCGCTGAGCCAATCGGCCAGGGCCCAATTTTTTGGCATATAGATCTTCATAGTATTTTTTTTTTTTTACAATCTTTTATATTTCTGTGGTATCAGTCATGACTTCTCCACTTTCATTTCTAATTTTATTTATTTGGGTCCCTTCTTTTTTTTTTTTTTTTTTTTTTTGATGAGTCTGGTTAAAGGTTCATCAATTTTATTTATATTTTCAAAGAACCAGCTCTTGGTTTCATTGATCTTTTGTATTTTTATTTAGACTCTGTGTAATTTATTTCCACTCTGATCTTTATTATTTTCTTTCTTCTACAGTACTTCCTCTGGGCTTTATTTGTTGTTGTTTTTTCTAGTTCTTTTAGATGCAGGGTTAGATTGTTTATTTGAGCTTTCTCTTGTTTCTTAAGGTATGCCTGTAATGCTATGAACTTCCCTCTCAGGACTGCTTTTGCTGTGTTCCATATGTTTTGGGTTTTTCTATGTTCATTTTTATTTATTTCAAGGAATATTTTATTTCTTCCCCGATCTTATTGTTAACCCATTTGTTATTTAATAAAATACCATTTAGCCTTCAAATGTTTGAATGTTTTTCAGTTTTTCTATTATACTTGATTTCTAGTTTCATGTCATTGTGATCAGAGAAAATGCTTGATATGATTTCAGTCTTCTTAAATTCACTGATACATGTTTTGTGTCCTAACATGTGGTCTATCTTAGAAAATGTACCATGAGCACTAAAAAGGAATGTATATTTTGGTGCTTTGGGGTGAATGGTTCTGAAGATGTCAATTAAATCCAGCTGAACTAGTGTGTCATTTAATGCCACTGTTTCTTTGTTAATTTTTTGTCTGGAGGAACTATTTATTGATGTTAGAGGGATATTGAAGTCCCCCAATATTATACTATTGCTGTCAATTTTACCCTTTATGTCCATCAAAATCCACTTTATATATAGATATTTAGGTGCTCCTGTATTAGGTGTATAAATATTTACAATGGTTATAGTCTGTTGGATTGCTCCCTTTATCATTATGTTATAAACTTCTTTATCCCTTACTATAGCCTTTATTTTAAAGGCTATCTTGTCAGATATAAGTACTGCTACCCCAGCTTTTTTTTTTTTTTTTCATTTCTATTTGCATGAAATACTTTTTTCCATCCCTTCACTTTCGGTCTATGTGTATCTTTTGTTCTGAGGTGGGTCTTTTGTAAACAGCATATATACGGGTCCTGTTTTCTTATTTTTGTAGTTACTCTTTGTCATTTGATTAGAGCATTTAATCCATTTACATTTAAAGTTATTATTGATATGTACTTATTTATTGACATTTTATTCTTTCAACCTACAACCTCTTTTTTTTTCTACATTTCTTTTTTTCCTTTGCTTTTTTTTTTATAGCAGGCCCATTAACATTTCTTGCAGTACTGTTTTGGTTATAACAAATTCCTTTAGTCTTTTTTGTCTGGGAAGCTTCTTATTTCTCCTTCAATTTTAAATGATAGCCTTGCTGGATGAAGTAGTCCTAGTTGTAGGCTCTTGTTTTGCATCACTTTGAATATTTTTTGCCATTCCCTTTTGTCCTCAAGTGTTTCTGTTGAGAAGTCAGATGTCATCCTTATCAGGTTCCTCTGTAGGTAATTAACTATTTTTCTCTTGCAGCTTTTAGTATTTTTTCTTTGTCTTTTAACTTTGGCATTTTAATATGATGTGTCTTGATGTCTCTTTGGGTTCATTTTTAATGGGACTTTCTGTGATTCTTGAACTTGTGTGATTTTTTTCCTCATCAATTTAGGGAAATTTTCAGCTATGATTTCTTCAAACAAGTTCTCTATTCTTTGTTTGTTCTCTTTTCCTTCATGAACACCTATGATGTGGATGTTGTTTTTCTTCACGTGTTGCAGTGGGGCAGGATATCCAGAAATCCTACCTGGCTGACTCTGACGCTCTACCTTGTACAATGAATGCTAGCTGTTGTGCTGGTGCTGGCCACAGAGAGCAGAATTCGCCTCATCTGGGCCCAGTGTCTGATGAGCCCTCCCTTTAGACATACTGCTAGCAAAGGTCATTAGGTCCTGATCCTATACTCTCTGCAGCTCTCCTCTGGATGTGCTGGTCCTGGCTCTCCCTGGTTGGACACTGCCCTCAGCAACCTTCTTAGATCTACAAGCAATCCAGAGTGTGGTTGCCTCTTCTGGGCACAGGTGCACCTGGAAATACCAAGCCACTCACCTAAGCTGGCTCTTACCCACATTAGACCTGGAGGAAGGTCAGTAAAAAGCCAAGGTTCCCTGAGATCTACCTCCTGCAGTCTCTGTATGCTGGCTGCTTGTTAGGCTCAGCCTCTGAAATAAAACCTATGGTAGAGTTTAGAGCCTGGGGAAATTCAGGAATTAGGAAGGGTGGTGGGTGAGGCCCCACTCCTTGGCCTCAGGTGTCAGTTTTTCCTGACTTTTTTCACAGACCTCAGTAGGGTGTGGCCTCCAGGAGTCCAGTGGGTGTGGGCTTTGAGACTCAGAGATATGCTGTGTCTCTCCACAGTCAGACAGTGTCTACTGAGTCTCCCATGAGGTGAAAACACCAATCATAGACTTGGGAGTATGTAGAGGGTTGGTAGGGGAAGGAAGCTCTGGCCTCAATGCCAGAAAACTGAGTCACTGATGTCTTCTGCCTGGCTTACTTTTCAGAATGGTCCAGTCTCCATGAGATGGGGCAGGAAAGACTCCTCAGTGTGGGAAAATTGTTTTCCTCCAGGTTGATGCTACACAGAGGGGGTCTGCTCCTCCTAAGAAAGATGGCAATTGCAGTATTAGAGAATGATTCAGCACAGGGATTCCCATGGCCATCTCCCAGTACATTTTTACCTGGGCCACCAACTTTATACTTTCCTCATGCTACTCTAATCTTCTCAGCCCTCTCATGCTGGAGCCCTGAGTAAGTGGCTGTGAATGAGATTTTTTGCATGGGCCCTTTAAGATGGAGCCTCTGTCTCTAAGATCTCCCATTTCTTTCTCACAGACCAAAACCTCAGCTTTTTTCACTGCTATGTGGGTGCCTCTTCTAAGCCCTGGGGCTCTAGGCTGGGGTGTCTAGCCCAGGGCTTAAGACCCACACCTCTCAGGGTGAACCACCTGGCAGTGAGAGTCCCTCCAGATTCTCCTCCAGCACTCGCTTCTGGGAGTGGGCAGCTTTTTTGGCATCTCTGCCCTTCTTATTAGTCTTGGTGTGGCTTCTGTGACTCCTTGGTTATAGACTCCTCTTTATAAAGTCCAAAGTTGGTTTTTCAGAATGATTGTTTTTACATGGAGTTATAATCCAATTTGGTCTTGGGAGGTGGCAGTTGGAATGTCTGCCTATACTCTGTTGCTATCTTGGAATCACCCCCCTTCCTGTGCTTTCAAAGTTAAAATGTAATGGGACTAAAACAGGGTCCCACACTAAGATCTATCTTTTCTCTTTTCTCTTAACCCTATCTTGATTCCTTGGCACTTTCTAGAAAAGGTTCTTATTAGGTGGGAAGAGTCATCATTAGTCTTAAAGAGTAGGATCCTCTTCTACCATTGTGATCCAAAGCATAAGTTCTACATCAGCCAGGATTTTCTCTTGAAATGTAAAGCCATGTTTTAAAATACCTAAACATTTATTTTAGTTTTTTCAAGATCCTGGCATTTCTAAATAGAACATTCTTTTATCTGCTGTGGACTTAACTCTATTTTAAAATTCAAAGCTGAACAATGACTGATTTCAGGGTAGATTTGCACCTCTCTCTCTTGTCCTCCCCTTATTCCATTTCAGGCACAGAGAGCATACTGTGAGAAAAGCTGCTAAGCAACTTGAAAAAGTAGAAATTACTGAGAATGAAAAATATATTAGTGGATATTTCCAAGTACTTCTGCATGCATCGTTACTTTTCAACATATGAGACAGTATTAATGCACTTTCTTCTCATTCTAACTGCATCTCAGAAAACATCTTTCTGAGCTTGACATGATTACTGTGTGTCAGATCAGAAAGTAAACTATTAAGCCACCTCTTTGGCCCTTTATCCTTCTTCAAAGTTTGATCCAGATGTCTGCGAATATTAATGCTCTTATTGTAAATAATAAATTGAACTTTCTTAGAGGATTGAATTTGAAGATAATTCTATCTTAAGATATTAAAGTGAATGAAAAGTATAAACTCTTATACACTCTTCAAATATTTTTTGTTAAGACCTACAGGACTTCTCTTTTAAAAGTGTTTATATATTTTAATGCATTTTATGAGATAGTGTAATCCAGTAGTTACTAGCTTTTCTCCACTCCCCAAAGCACCTAGTGATCTCACATTTACCATTACTAGCAATTGTGTTAGGACAGTGATTTCCATGAAAAGGAAAAAAGAAGAGAATAGCAGAATTTCTGAGAAGCTGTAGAAAGAGAGACAGTGTTATGAAATTTTATGTTGTTGGAAAATTATTCTGAAATAATTTTGAAATTTCTCCTACATATGCCCACTGAAATCTACCCTCCCAAGATTTATAATTTCAAGGGAGTATTTTTAATGTTTTATTTTTTGCATATTATGCTAAGCAAAACATTAAAAGCTGTGGATTTAAAAAGAATTAGTTTTAATTAAAAGCAACCCAACATAAAAAAAAATCTTGTGCCCTCCCTTTCTTCTAACATTTGAAGTTTTCAACAGAGTCTCTTCTAAAGCATTTAAATAAACATCCAACACCATGAGAGTGCTTTATTTTGGGAAGTTTAATAAATCTGAAGTACAGACTCTTACTAATCTACTGCTCATTTTGTTTCCTTTTCTTCTCTCCATCTCATTTTTTTAATTTTTGTGTATTTTTCCAAAATTAGAAGTGGGGAGGCAGTCAGACAGACTCCTGCATGGACCCGACAAGGATCTATCTGGCATGCCCACCAGGAGGTGATGCTCTGCTCATCTGGGGCATTGCTCCTTTGCAGCCAGAGCCATTTTAGCATCTGAGGTGGAGGTCATGGAGCCGTCCTCATTGCCCAGGCCAACTTTGCTCCAATGGAGCCTTGACTGTGGGAGGGGAAGAGAGAGATGGAGAGGAAGGAGAGGGGGAAGGCTGGAGAAGCAGATGGGTGCTTCTCCTGTGTGCCCTGACCAGGAATCAAACCCGGAACTTTTACATGCTGGACCAACACTCTACCGCTGAGCCAACTGGCAGGGGCTTTCCCATCTCATTTTTATACATCCCATACCCCCATAGCTAGTTTCTTATGGAGGTACCATTCTGATTTAAGACTTTGTTTTAATAAAATGTAATTTTAATTTTTCAGTAAATCAGGGAAATTCCTTCAGAGGCCAGACAAGTAACATTTATTTGAACCATAGAAAAGTAGGAAATGAGGGAAATTATATTTAGATGACTAAGTCCATGTTACCCTTAGGCACATTAAAAAAAACCCCACAAAACCCCTCCACACTGTTCTGATCAAATGAAACAAGTGTACAAAGGCATACATTTCACTCCCCCATTTCAGAATGCACTCAAAATCCCAATGCTTCTGAATTTTGCCATTGCCAGAACAATTCATTTCTTTCATTATCCTTCTCTCCTAGAGTTTCTAATGATATTTCTTAAAATTCAGCAGGATATTTATTCAGTTATAAGGGTCCCCTGAGTTTTATACTGTGAATATTGTGACTGAATTCTGTCTAGGCCATTGCAGTAGTTAATTTGTTCCATCTACACTTGCTTATATCATGTCTCTCTATATTCCTTCTGGTTATTAATCAAACTCTGGAAAGTCTCATTTCTTAATGTAATATTATTATTAAAATTTTTTCCCTTGTTCATTTCTTAAATATTTGACTAGCTTTCTCTATTGATGTCAGTCTTCCTCCCTTATAGTTCTTAGTGAACTTTCAGCTAATCTCTAATGATTAGTCAGTAAGTGAATTGATTTCTGCTGCAGGCTTTCAACAAAAGGTTGGCACTACTTGTTCCTCCTCTGTGTCTTCAAACATATTGGCCTTGTTAAAGTGCTGTTCTAACTTGGGAAATAATTTGTAGTGGTTGTTATGAAGAAAGGAGAACAATTTATTTTGAATTAGCTATTGAAACATTTTAAAAAACATTTCTTTTTGGAATTTTCCCACATGAAGTTATTTCATTTATTATGTTGCTCTCTAACTGACTAGTTAGCTTCAATTTTAGAGACTCTCTTGAATCAACAGAAAGTTTTTCTTTTTTAAGAAATGGAATTTTAGCTCATTCTGAATAGACTACCCTTTTCAGAACTACTAGATATCTAAAACATTTTGAACTTTTCTGTAACTTTTCTCTTGACATCACCAACCAGTTAGCAAATTAAACCTGCTCTTTCGTTCAGAGAGATCTTGTTTGAATCCTGTTTCTGACCAGATGATTTTTAAAGTCTTAAAACTTTTTTAAAAATAAGAATGCTAATACCAATTTTATAATAATTTTAGAAAGACCTAGTGTTATACCAAGTAAAGTATTTTCAATAAAAGAATGTGTCCTTCCAATTTTCTACTTTAAATTGGGATTGTCACTCTTCCCATCACCATTGTTTGGTTTACAGTGGTCCCTCATCTATTGTAGGTTGCAGAACACCTCTGTGATTGGCAATAATCTATGAAGTAGTGACCTTATATTTATTTTATTATTTATAAATATTTTAAGGGTCAGAGAAGTGGCACTGTGAGGGGTGCTCCCAATATCTCCCCTTCAAATTTCAACAAATTATTATTAAAAAAAGAAAGAAATTTCAACAAATTCAACAACTAAAGACAGAGGAAAAAAAAAATCTCGGGAGCACCAGAAATATACATACACTAGACAAATGTATGATTGGGTGAAAAGGTGGCTGAATATATAATTCACTCTGAAGGCAATTAGATGGAGAATGGAGTATTTTGCTTTCCTCACTGATCTGAGGAAGGGCTGCTTTCATCTGGAACTGAGAGAAGTCAGGGTCTTGGGCAGAAGGAAGAAACTGAGTTAGGGTGGATGATCAAGCAGAGGAGAGAGTGTGTCAGCTCTGCCTAAGATTGCAGATGTGGGGCAAGCCCAGTCAGCAGGCTCTGACAAGGATTGCTGGTGCGGGGTGCCCATGGGAGCCGGCACTGGTGCCAGTAGCTTTGTGCACTCCTGGGTCCACAATCGCAGGTGGTGTGCAAGTGGCTTCACCTGGCACCCCTGGTGTGGGCATGTATACTTGATGGCTAGAGAGCTTAGCCCGAGATTATCAGCAGTGCACATCTTCATGGGCTGTAGTCAGTGTCTTTGTGTATCCCAGGCTCCCCAAACAACAGCACAGGAAGTATGAAAGGCCAGGATCCCTAGGCCTGGACCTGTCTGGGTGGGGTGCCTCCATGAGCTGATACAGGTTTCAAAGTGCATTCCTGGCTCTGACTGAGATCATAGGCACTGTGTGCCTAAGTGGGTGAGAGAAGACCTCCGTATGCACTATGGAAGTCATGGGGGCTGAGTGTGCATGTGGCTTGCTGCAGGCTACCAAATAGAACAGGCTTCCCTTGAGAAGCCTGTGGAGATTAGACCAGCAGAGCACTGAGGCATACTAGAAATGCCTGGGGGGCCCTTAGGCACCTGATCTGCAAATGGCTCCCAGCTCGTGGCACACTGAGACATGTTAGATCTGTCTGCTAGTCCTTAGAAAGGTGCTAGATCTGCAATCACCTCTCAGCCCTGCCTATTCTTGCTGGCAGCTCTAGTTGGCACAGCCTTACCCAGAACTGTGCTTTGAGGGGTACTAAAGGAAGGACTTGACTTTTCTTAGAGACTCTTGCTCTGCAAGCAGTGGCTGGGGCGAACCTCACAGCTAAGTCTCCAGGCTGCTAACTCAGGAGGAAGAGATGTGGGGAGAGGCACCTGAAAAACGAACTGAGACTCCCATTGTCAGAGTCTACAAACCCTAACAAGCCCACCTACCAATGGGACTGAGGCCCAGCCTACGTCATTGCTATAGCTTCACAATAGCAAACCTCTGCTCAAGAATCCCACAGGGGAAAACCTGTAGTCCAGTGCCAACTGATGAAAAAAAAAAGGGAAGAATCTATGTCTCAAACCAGTAAAAAAATTACACTTTTTATAACTTTTTTTCAACTTGGTAATTTAATCTTCTTTCCTTTTTATTCTTTCCTTTTCCTTTTGAATTTCATTATCCATAGTTGTTACATTTTTTATTTTTCTTATGAGAGTTTTCTTTCAAAAACCATAACTTTTTATTCTCTTTTCTTTCTTTTTCTTTTTCTCTCATGTGATCATCATTTATCAACAAATTACTTTATTTTGGGTTCATATTTTTCTTTGTGGCATTTTGCTGTTTTTTACTTCATTTTTATCTCATTGTCATTTCCCATCAGTTCCTGTTTCCTGTAATTTTTGTTTCACATATTATTATAGAATTTTCATTTTTCACTGTATCTTTTAGACTTTTATTTTATTTTTAAAATTATCTCTTATTAGTGTTATTAACAATACCACTCTCAAATGTCATTAAGGGAAAAGAAGTCAAATATCATGAATACAAAAGACAGATTTGTAGCTCAGGCAGATGATGAAAAATCTATAGAAAAAAATTTCAATTGTTTGGAAATCTTAGAGTTAAATGACAAAGGATTAAAAAAAGGAAGTCTTAAAAATACTCAGGGAAATACAATAGAGCATGGGAAGGCAATTTAGAGAGCTCAAAAAACAATTCAATGAACAAAAAGAATACGTCACCAAGGAAATTGAAACTATAACAAGGAACCAAACAAAGATGAAATACTCAATATATGTACTGAAAAATGAGGTAACAAGCTTAGCTAATAGAACAGGCCAGATAGAGGAGAAATTAGTGACATAAAAGACCGGCAATTAGAGACACTACAGAGAAAAGAGGAGAGAAACTCATGAATTAAAACAAATGAGAAATCCCTACAGAAATTTTCTGACTCCATCAGAAGGAGCAACATAAGAATAATGGGTATATCAGGAGAAGAGAAAGAAAATTAAATGGAGAACATATTCAAACAAATAATCGATGAGAATTTTCCAAGCCTGAGGAAGGAATTAGAACTTCTAATCCAAGAAGCAAACAGAACACTGAGTCACCTTAACCCAAACAGACCTACTCCAAGACACATTGTAATGAAATCATCACAAACCATTGACAAAGAAAAAGTCCTCAATTCAGCCAGGGAAAAGAATACAATATATACAGGAAATTTTATTAGGCTATCATCAGATTTCTCAGCAGAAATTCTACAAACCAAAAGAAAGTGGACCCCAATATTTAAAGTACTGAAAGAGAGGAACTTCCAGCAAATAATACTATATCCATCAAAACTATCCTTCAAATATGAAGGGGATATAAAGACATTTACAGATATAAAAAAGATGAGGAAATTTATTACCAGAAAACCTCCACTCAGGAAATACTAAAGGGGGTTATCTGACCAGATACAAAAAACAAAACAAAACACAATTACAAGTAAAAGCTCCAAAAAGATCACAATGAAAACAAGATTAATCTCTGACAACAAAAACAAAAAAGGGGAGAGGAGAAAGATTAACAGTAGCAAAGGAAGATAGAGTGCAGAAACACTCATGAGATAATGTACTGCAATGAATATCATATATATATTTTTTATTACCTAATGGAAACCACCCCTGAAAAATTACTATAGAAACACATAGCTTAAAATAGAAGAAACAGAGAAAAAAGTATGAAATACAACCAAACAAAAACAAATGATAGAAGAACAAAAGAGAAGAACAAAACAAGATACAGAGCTATCAGAAAGCAATATATAAAATGGCAATAAGAAACCCTCAAATCTCAATAATTACATTAAATGTAAATGCATTGAACTCACCAAAAAAAACACAGAGTAGCAGAATGGATCAAAAAAGAAAATCCAACTGTATACTGCCTTCAGGAAACATATCTAAGCTACAAGGATAAAAACATATTTAAAGAGAAAGGTTGGAAAATGACTCTCCAAAAAAAGTAACATCCAAAAAGACTCAGGTGTAGCCATACATCTAACAATGCTGACTACAGGACAGCAAGGGTAATTAGAGACAAAGATAGTCATTTCATAACGATAAAGAGGATATTGAATCAACAAAACATAACACTTCTTAATATATATGCACCAAACCAAAGAGCACCAAAGTATATAACATCTACTCACTAATGTAAAAATAAAAACTCACAAAATACAATCATACTTGGAGACTTCAATACACTGCTAACAGTTCTAGATCATTCATCCAAATAGAAAATCAATAAAGAAATATAGGCCTTAAATGAAACACTAGAACATTTGGATATGATAAACATATACAGGACATTTCATCCCAAAACAAAGAGTATACATTTTTCTCTAGTGTACATGGAACATTCATAAGAATTAAGTGTATATTGGACCACAAAACTAACATCAACAAATTCAGAAAGATTGAAATTATACCATGCATATTCTCTGACCATAAAGCTTTGAAACTAGAATTCAACTGCAAAAAAAAAGGTAAAGAAACCCACAAAATGTGGAAATTAAACAACATACTTCTAAAAAATGAGTGGGTCAAAGAAAAAATAAAAGCAGAGATCAAAAGATACATACAGACAAATGAAAATGACAATACGACATATCAGAATCTCTGGAATGCAGCAAAAGCAGTAATAAGAGGAATGTTTATATCACTACAAGCTTATATGGACAGACAAGAGAGCCCAAGTAAACAACTTAACATCACAGCTTAAGAAACTAAAAAAAGAACAAAGGCAACTCAAAACTAGCTGAAGAAATGAAATAATAAAAACCAGAGCAGAAATAAATAAAATAGAGAACAGAAAAACTATAAAAAAATCAATAAAACCAGGAGCTGGTTCTTTGAAAAGATCAATAAAATTGACAAAAACATTGGCAAGACTCACTAAGGAAAGGACTCATATAAACAAAATCCAAAATGAAAGAGCAGAAATCATCACAGATATTATAGATATAGAAAGAATTATTGTAGAATACTATGAAAAATTATATGTCACCAAATTTAAAAATCTAGAAGAAATGGATACATTTCTAGAACAATACAGTTTTCCAAGACTGAGTCATAAAGAAGTAGACAGCCTAAACAAACCCATAAACAAGGAGGAAATAGAAACAAATATCAAAAACTTCCCCAAAAAATTAAAGTCCAGGGCCAGATGATTATACTAGTGAATTCGATCAAAATTCAAAGAAGATTTGGTTCTTATTCTACTCAAAGTCTTCCAAACAATTGAAGAAGAAGGAATACTTACAAACACATTTTATGAGGGCAACGTAACCTTCATACCAAAACTTGGCAAGGACAAAACAAAAAAAGAAAACTACAGACCATTATCTCTAATGAACACAGATGCTAAAATCCTAAACAAAATACTAAAAAATCAAATACAGTAACACATTAAAATAATATTTCATTATTTTCAAGTGGGATTCATCCCTGAATTACAAAGTTGGTTCAACATATGTAAAACAGTTAATGTAATACACCATATCAACAACAACAAAAAAGAACAAAAACCATATGATCTTATCAATAGATGCAAAAAAGGCATTTGATAAAATACAACATCATTTTATGTTTAAAACACTCAACAGAATGGGTATAGAAGGAAAATAGCTCAACATAATAAAGGCCATTTATGAAAAACCATCACCTAATATCATATTTAATGTCAAAAAATTAAGACCTTTTCTCTAAAATCAGGAATAAGACGAGGTTGCCCACTCTCTCCACTTTTATTCAACATAGTGCTAGAAGTTCTAGCCAGAGCAATCAGAAAAGAGAAATAAATAAAAGGCATTCATATTGGAAGAGAAGAAGGAAAAGTTTCACTTTTTGCAGATGACATAATCCTGTACATCAAAAACCTCAAAGACTCCACAGAAAAACTCTTAGAAACAATAAACCAGTACAGTAAAGTCATAGGACAAAAAAATTAGTATACAGAAGTCTATTGCTTTCATATATACCAACAATATAACTTCAGAAAATGAATTCAAAAAATAATTCTTTTTACAGTTGCAACACCACACAAAAAAAACAAAATACCTAGAAATAAACTTAACAAAGAATGTAAAGTATTTATATACCATAAACTACAAAGCATTATTAAAGGGAATTTAAAAAGACACAAAAAATGTAAAGATATTTCTTGTTCTTGGGTAGAAAAAATAAATATAGGCAAAATAATCATATTACCCAAAGCAATATACAAATTTTTTTAAGAATTTCAAAGATGAATCATTTAACGCATGAACTTTAGACCATTCTACATTAGAAGCCCATTTTTTATAGATAAATTTTTATTAATGTTAATGGGGTGACATAAATAAATTAGGGTACATATATTAAAAAAAAACATGTCCAGATTATCTTGTCATTCAATTATGTTGTATACCCATCACCCAAAGTCAGATTGTCCTCCGTCACCTTCTATCTAGTTTTCTTTGTGCCCCTCCCCCTCCCCCTTTCCTTCTCCTTCTTCCATCCCGCGCCCCCCCTGCCCCCCACGCCCAGTAACCACCACACTCTTGTCCATGTCTCTTAGTCTTGTTTTTATGTACCACCGATGTATGGAATCATGTAGTTCTTGTTTTTTTCTGATTTACTAATTTCACTCCATATAATGTTATCAAGATCCCACCATTTTGTTGTAAATGATCTGATGTCATCATTTCTTATGGCTGAGTAGTATTCCATGGTGTATACATGCCACATCTTCTTTATCCAGTCTTCTATTGAAGGACTTTTTGGTTGTTTCCATGTCTTGCCCACTGTGAACAATGCTGCAATGAACATGGGGCTACATGTGTCTTTACGTATCAATGTTTATGAGTTTTGGGGGTATATACCCAGTAGAGGGATTGCTGAGTCATAAGGTAGTTCTATTTTCAGTTTTTTGAGGAACCACTATACTTTCTTCCATAATGGTTGCACTACTTTACATTCCCACCAATAGTGAATGAGGGTTCCTTTTTCTCCACAACCTCTCCAGCATTTGCTATTACCTGTCTTGTTGATAAGAGCTAATCTAACAGATGTGAGGTGGTATTGCATTGTAGTTTTGATTTGCATTTGTTTAAAAGCTAATGAAGATGAGCATCTTTTCATATATCTGTTGGCCATTTGTATTTCTTCCTGGGAGAAGTGTTTGTTCATGTTTTCTTCCCATTTTTTTATTGGATTGTTTGTTTGATTGTTGTTGAGTTTTATGAGTTCTTTGTAAATTTTGGATATTAGGCCCTTATCTGAGCTGTTGTTTGAAAATATCATTTCCCATTTAGTTGGCTGTCTGTTTATTTTGTTGTCAGTTTCTCTTGCTGAGCAAAAACTTTTTAGTCTGATGTAGTCCCATTCATTTATCTTTGCCTTCACTTCTCTTGCCTTTGGAGTCAAATTCATAAAATGCTCTTTAAAACCCAGATCCATGAGTTTAGTACCTATGTCTTCTTCTATGTACTTTATTGTTTCAGGTCTAGGCTCATATTTAGGTCTTTGATCCATTTTTAATTAATTTTTGTACAAGGGGACAAGCTGTAGTTGAGTTTTATTCTTTTGCATTTGGCTTTCCAGTTTTCCCAGCACCATTTGTTGAATAGGCTTTCTTTTCTCCATTGTGTGATTTTAATGCAATTCCCATCAAAATCCCAATGTCATTTTTTTTTAAGAAATGGAACAAAAAATTATCAGGTTTATATAGAAATATAAAAACCCGAATAGCCAAAGTAATCCTAAGGAAAAAGAACAAAACATGACTTCAAGTTATATTATAGAGTCAAGGTAATCAAAACAGCATGGTATTGGCAAAAAAAGTAGACACTCAGACCAAGGGAACAGAATAGAGAGCCCAGAAATAAAGCCACATATATATGGGCAAATCATTTATGTTAAAAGAGCCAAAAATACACAATGTAAAAAAGAAAACCTCTTCAATAAATGGTGCTGGGAACACTAGAGAGCCACATGCAAAAGAATGATATCTGACTACAGTATGTCCCCTTGTACCAAAATTAATTCAAAATGTATCAAAGACCTAAATATAAAACCTGAAACAATAAATTACATAAAGGAAAACACGTACTAACCTTATGGACCTTGGCCATAAAGAACATTTTATGAATTTGACTTCAAAGGCAAGGGAAGTGAAGGCAAAGATAAATGAATGGGACTACATCAGACTAAGAAGCTTTTGCACAGCAAAAGATACTGACAACAAAACAAATGGACAGACAACTAAATGGGAGATGATATTTTCAAACAACAGCTCGGATCAGGGCCTAATATCCAAAATATACAAAGAACTCACAAAACTCAACAGACAAGCAAACAATCCAATAAAAAAATGGGAAGTGGACATGAACAGACACTGCTCCCAGGTAGAAATACAAATGGCTAATAGATATACAAAATGATGCTTATCTTCACTAATTAGAGAAATGCAAATCAAAACTACAATGAGATACCACCTCACAACTTTTAGACTAGCTATTATTAACAAGTCAGTAAATAACAAGTGTTGGAGAGGCTGTGGAAAAAAAGGAACCCTCATTCACTGTTGGTGTGAATATAAAGTAGTAAAACCATTATGGAAGAAAGTATGGTGGTTTCTCAAAAAAATTAAGAATGGAGGGGAAAATGGCAATGAAGTAGGCAGACATATCAACTTCTACCTCACAGAACCAACATGGATTACAACTTAATTTTAAAAACCATCATCTGGAAAAACCAACTTTGGACTAAACTAAGAGGACTCTTTAACCAAGGATCACTGAAGAAGCCACACTAACACAGGTAGGAAAAGCAGAAACGTGAAAAGGGCCGCCCAGCTCCCAAGAGTGATTGGTAGCCCGGAGGCACTTTCAGGAGGTGAGCTTAATGGAGAGGATAGGGTCCTGGGCCCCAGGAACAAAGCCCCAGGCTGCATCCCCACAGCCTAGAAGAGGTGTACAAACAGTATTTAACTGAGAAACAAACCAGGATACTGTTTGTGAGAAAGAGACAGATTTCTCAGACCCAGGATTCTTCTTAAAGGGACCATACAGAAAACCTCTTTCACAACTACTCACTGGGGACTCTGGGGGACAGGGAGAGAGCTGAGGACTGAATAACAGAAAGAGAGTGTAGTCTAGGAGGCACAGGGAAAAATACTTTGAAGGACAACCATTCTAACCCCTGGGCTGAGTCACTCCCCAAATCTGAAGCAAATATTTCCCCTGGAACCAGCAATACCATCAAAGGGATGCAGGTCACCAGCCAAACAGAACCTCTGCTGCTGCACTCAGAGCACAGTCGCTTAGTAGGAGGGCACCATCAAGGATAAAGTATTGAGTACTAGGGTCTGAGCTACATTTTCCCTACCCACACTTCTAAAGGCTAGCTGGAAGGCAGGTGGTGGCAGGATGTGGAACTGCAGTCCTATGGGTGGGAATGGAAGCTGTACTAACCACAGCTAAGGCCTGGCAGGAGTTCAGTCCAGCCCAGATGGGGCAGAGGCTGAGGGCCACTATGGGGGCAAAAAGGGTGCATGAAAGTGGTCTGACCCATGGCTGTTGGCCGGGGGAGCAAGAGTGGTATGGCTGCAGTCTCACCTGCAAGAGTGGGGCAAAATCTGGGAATCTGGGGGATACCCACAGCTGAGCTTGGGCACATAGCCCTGCCCACAATGCCGAGGCTTGCAGCCTCAGCATGGTGCATGGGTGCAGCCTCACCCACTGGGGTGAAGCAAAGGCCAAGGCCAGCCAGGTCTTGTAGCCTGGGCATGTGAACACAGCCCTGCCTGCAGAGGAGAGGCAGAATCTACAATGACAGCCACAGCATGCTGGCAACGGCAATACCCATACCTGAATGCCTGAGGCAGTGGCAGAGGGGATGGTAGGCCTGCTGACAGACCACACCTAGGGAACACAAAGTCTGCACCATTGGACTCCTGTGGTGACACTGTTATTATATGCAGGCAAAATGGGAAGGCAGAGAAATACAGCCCAAATGAATAAAAAAAAAATCTCCAGAAAAGGACTTGAATGAGTCATACATAACCAAATTACTGGATGCAGAGTTTAAAATAATGATTGTTAGGATGCTCAAAGATCTTAGAACAACAATAGATGGACATAATGAGCACCTAAATAAAGAAATAGCAAGTATAAAAAAAGACATTGAAATAATAAAAAAGAATCAGTCAGAAATGACAAATACAATATCAGAAATGAAGACCACAATGGAAGGAAATAAAGCAGGATGGATGAAGCTGAGGATCCAATCAGCGAGTTAGAGGACAAGATAAATGAAGGCATTGAAGCAGAGCACCAAAAAGAAAAGACTCAAAAAGTCTGAGGAAACTCTAAGAGAGCTCTGTGACAACATAAAGAGAACTAACATTCACATCATAGGGGTTCCTGAAGAAGAAGAGAAAGAACAAGGGATAGAGTCTTTGGTCCAAGAAATCATAGCTGAAAACTTTCCTAAACTAATGCAGGAAAAAGTCACACAAGTTCAAGAAGCACAGAGAATTCCATTAAAGAGAACCCCAAAGAAATCTACGCCAAGACACATCATAATTAAAATACCAAAACTAAGAGATAAAGAATACTAAAAGCTGTAAGAGAAAAGCAGTCTATTACCTACAGAGAAGCCGTCATAAGGATGACATCTGACTTCTCAACAGAAACAATTGGGGCAGAAGGAAATGGCAAGAAATGTTCAAAGTAATGCAAAACAAGAGCCTACAACCAACAATTCTTCATCTAGCAAGGATATTATTTAAAATTGAAAAAGAAATAAAAAGCTTCCCAGACCAAAAAAAAAAAAAAAAATCAAGGAATTTATTACAGCCAGACCAATGCTACAAGAAATGTTAAGAGGCCTGTTGTAAACAGAACAAAGAGGGAAAATAATATAATAAAAAAGGGAATGTAGCTTTAAAGAATAAAATGGCAATAAAAAACTACATATCAATAATAACCTTAAATGAAAATAGAGTAAATGATCCAATAAAAAGAAAGGGTAGCAGTGTGGATAAGAAAATGAGACCCATACATATGTTGTCTAGAAGAGACCCACCTCAAAACAAAAGATACACATAGACTGAAAGTAAAAGGGTGGAAAAATATATTCCATGCAAATGGAAATGAAAAAAAAAAGCTGGTGTAGCAATACTTATATCGACAAAATAGACTTTAAAACAAAGTCTATTGTAAGAAATAAAGAAGGTCACTAAATAATGATAAAGAGAGCAATCCAACAGGAAGATATAACCATTATAAATATTTATGCACCTAATATAGGAGCACCTGAATATATAAAGCATACTTTGATGGATATAAAGGGCGAGATCAACAGCAATACTATAATAGTATTGGATTTCAATACCCCACTAACATCACTAGATAGATCCTTAAGAAAGAAAATTAACAAAGAAACAGCAGACTTAAAGGACACACTAGATCAACTGGATTTAATAGATATCTTTAAAACCTTTCACCGTATAGCAGAAGAATATACATTCTTTTCAAGTGCTCATGGTACATTCTCTAAGACTGACCACATGTTAGGGCATAAAAGGGGACTCAACAAATTTAAGAGATTAATATCATATCAAGCATCTTCTCTGATCACAATGACATAAAACTAGAAATCAATCACAACAGAAAAACTAAAAAATACTCATACACTTGGAAACTAAATAGCATGTTATTAAATAATGAATGGGTTAACAATGAGATCAAAGAAGAAATTTAAAAATTCTTAGAAGCAAATAATAATGAGCATACAACAACTCAAAATTTATGGGACACAGCAAAAGCAGTCCTGAGAGGGAAGTTTATTGCACTACAGGCATACCTTAAGAAGTTAGAAAAATCTCAGATAAACAGCTTAATCCTACATGTAAAGGAACTAGAAAAAGAACAGCAAGTAAAGCCCAGAGCTAGTAGAAGGAAGGAAATAATAAAATCAGAGTGGAAATAAATGACAAAGAGGCTAAAAAACAATACAGAGGATCAATGAAACCAGGAGTTGGTTCTTTGAAAAGGTAAACAAGATTAATGAATTTTTAATCAGACTCACCAAGAAGAAAAGAGAGAGGACTCAAATAAATAAAATTAGAAATGAGAGTAGAAAAATAACAACTGACACAACAGAAATACAAAGGATTGTAAAAAAAAAATACTATGAAAACTGATTGCCAAAAAATTAGACAACCTAGGTGAAATAGACAAATTCATTGAAACATATAATTTTTCAAAAATCAATCGGGAAGAATTAGGAAACCTAAACAGAGCAATTACAACAAGTGAGATCGAAATAGTTATCAAAAAACTCCAAACAAACAAAAGCCATGGGCCAGATGGCTTCATAGATGAACTCTACCAAATATTCAAAGAAAAACTAACTCGTATCCTTCTCAAGGTATTTTAAAAAATTCAAGAGGAAGGAAGACTTCCAAATTCCTTTTATGAGGTGAGTATAATTCTGATTCCAAAACCATGTAAAGACACCACAAAGAAAGGATATTATAGGCCATTATCCCTGATGAATATAGATGCTAAAATCCTCAACAAAATATTAGCAAACTAGATCCAGCAATATATATAAAAAAAAAATCATATACCATGATCAAGTGGGATTTTTTCTGGGGAGGCAAGGCTGGTACAATATTTGCAAATCAATGAATGAGATTCATCACATAAACAAAGGAAGGAGAAAAACCACATAATAATTTCAATAGATGCAAAAAAAGCATTTGATAAAATTCAGCATCCATTTATGATCAAAACTCTCAGCAAAGTGGGAATACAGGGAACATAACTCAACATGATAAAGACCATCTATGACAAACCCAGAGTCAACATCATATTCAATGAGCAAAAATTAAAAGCTATCCTCTTAAGATCAGAAACAGGACAGGGGTGCCCCCTTTCACCACTCTTATTCAACATAGTTCTGGAAGTACTAGGCACAGCAGACAAGAAGGAGAAATAAAAGGCATCCAAATTGGAAAAGAAGAAGTAAAACTATCATTATTTGCTGATGATATAATATTGTACATAGAGAACCCTAAAGTCTCAGTCAAAAAACTACTGGACCTGATAAATGAATTCATCAAGGTGACAGGATATAAAATTAATACTCAGAAATAAGAGGCATTTATATACACCAACAATGTACAGTCGGAAAGAAATTAAGGAAACAATCACCTTCACTATTGCAACAAAAAAATAAAGTACTTAGGAGTATATTTAACTAAAAGATTAAAGACTTATACTCAGAAAATTATAAAACATTGATAAAAGAAATTAAGAAATACATACAAATGGAAACATATATTGTGTTTATGGATAGGAAGAATAAATATCATTAAAATGTCTCTATTACCCAAAACAATTTATAAATTCAATGCAATACTAATGAAAATACCAATGACATACTTCAAAGATATAGAACTCATATTCCAAAAATTTATGTGGAACCAAAAAAGAACATGAATAGCCTCAGCAATCTTGAAAAGGAAGAATAAAGTGGGAGGTATCACACTTCCTGATATTAAGTTATACTACAAGGCCATTATACTCAAAAGAGCTTGGTACTGGCATAAGAACAGGCATATACATGAATGGAACAGAGCAGAGAATCCAGAAATAAACCCACACCTTTATGGACAACTGATATGTGACAAAGGAGGTAAGAGCATACAATGGAGTAAAGACAGCCTCTTCAACAAATCGTGTTGGGAAAACTGGACAGCTACCTGCAAAAAAATGAAACTAGACCACCAACTTACACCATTCACAAAAATAATCTCAAAATGAATAAAAGACTTAAATGTAAGCCATGAAACCATAAACATCTTAGAAGAAAAAATAGGCAGTAAGCTTTCCGACATCTCTTGCAGCAAGCAATATATATATTTGCTGATTTATCTCCATAGGCAAGTGAAATAAAGGACAGGATAAACACATGGGACTATATCAAACTAAAAAGCTTTTGCACAGCTAAAGACAATATGAGCAGAATAAAAAGACAAAGTACACAATGAAAAAACAGATTCGACAATATGTCTGATAAGGGGTTAATAACCAAAATTTATAAAGAACTTGTAAAACTCAACACCAGGAAGATAAACAATCCGATCACAAACTGGGCAAAAGAAATGAATATACACCTCTCCAAAGAGGACATACAGATGGCCAATAGATAGATAAAAAAATGTTTAACATCACTAATCATTAGAGAATGCAAATTAAAACCACAATGAGATACCACCTCACACCAGTCAGAATGGCGCTCATCAACAAAACAGCACATAATAAGTGCTGACGAGGATTTGGAGAAAAGAGAATCCTCCTGCACTGCTAGTGGGAATGCAGACTGGTGCAGCCACTGTGGAGAACAGTATGGAGATTCCTCAAAAAATTAAAAATCGAAGTGCCTTTTGACCCAGCCATTCCTCTTTTAGGAATATATCCCAAGATCACCAATTATTGATTCAAAAGTAGAAATGCACCCCCATGTTCATGGCAGCATTGTTCACAATGACGAAGATCTGGAAACAGCCCAAGTGTCCATCAGTGGACGAGTGGATTAAAAAGCAGTGGTATATATATTTATAATGGAATACTATGGGGCCATGAAATGGAAGGAAATATTACCTTTTGCGACAACATAGATGGACCTGGAAACTATTATATTAAGTGAAATAAGCCAGGCAGAAAAAGAAAATTATCATATGACCTCACTCATTTGAGGAATCCAATAAACAAATCAAACTGAGCAACGGAACTGAGACAGAGGAGGGATCAAAGGGACCAGAGGAAAAGAGGACCAAGGGAAAGGGGATGATAGCATGGGATAAACCTGAAGGGAAGGGGGCAGGGTGCTATGTGGAGGGGGGCAAAGGGGATGTTGAGGGCAATATGGGGGGAGGGGGGATGCATTTGTGGCGACACTAGAATCTGTGTAAACACAATAAATTAAAATCAATAAAAAAATTAAGACTAGAACTACCATATGGCCCAGCAATCTTTCTCCTGGTTATTTACCTTCAAAACTCAAAAACATTGGTATGTAAAGATACATGCAGCCCCATATTCATTGCAGGATTTTTCACAGTGGCCAAGACATGGAAACAATCAAAAAGCTCTTCAATAGAAGATTGGATAAAGAAGATGTGTTACATATATACTATGGAATACTACTCAGCCATAAGAAATGATGATATAGGATCATTTATGACAGCATAGATGGATCTTGATAACATTATACCAAGTGAAATAAGTAAATCAGAAAAAACTAAGAACTATATGATTACATACATAGGTGGGACACAAAATTGATACTCATGAACATGGACAAGAGTATAGTGGTTACCAGGTGGAAGGGAAGGGAATCAAGGGAGGAGGTAGGGGCAGGCAAGGGGCACAAAGAAAACCAAATAGAAGGTGATGAAGGACAATTTGACTTTTGGTGATGGGTATACAGCATAATCAAATGTCAAAATGATCTGTAGATGTTCTCTTTGAATCTATGTACTCTAGTTAATCAATGTCACCCTGTTAACATTAATTATCTAAATAAAAATATTTAAGGCTTTATAAACCCTTCTTACACTCTTATAAACCTTTCCCAGATTATTATTTAATCTTTCCCACACTTTTATAAACACTTCCTATGATCTTAAACACTCTCCAAATAATTAAAAGAATAAATATATAAAAATACCTATATACCACAAAATCTCACGATTTAGTGAAAAATTTGTGATACAAAATTAGATATATACAATTTTAAAGTCTGCGATATAGTGAGACTGCGAAAAGTCATCCACAATATGGTGAGGAACTACTGTGTATATCACTCAGGATAACCCAGGTTCTAAAGAAACAAACAACTCCAAATCTTAGGGGCTTAAAACAATAAAGATTTATTCTTATTCATGCTAGTGTTTATCATGGGACTTTACTCCATTCAGGAACTCAGTTGATGGTGATTCTGTCATCTGCAATGTCACCAGCCGCTGAAGCAGAGAAAGGAAGAGATGGAAAATCATGCACAAGGTCTTAAACAATTTTATCTAGAAGTGACACCCATCACTTTCACTGATTTTTATTTTATTTTATTTTAATTTTCTTAAGTGAGGAGCAGGAAGAGAGTTACAGAATCTCATATGTGCCCTAAGCAGGATCCAGCCTGCAAGCCCCCTACTGCTGATGCTTTGCACACCTGGGGCCATTGCTCTGTTGCTTGGCAACTGAGCTATTTTAGTACCTGAGGCAAGGCCATGGAGCCATCTTCAGTGCCCAGGGCCAACTTGCTTCAACTGAGCTATGGTTGTGGGAGGGGAAAAGAGAGAGAGAAGGGAGAAGAAAAGGTGTGGAGAAGTAGATGGTAGCTTCTTCTGTGTGCCCTGACCTGGAATTGAACCCAGGATATCCATACACTGGGCTGATGCTCTACTACTAAGCCAACTAAAATAACCAGGGCTGATATTTTATTGACAATAGCTAGCCAGCTCATTGATTAGCCATGCTTAACCTAAGAGGTCAGGGAAGTAAAAATTTCTTTGTGCCCAAAAAGGGAAGAGAGAACCACATATGTTGTGCAACAGCATTGAATTTTATTGTCAAGTGTTCCTTTGTTCTTTCTGAGCTCAGAAATAAGACCTCCCATTATTGGTGGTATTATTATACTTTTGATTCTATGATTGTTTTGATTTGTAAATAACATAAAATGCCAGGGCGCAAGACTCACTTTTTATTTTCTTCCTTGAAATTACTTGGGAGGATGAAGATGGATAATTGTTACTTGTCATGCAGACACCTTTCTAGATATTTGGGTTGCCTACTTATAGCAAGTGCTTCTTTCAGAGGGAAAGCTGCTGGAGAATAAGAAAATCAAAATAGGTCAGTACATGACTTGGCTTGTCCTGGGCATCTCCAAGCCCAGCACATGTAGCAGCCATCTGCAGATTGCTCTGTAGCTCATGTTGGGTGGTCCCAAAGTCAGTGCGCCAGGTGGACATCTTCAGATGAAGCCAGTTTACAATTCTACTACCTACATGAGTGACACATTAAAGGGTGGACTCAGTGAGCACCAAAGCCCCATTGAAGCAAGTTCTACTCCAGTGTGTCATCTCCTGCACAGCAGCACTTGTTGCAGCTTGTCCTCACAGCCAGCTGGCCTAGGGAGTCAAGTATCACCCTTCCAGTGATACTAACAGAAATCAAGGCTTAACCACAACAGAAGAGTGTACATAGCCCACACAAGGATAATCCTTGAGTGCCCAGCTCAGGTGACTGCAGAAGCTATGTCACTGAGCCCTATAGTATACCTACTACACAAGGCCACTCTACCAAGTCTGGGAGAGGTAGAAGCTCTACCTAATACATATAAACAACATAGGGAAGCATCCAAAATGCAAAGACAAAAAAAAATAAGTCCAAATGAAATAACAGGAGAAATCTCCAGAAAAGAACTAAATAAAATGAAGGCAAGCAAACAACGAAATACAGAATTCAAAACAATGGTCATAAGGATGCTCAAGGAACTCAGTGAGAACTTAAACATCATGGAAAAGGATATAGAAACCGCAAAAAAGCACCAGTCAGAAATGAGGAATTCACTAACTGAAATAATAATTTATAGGAAATCAACAGTAGAGTAGATGAGGCCCAGAATCACACCAGCAATTTGGAATATAAGGAAGAAAAAACAGACAAACAAAAAATCAAAAAACAATTAGAACATCCAAAATGACAAAGGAATTAAAAAACATGAGAATACTGGAAGAAACCTCTGGGACAACTTCAAGTACACCAACATTTGCATTATGGGGGTGCTGGAAGGAGAAGACTGAAAGCACAAAATTGAAAACTGGTTTGAAAAAAATAATGACAGAAAACTTACCTAACTTGGTAAAGGAAATAGACATAGAAGTATAAGAAGTGAAGAAAGTCCCAAACAAGATGACCCCAAGGAGGCCCCCACCAAGGCACATTATAATTAAAATGTCAGAGGTTAAAGACAAAGAGAGAATCTTCAAAACAGCAAGAGAAAAGCAGTTACCTACAAGGGTGCCAACTGACTTCTCAACAGAAATGTTTCAGGCTAGAAGGGATTGGCAAGAAATATTCAAAGTGATGAAAGCAAGAACCTAGAACCAAGATTACTCTACCTGCAAAGCTACCATTTAGAATTAAAGGACATATAACGAGCTTCTCCGATAAGAAAAAACAAATGAGTTCATTATCACTAAACCAGTAGTACATGAAATACTGAAAGTTATTTTTTAATAAGAAGAGGGGTAAAAAAGATAAAATATATGAACAATAGTATGGCAATAAATACATATCTATCAACAATTAAATCTTAAAAAAACAAAAGAAATAAACACGCAGAACAGAAAGAGGCTCATAGATACCGAGAACATTTTGACAATTGCCATATGAAAGAGGATGTTGTGCAGAGGCAAATTAAGGTCTGTTGAGGCCCCGGGCACAGCCACGCGGGGCCTATGCAGTGTAGTATGTGTATAGTCAAGTTGGGGTTTTGCAGGGCTCTTCAGAAGTTGGGATCGAGGGCATGTGCCTGGTGCGCCTGCCTTTATATCTGCCTCTGATCTTGAGGATTGGGTGAAAAAAGTAAACGGATTAAGAAGTAAAAATTGGATGTTACAGAATAGTCATGGGGATGTAAATTATAGCATAGGGAATATAGTTAATATTCTAATAACTATGTATGGTGTCAGGTGGGTGCAAGATTTATCAGGATGATCACTTAGAAAGTTATATAACCACTGGGGTATACACCTGAAACAAATATAATAATACCGTATGTCAACTGTACTTGAAAATAATGATTTATTAAAAAATCAAAATAATGCCATTAAAATATCTATTTCTTCATAACAAAAGTAGTACAATGAAGATACTTAGGCAAATATCTCAATATGTGTAAACTGACAACTTACATGGTTCACTCTAGTATAGGGTTATTTTCTTTTTTCTTTTGTTCTTTTTCATTTTCATTTTTAAGTATAGTTGGTATATAATCTTTTTAAAACTTTTATTGATTGATTTTAGAGAGAGAGAGAGGAAGGGAGAGGGAGTGAGGGAGAGAAGCAGAAACTTTGATTTGTTCCTGTATGTGCCTTGACTGGGGATCAAACCCACAACCTTGGCATATTGGAATAATGCTCTAACCAACTAAGCTATTTGGCTAGGGCTGTTACACAATCATATATTGGTTATATTTCAGGTGTACAATGTGATTATCCCACTAATTCTAGTAATCTATCACTGCACAAACTTATGACTTTATTAAATATCTTCCTTTTTCACTCATCATCCTCTTACTCTCTTCATTTTGGTAACCATCCCTTTGGTCTCTATTCCTCTGAGTTTATTTTTGTTTTGTATTGTTTGTTTGTTTTTGGATTGTACATATAAGTGAAACCATATAGTTTTTGTCTTTCTCAACCTGACTTATTTTACTTAGCATAAGACCACCTACATCCATCCATGTTGTTGCAAATGGCAAGACCTTAATTTGTTATTGCTGTGTAATATTCCATTGTTTATAGGTACCACACCTTTATCTATTCATCTACCTATGGACACCAATGTTACTTCCATATTTTGCCTATTGTAAATAATGCTTTAATGAACACAGGGTTACACATATCTTTTTTTTTTAATAACTACCCAGAAATGGAATTGCTGAATCATATGGTATATTGATTTTTAGTTTTTTGAAGACTCTTCATACAGTTTTTCATAGGGGTTGCACCAGTTTGCACTCCCATCAACAGAACACAAGGATTTATTTTTCTCCACATTCTGACCAACACATGTTATTTGTTGGCTTTTTGATAATAGCCATTCTGATTGATGTGAGGTGGTATTTCATTGTGGTTTTGATTTAATTTCCCTGATGATTAGTGATGTTGAGCATCTTTTTATATATCTATTGGTCATCTGTATGTCTTCTTTGAAGAAATGTCTTTGATGTCCTCTTTTTCAATTGGATTGTTTATTCTTTGGTATTGTTATTTATGTTTCTTATATATTTTGGATATCAATCCCTTATTGGATATATCATTTGCAAGTATATTCACCCATTCAGTAGGATGTTGTTTTTGTTTTGTTAAAGGTTTTCTTCATTGTGCAGAAAGTTTTTAGCATTACAAAGTCCAATTTGTTTACTTTTATTTTTGCTTTTGTATACGTTACTCAAAGGAATGTATTAAAAAAGATATTACTCAGGCTTATAATATATAATAACTACCATGAGCCAACCACTTCAAAAGTATTAGAAAGTTTAAAAGACAATAGTAGCAAAATTAAGTGTAACTAAAATAAATAATCAGGAGAGACACAAAACAAAAAAATATAACACAGCACATCAAGAACATAAAGAGTGAAGGAGGAAATAAAAATGTAGTGCTTTTAGAATTTCTTGATCTTAAATACCTATCAGCTTAAAATAAACTTCTATAGATATAGATATAAGGGAGGGAAAGGAGATTACAATAGAAACACTAAAGAAAACCAATAAATCAAAAGGAAAGAGGTCAGGAGAAGTCCAAGACATGAAAACAACAAAAGAGCCCTTTGATGGAGGATTGGATAAAGAAGATGTGGTACATATATACAATAGAACACTACTCATACATAAGAAATAATGACATATTGCCATTATGACAACATGAATGGACTTTGAGAACATTATATTGAGTGAAAAAGTAAATCAGAAAAAGCTAAGAACTATATGATTTCAAACATAGGTGAGATATAAAACTGAAACTCATGGACATAAATAAAAGTGAAATGGTTCTCAGGGGGAAGGAGTAGTGAGGGAGGGGAGTGGAGGAGGGTGTAAAGAGGGACAAATATGTGTTGACAGAGAGTGATTTCACTTTGGGTGATGGATACACAACACAATCAACAGTTTAAATGCTATAGAGATGTTTATTAATTTTATTGATCAATGTCACCTCATTAAATTTAACTTTCTAAATAAAAAAAGAGGCCTTCTCTGGTTGGCTCAGTGGTAGAGCCCAGTGTGTGGAAGTCCCAGGTTCTATTCTCAGTCAGGGCACACATAAGAGTGACCATCTACTTCTCCACCCCTCCCCTTACTCTTTTTCTCTCTCTCTCTCTTTCTTTCCTTCCTGCAGTCATGGCTTAATTGGTTAGAGAGCATCAGCTCCATGGAGTCTCCATCTCAGGCACTAAAAGTAGCTCGATTGCAAGCATGGCACCAGATGGGCAGAGCATCAGCCCCAAAAAAGGGTTGCTGGGTGGATCTCAGTTGGGTTGCATGTGGGAGTCTGTCTACTCCCCTTTCAACTTGGAATATAAGAAAAAAAGAAAGGAAGAGTGGGGAACAATAAGACAACCAAAAAACAGGTAACAAAGAAGAAATAAGCACATACCTATCAATAATTACTCTAAATTCAAATGATTCAAATGGACTAAATAATCCAATCAAAAAATGTAGAGTGGCAGATTAGATTTTTTAAAAGTGACCTAACATTATGCTGCTTACAAGAGACTCACTTCAGATCAAAAGACACACACAGACTAAAAGTGGATAGAAAAAGGTAGTCTGTGCAAGTGGAAATGAAAAGAAAGCTGGGATAACAATATTTATATCAGACAATAGATTTCAAAACAAATCATGTGAAAAGAGACAAAAAAAGACATTACAAAAATTCAAAGGGGTCAGTCCAAGAAGAGGATGTAATAATTCTGATAGCTGCACACTCCACATAGGAGCACCCACATATATAACAGAAATGCTGATGGATATAAAGGCAGAAATTAACCATAATACTATAAGAGTTGGGGACTTGAATACTCCACTCACTTCAATAAATAAATCATCCAGAGAGAAAATTAATGAGAAAATAATGTTCTTAAATGCCACATTGGTGCAGTTTGTCTTGATAGACATTTATAGCACATTTCATCCAAAAACTGTTGGTCACATATTTTTCTCAAGAATACATGAAACATTTTCTAAGATAGATCACATAGTAGGCCACAAAACAAGCTTCAATAAATTCAGGAATATTAAAATTATATGAAGTCTATTTTCTGACGACAATGGCATGAAACTAGAAATCAACTATAGGAAAAAAACAAACAAACACATACAAATATGTAGAGATTAAACAACATGCTTGTACACTAAGAATTAAAAAGAAAAAGAATCAGCATAGATCCTTCTAGTAGAGTGGTTTTTAATCTTTTCTAGGGAATGAACAATACTTAAGAAATTTTATTAAACCAATAATTATTTTCCTTGAAAAAATGCATATATACAGTTTTGTTACAATTTCAGAATTATGGACTTCTTTTTTTTTTAGGAGAAACTAATTTTTATTTTATTTCATTGTATTTTTTTTACTTTTTAAATTGATTTTAATTTATTGTGTTTACATAGATTCTAGTGTTGCCCTGAATGCATCCCCTCTTTCCCATATTCCCCTCAACATCTCCCTTGCCTCCCTCCCCACAACGCCCTCCCCCCTTCCCTTCAGCTTTATCCCATTCTATCATCCCTTTCCCTCTGTTCTCTTTTCCTCTGGTCCCTTTGATCTCCCCTGTCTCAATTCTGTTCCTCAGTTCACATTGCTTATTGGATTCCTCCAATGAGTGAGGTCATATGCTATTTTTCCTTTTCTGCCTGGCTTATTTTACTTAACATAATAGTTTCCATGTCCATCCATGTTGTTGCAAAAGGTAAGATTTCCTTCTTTTTCATGGCCTCATAGTATTCATTGTATATATGTACCACTGCTTTATAATCCACTCGTCCACTGACGGACACTTGGGCTGTTTCCAGATCTTTGTTATTGTGAACAATGCTGCCCAAAACATGGGGGTAAATTTCTCCTTTTGGAACAGTTCTATGGTGTTCTTAGGGTATATTCCTAGAAGTGGGAGAGCTGGGTCAAAAAGCAGTTCAATTTTTAATTTTTTGAGGAATCTCCATACTGGAATCTCCACAGTGGCTGCACTAGTCTACATTCCCACCAGCAGTGCAGAAGGGTTTCCTTTTCTCCTCATCCTCGCCAGACTTATTCCATGTTGTTTTGTTGATGAGCGCCATTCTGACTGGTGTGAGGTAATATCTCATTGTGGTTTTAATTCGCATTTCTCTAATGATTAGTGATGTTGAGCATTTTTTCATATGCCTATTGGCCATCTGTATGTCCTCTTTGGAGAAGTGTGTATTCATTTTTTTTTTTTGTGCCCATTTTTGATTGGATTGTTTGTCTTCCTGGTGTTGAGTTTAACAAGTTCTTTATAAATTTTGGTTATTAACCCCTTATCAGAAGTATTGTCGAATATGTTCTCCCATTGTGTACTTTGTCTTTTTATTCTGCTCATATTGTCTTTATCTGTGCAAAAGCTTTTTAGTTTGATATAGTCCCTTTTGTTTGTCCTGTCTTTTTTTTTTAATTTTTTTAATTCATTTTAGAGAGGAGAGAGAGAGAGAGAGAGAGACAGGGGGGAGGAGCTGGAAGCATCAACTCCCATATGTGCCTTGACCAGGCAAGCCCAGGGTTTTGAACCAGCGACCTCAGCATTTCCAGGTCGACGCTTTATCCACTGCACCACCACAGGTCAGTTGTTTGTCCTGTCTTTTATTTCATTTGCTCGTGGAGTTAAATCAGCAAATAAATTGCTGTGAGAGATGTCAAAGAGCTTACTGCCTATGTTTTCTTCTAAGATGCTTATGGTTTTACGGCTTACGTTTAAGTCTTTTATCCATTTTGAGTTTACTTTTGTGAATGGTGTAAGTTGGTGGTCTATTTTCATTTTTTTGAAGGTAGCTGTCCAATTTTTCCAACAGCATTTGTTGAAGTGGCTGTCTTTACTCCATTGTATGCTCTTACCTTCTTTGTCACATATCAGTTGTCCATAAAGGTATGGGTTTATTGCTGGGTTCTCTGCTCTGTTCCATTGATGTATATGCCTGTTCTTATGCCAATACCAAGCTCTTTTGAGTATAATGGCCTTGTAGTATAACTTGATATCAGGAAGTGTGATACCTCCCACTTTATTCTTCCTTTTCAAGATTGCTGAGGCTATTTGTGTTCTTTTTTCGTTCCATATAATTTTTGAAATATGTGTTCTATATCTTTGAAGTATGTCATTGGTATTTTAATTAGTATTGCATTGAATTTATAAATTGCTTTGGGTAATATACACATTTTAACGATGTTTATTCTTCTTAATCATGAGCATGGTATATACTTCCACTTGTTTGTATCTTCCTTGATTTTTTTTTTATCAATGCTTTGTAATTTTCCGAGTACAAGTCTTTGGTTTCCTTGGTTAAGTTTACTCCTAGGTACTTTATTTTTTTTTGTTGCAATAGTAAAGGGAATTTTTTCCTTAATTTCTCTTTCTGACAATTCATTGTTGGATTATAAAAATGCCTGTTGTCTGAATATTAATTTCATATTCTGTCACCTTGCCAAATTCATTTATCAGGTTCAGTAGTTTTTTGACTGAGATTTTAGGGTTTTCTATATACCTAATATACCTTTCTAGTATCATATCATCTGCAAATAATGATAGTTTTACTTCTTCTTTTCCGATTTGGATGCCTTCTATTTCTTCTTGTCTGATTGCTGTGGCTAGGACTTCCAGAACTATGTTGAATAAGAGTGGTGAAATGGGGCACCCTGCCTTGTTCCTGATCTTAAGGGGATTGCTTTTAATTTTTGCCCATTGAGTATGATGTTTGCTGTGGGTTTGTCATTGATGGCCTTTATCATGTTGAGGTATGTTCACTGTATTTCCACTTTGCTGAGAGTTTTGATCATGAATGGTGCTATGTTTTATTAAATGCTTTTTCTGCATCTATTGAAATTATCATTCCTTTTGATTAGGTGATGAATCACATTGATTGATTTGCAAATATTGTACCAGCCTTGCCTTCCCAGAATAAATCCCACTTGATCATGGTGTATGATTTTTTATATATATTGCTGGACCCGGTTGGCTAATATTTTGTTTAGGATTTTAGCATCCAGATTCATCAGGGATATTGGCCTATAATTTTATTTTTTTGTGTTGTCTTTGCCTGGTTTTGAAATCAGAATTATACTCACCTCATAAAAGGAGCTTGGAAGTCTTCCTTCTTTTTGAATTTTTTGAAATAGATTTAAAAGTATTAGGAGTTAGTTCTTCTTTGAATATTTGGAAGAATGCACTTGTTAAGCCATCAGTCCCTGGGCTTTTGTTTGTTGGGAGTTTTTAGATAACTGTTTTGATCTCATTTGTTGTAATTGGTCTGTTTAGGTTTTCTAATTCTTCCTGATTGACTTTTAAAATATGTTTTAACGGCAATGAGATACCACCTCACACCTGTTAGATTAGCTGTTATTAGCAAGTCAGGTAACAGCAAATGTTGGAGAGGCTGTGGAGAAAAAGGAACCCTCATACACTGTTGGTGGGAATGTAAAGTAGTACAACCATTATGGAAGAAAGTATGGTGGTTCCTCAAAAAACTGAAAATAGAACTACCTTATGACCCAGCAATCCCTCTACTGGGTATATATCCCAAAAACTCAGAAACATTGATACGTAAAGACACATGCAGCCCCATGTTTATTGCAGCATTGTTCACAGTGGCCAGGACATGGAAACAACCAAAAAGCCCATCAATAGATGACTGGATAAAGAAGATGTGGCACATATACACTATGGAATACTACTCAGCCATAAGAAATGATGACATCGGAACATTTACAGCAAAATGGTGGGATCTTGATAACATGATACGAAGCGAAATAAGTAAATCAGAAAAAACCAGGAACTGTATTATTCCATATGTAGGTGGGACATAATAGTGAAACTAAGAGACATTTATAAGAGTGTGGTGGTTACGGGGGGGAGGGGGGAATGGGAGAGGGATAGGGGGTGGGGAGGGGCACAAAGAAAACAAGATAGAAGGTGACAGAGGACAATCTGACTTTGGGTGGTGGGTATGCAACATAATTGAACGACAAGATAACCTGGACTTGTTATCTTTGAATATATGTATCCTGATTTATTGATGTCACCCCATTAAAAAAATAAAATTATATAAAAAAAAATATGTTTTAAAAGTCAATGTTTCAAGGAATCTGTCCATTTCATCTAGGTTGTCTATTTTTTTGGCATACACGTCTTCATAGTATTTTCTTACAATTCGTTGTATTTCTGTTGTGTCAGTTGTTATTTCTCTACTCTCATTTCTAATTTTATTTATTTGAGTCCTTCTCTTTTTTTGTGTGTGTGTCTGGTTAAAGGTTCATCAATATTGTTTACCTTTTTAAAGTGTCAGCTCCTTATTTCATTGATCCTCTGTATTGTTTTTTAGCTGCTATGTCATTTATTTTTGCTCTGATCTTTATTATTTCCTTCCTTCTACTACCTCTTGGCTTTCCTTGCTGTTCTTTTTTATTTTTTTTCATGCAGGATTGTTTATTTGAGCTTTTTCTAGCTTCTTAAGGTATGCCTGTAATGCTATGAACTTTCCTCTCAGTACTGCTTTTGTGTCTCCCATAAATTTTGAGTTGTATGTTCATTATGATTCAGTTCTAGGAATTTTTTAATTCTTCTTTGATCTCATTGTTAACCCATTAGTTATTTAATTACATGCTATTTAGTTACCAAATGTTTGAGTATTTTTCAGTTTTTCTGTTGTGGTTGATTTCTAGTTTCATGCCATTGTAGTCAGAGAAGCTTCTTGATATGGTTTCAATCTTCTTAAATTTGTTGAGACTTATTTTGTGCCATAACATGTGGTCTAACCTAGGGAATGTACCATGAGCACTTGAAAAGAATGTATATTCTGATGCTTTAAGGTGAAAGGTTCTAAAGATAGCTACTAAATCAAGTTGCTCTAGTGTGTCCTTTAAGTCTACTGTTTCTTTGTTAATTTTCTTTCTTAAGGATCTATCTAGTGATGTTAGTGGGGTTTTGAAATACCCTCTTATTATAATATTGCTGTTGATCTTGCCCTTTATGTCCATCAACATCGGCTTTACATATTTAGGTGCTCTTATGTTTGGTGCGTAGATATTTATAATGGTTATATCTTCTTGTTGGATTGATCCCTTTATCATTATGCAGTGTTCTTCTTTATCTCTTACTATAGCCTTTGTTTTAAAGTCCATTTTCTCTGATATAAGTATTGCTACTCCAGCTTTTTTTTCATTTCCATTTGCATAAAATATTTTTTTTCCATCCTTTTACCTTCAGTCTATGTGCATCTTTTGCTTTAAGGTGTGTCTCTTGTAGATAGCATATGTATAGATCTTTTTTTCTTATCCACACAGCTACTCTATGTCTTTTGATTGGATCATTTAATATATTTACATGTAAGGTTATTATTGATATGTAGTTGTTTATTGTCATTTTATTCTTTAAAGCTATATTCCTCTTTTGTTCTATTCTTTTCCTTCTTTGATCTGTTTACAACAGGCCCCTTAACATTTCTTGTAGCATTGGATTGGTTGTATTGAATTCCTTGAGTTCTTTTTTTTTGGTCTGGGAAGCTTTTTTTTTTCTCCTTCAATTTTAAACAATAGCCTTGCTGGATAAAGTAGTCTTGGTTGTAGGTTATTGTTCTGCATTACTTTGAATATTTCTTGCCACTCCCTTCTGGCCTCAAATGTTTCTGTTGAGAAGTCAGATGTCATCCTTATGGGGATTCCTTTGTAGGTGATAGCCTTTTTTTCTCTAGTAGCTTTTAATATTTTCTCTTTATCATTTAGCTTTGGTATTTAAATTATGATGTGTTTTGGTGTAGATTTATTTGGATTTCTCTTTAATGGAATTCTCTGTGCTTCTTGAGCTTGTGTGACTTTTTCCTGCATCAATTTAGGGAAGTTTCCAGCTATGATTTGATTGAACATAATCTCTATCCCTGTTCTTTCTCTTCTTCTTCAAGAACCCCTATGATGTGGATGTTATTTCTCTTCATGTTGTCACAGAGCTCTCTTAGAGTTTCCTTAGACTTTTTGAGTCTTTTTTTCTTTTTGCTGCTCTTTTTCCATGCCTTTGTTTATCTTGTCCTCTAACTTTCTGATTTGATCCTCAGCTTCATCCATCCTGCTTTTAATTCCTTCCATTGTGTTCTTTATTTCTTATGTTGTATTTGTCATTTCTGACTGATTCTTTTTTATTAGTTCAATGTCCTTTTTTATACTTGCAATTTCTTTATTTAGTTGTTCTTTATAATCATCTATTGTTCTAAGATCTTTGAGCATCCTAACAATCATTATTTTATACTCTGCATCTGGTAATTTGGTTATATCTGACTCATTCAAGTCCTTTTTTGAGGATTTCTCTTGATTCAATTGGGTTGCATTTCTCTGCCTTCCCATTTTGTCTGTGTATAAAAAGGGTGTGGCCACTGTAGTACAATGGGTGTGACCTCTGTGTTCCCTAGGTGTGGTCTGTCTGCAGGCCTACCATCCCCTCTGCCACTGCTTCAGGTGTTCCAGTATGTGCATTGTCAGCATCTGCCGCTCTGGCTGTTGCTGCAGTTTCTGCCTCTCCTCTACAGGAGGCGCTGTGTTCATGTGCCCAGGTCTACAAGCCTCAGCTTTTGCTCTGCCCCCAAGGGTGGAGCTGCACCTGTTAGTTGGGTTGCAAGCCCCAGCTCCACAGCCGGGCAGGGCTGTGTGCCTGCTCTCAGCTGCAGGTCTTTTCTTGTTCCAGGGCTTTTGCCCTGCTTCTTCTGGTGCAGTTGCACTCATGCGTTGGGCAGCAAGCCCTAGCTCTGCGGGTCAGGCAGGGCTGCATACATGTGCTCAGCCATGGGTCTCTGCAGATCCCAGGCTTTCACCTTTCCCCTGCAAGTGGGATTGCAGGTGGTCCCACAGCTGGCTAGACCAGTTTCACGTGCCTCTTCAGCTCCCACTGGGTGATACTGAGCTCATGTTGGGGTTCAGTCGTGGCCGCCCAGCTTCCGACCCCACCAATGAGACCACCCTTCTGTGTCCTGCCACCGCCCACCCTCTGGCTAGCCCTCAGCAGTGTGGTTGGAGGCACTGCACCTCAGATCCTAGACTCAATACTGTATTTCTTAAGTCTCCCTCCTTCTAAGCAACTCTGCTCTGAGTCCTGTGGAAGAGCTTGTCTGGCTGGTGTCCTGCTTCCCTTTGCTGGTATTGCTGATTTCAGGGGAAATATTCACTTCAGATTTGGGGAGTGACTCAGCCCAGGGGTTAGGGTGGCTGTCCCTCAAAGTGTTTCTCCCTGTGCCTTCTAGATTACTCTCTCTTCCTGCTACTCCAGTCCTCTCTTCTCTCCCCATCCCCAAAGCCCCAGGTGAGTGGTTGTAAAAAAAGGTTTTCTGCATAGTCCCTTTAAGAAGAATCCTACATAATTGAACGACAAGATAACCTGGACTTGTTATCTTTGAATATATGTATCCTGATTTATTGATGTCACCCCATTAAAAAAATAAAATTATATAAAAAAAAAAAAAAAAAGAAGAATCCTGGGTCTGAGAAATCTGTCTCTTTCTTACAAACAGTATCCTGATTTGTTTCACAGCTAAATACTATCCATATGCTTCTTTTAAGCTCTGAGACTGCAGGCTGGGGCTTTGTTCCTGGGGCCCAGGTCCCTCCCCTCTCTGCTAAACTCACTTCCTGCCATGCAAGTCTTTCTGGGTTGCTGTTTGCTCTCTCCACGTTTCCACTTTTTCTACCAGTCTCTGTGTGGCTTCTTTCATGTTGCTTGGTTAAAGAGTCCTCTTATTTTAGTCCAAAGTTGGTTTTTTCAGATCATGGTTCTTAAAATTAAGTTGTTATCTACTTTGGTTCTGGGAGGTGGAAATTGGTACATTTGCCTACTCCATCACCATCTTGCAGCCTCTGGACTTCTGATATCCACTTCTGAAGAACCATGGATTCCAGTTTATGAATATGGCTACATAACAGAATGACACAGAAAGAATGATCTGTTGAAAATAGTTTGGGACAATGCAGAAGAGGCACCTTTCGGTCTTACCTACTCCAAATGTGTTCTAGAAAAGTTTTACATGGTAGCCCTGGGCAGTTTGTTTAACTTGAATATGAGTGTTCATGGGGCACAAGCTCCAAATGTTTCCAGAAGCTCATGTGCCCAAGATAAACCAAGTTAACAACTTTACACTGAAGCTTAGTTTCATAGGAAGACAGTAAACTCATGTGACAAATTTCTAAAGGGGTGTAAATTTTAAATCTTTCCTTTCATTGAAAGGAAGAGGTCTATTTCTCCTTTCCTTGAATCAAGTCAGGCTCCATGACTGTTTCAACCTAAGAAAAGAACAGAAGTGAAGTTCCAGTGACCGTTTCTCTTTCCTCTTTCTTGGAACATTCTTGGAGGCCAGCTGCTCTATTAGAGATCTGATGACTCTGATATCACCATGCTGTGAGAAGTCTAAGACACATGAAGAGACCCTAGAGGATGAGATACCATGTAGAGAGGAAGAAGGGCTGAAGAGCACCAAGGCACCGAACGTGTGAAAGGAAAAACCACCTTGTACATGGGATCCTCTAACTCCTGCACCTCAGGCAACACCACATAGATTGGAGACAAGCTAAATTACTGAGCCTTTTCAGTATTCATGGCCCACAAGATTTTGAGCAAAATGAAGTTGTTTAAAGAAATTCATTTTATATAATAATAGATAACCAAAACAATCCACATCACAGAACATCTGTGAAGGAATTGTTGTGTATTTATATTTTATTTTGATATAAATGTGAAAAGGAAACCTCACAATGATCACTGAACATTTTTGTTTTGCATAATAAAAACACATGCATACCACTTCTTAGAATATATATATATATATATATATATATATATATATATATATATATATATTACAGAGATAGAGGCAGCGAGAAAGACAGATAGGGACAGACAGACAGAAAAGGAGAGAGATGAGAAGCATCAATCCCTCATTGCAGGACCTTTAGTGGTTCATTGATTGTGTTCTGATATGTACTTGACTGGGGCCTACAGCAGAGCTAGTGACCCCTTGCTCAAGCTAGTGATCTTGGGCTAAAGCCAGTGATCATGGGGTCATGTCCATATTCCCACACTCAAGTCAGTGACCCCACGCTCAAGCTGGATAAACTCACGACCATGAGTTTCAAACCTGGGTCTTCCGCGTCCCAGTCTGATGCTCTATCCACTGTGCAAGCATCTGGTCAGGCCTTAGAAAATATATTAATCCAAGCATCTTAAGTCTGGTTATTTCCAATGAGTGGCCATTAGTCATTAGTACTTTCTCTCTGAAAATGATTCAAGCTGTGTCATTCCCACATAAAGAATGTCACACTTCTTGCTATATTGCCATTTGTTTAATTGGATTAATCAATTTTAATTTAGGGACCACTGTGCTTGACACTGAGAAGGTATATAGAAGACAGTGAACAGTAATGTTTTCAAAGGATTTTTCTGCCATTTAAGGGAAACAAGGCATATAAACCTAATGCAATTAGAGAATAATACTTTATAAGACAAACAATTTTGAAAATGTGTGGGATGAGTAATAAGCACTTTGCATATATATAATAATAGTATTAATGAAAATAATAATTATACTTTATAAAAATTATAAGTAAAGGCTTGAGATGAGGAACGGATGTGAGATGAGGGTGGAGAGGTATAGCACTGTTATAAGCAAAGAAAGCTTTCTAGTTAGAACATTGAACAAAAAATAATGACTTTGTGGACACGTTTTTAGAGATAAAGTTGATTATGTTTCTTTTAGTTACATCTCATCTGAAACACTTTCTTTTTGGCATAAAAATTTTTGCGTAATGGTTAATGAAAGAGGGAAAAGTATTTCTCCAAGTTTTATATTTAAAATGTTAGTCTGAAATGTTAGCAACAATTAGTCCCCTCTTGAAATTTCCAAAATTTTGGCAGCTGTTTTGTACCCATCAATCTTAGCATGTTCCACTTAAGTTTCACTGATTTGGGGTAACTCTGGGATGTTCTACAATCAAATGCTTCCCTTTCAATTGCCAACTTTTCAATTTCTTTTATTATTCATTAACTCAACACATGTTTAATGAGCATCTACTCAATATTGGTCTTTATATATGAACTCCACTGGTTGTGCTTTGGTATGTCAACTCTAATAAATTGTTTAAGGAAAAATTTATGGATTAAAGATACTCATGAAATAATGCATTTCTAAATTTTTTCTAACAAAACAATTTTTTCTTTAGTATACTGTCCACTGGTAAGAACTCAAGGCTATCTCAGGCAGACCAGGTGATTGTTAGAGAGCATAGAAGGACCCTTGATTGGAAATTCAACCTTGAATTAACAGAAAATTTACCTAAAAGGCTGAATTAATCTAATAAAATATGAAAATCTACCAACACATTTATATTGATATTGGAGGAAACAGTAGAGACTTTAAGGTGTTTAATGCCTGACATGTAGTTTCTAACATTGAGCCTCAAATAATACTAGCTTATAGTAAATATTTGCTGAGTCTTTAATAAAAGAGCTCAAAATGAATTTCTAGAACTTTTGTTCAAGATGATTCTTTTCTAGCTACTAAGACAAATATTTTGAGAAATTTTACTGTTGCTTTCCAACATCACATTTTTGGAAGCAATGTTAGGCAATCCATTCTTACATTAGGGAAAGGATATTTCTTAAAATAACAGCCCTCATATTACAGACCAAACTGCCAAATGTAGATTAAAAACAATACACCAGCCTGACCAGGCAGTGGCACAGTGGATAGAGCATCGGACTGCGATGCAGAGGACCCGGGTTCGAGACCCCGAGCTCACCAGCTTGAGTGCGGGCTCATCTGGTTTGAGGAAAAGCCCACCAGCTTGAAACCAGGGTCGCTGGCTCCAGTAAGGGGTTACTCAGTCTGCTGAAGGCCCACAGTCAAGGCACATATGAGAAAGCAATCAATGAACAACTAAGGTGTTGCAATGCGCAATGAAAAACTAATGATTGATGCTTCACATCTCTCTCCATTCCTGTCTGTCCCTGTCTATCCCTCTCTCTGACTCACTCTCTGTCTCTGTAAAAAATAAATAAATAAGTAAATAATAAAAAATTAAAAACAATACACCAGACATTTTTATGTAATAATACTTTGAACACCTTGTACAATAGAATAATTTCATAAATATGAAAATTAAGGAGTCAAGAATTAATATTTTTGTTCTTAACTAAAAATATGTGCATTTATTATGACCATGTGTTTTCATTTGCCATAGAAAGTAAACTTATTACCTGCTAATCCAATTTCATAATGCTGTTACATATCCCAACAGCAGGTTTTAAACACTACTCACTAGCTTGTTAAGGACATCCTCTTACAACAATGGAATTTTTGCACTGTCTTATAAATTTCTCTACCATGAATTATTACCATGTGGTGTTATTATTCAAATGACTTTGGTAAACAACTGTCTCTTGAGGTTTGCATTTGTGAACTTTTACCCTGTATATCTCAGCCTTATGTGACTTCCTTATGCCCCAGGATTCACATCACTGTTGATAGTGGTTCTTTGTCTATAACAGTTGAAGCCAATTTGGAATTTCTAAAGCTCCTATCTGTACAGTATACCAAAGGTTAAGTATTAAAATGGGATACATCTGGGTTGCATAAGGCAAGTGATTCTCAACCTTGGATGCGCATTAGAATCATCTGGGAAGTATTGGAAACTATAGATGATCATAATATGTAGGTGGAGTTGAGAACCATACTTAGAATGGATCTACTACAAGTAGAAATCTGAGACAAGAGTCACTGAAATGCAGAGGAGAACAAATCCTTTTCTTTCCTATGTGTACATCTTCCTCATTCTTTTCCCTCCTTTGCCCCACCAGGTTTTTTTTTTTTTTTTTAAGAAATCACTATATTAATGTGTCCCTTTGTGTGGTTATGTTTTCTGTGGGGGCAGAGGAAAGAAGGATGGTCAGGAATGAGGGTAGAAAGGATGTTGGGGTGAGTAGAGACAATATTTTTATGAACTAGACTGAAGACTCCATATTTCTACTCAATGTCAGGTGATTATTTCAAGGTGAGAGGTAAGAGTGTAAATCTGAAGAACCCAAGAAAAAATAGAGGGACAGAAGATAAATTTGTCCTAGTAGGTGGGGAGAAAAGGCAGCCTGGGATGAAGAGGTTGTTATGGTCAGAGGAAGCACTGGGGAAACCCTTAAAGTGGTTCTCTTTCATCATCTTCACATGGCATTGGCCAGATCATTACTTGGAGCATTGCAACTAGAACTAGAAAAGCAATAGCTGCCTAGGGTTGTAGGAGTAGCATTAGGAGAGTTTGAGAGAACTCACTGGGGAATGCAGGTGAGTATCCAGCCGTTGGGTCCCCTGATCTCACTTCTTTCTCTACCTCATGCCATGCTATAGTAAGGGCATTCAAGTTGTGGAAAAGAGCAGTGAGTGGGTAAAAAATATGAGGGTTCTCTGAGGGAAGAAAGCACTTCCATCACTCTCTGACCACTTAAAATCCCAGAGCAGTTAAGCAGGGCTTATGCTTGGCCTTCTTGCCTACCTCATTGCCTACCAGAGTCAGTGATGCCCCCAAAGGAAAATGAGTTCTCAGGAATAATAACCAAACATGTGAGGAGCACAATGATTTTGTTTAAAAAAATAAAAATGAATGATTTATGCTATCTGAGGCAGGATTATGAAACAAACTAAACAAAAAAAATTGAAATAAACATAATGGACTTCCTCTGAGAGATAAAAGAAAAACAGGACTATGCCATTATAAAGAAGAGGCAATTGGAAATAATGGGTATGACAAATGACAAATATTATAGTAGAGATCAAGAACAAAAAAGATAGGCTAACTATTAAAAAGACTGTATAGTTCAAGTAGGTTAATGATCTGTTAAAGAATTTTCCAAAGGGCATCATAAGGAAAAAGAAAAGATATTTCTTTAAAGAAGAGTTAGTAAACAAGGTGATGAAAGAGGAAAGGTGAAGATCTATATGTAATTATATAGGAAATATGTGGCCCTGGATGGATGCCTCAGTGGTAGAGCATAGACCCTGTGAGTGGATGTCCTGGCTTTGATTCCCAGTCAAAGAATTGACCAAGAGAAGTAACCTTCTGCTCCCCCCTTCCCTATTCCCATCTCCTTCTCCCTTTTCCCTTCTCTCTGTTTCTCTCTCTCTTCCTCTTCCGCAGCTGTGGCTCAATTGACTCAAGTACGTTGGCCCAGACACTTAGGATGGATCCATGGAGCCTTCACCTCCAGTGCTAAATAGCTCAATTATGAGCATGGCTCCAGATGAGCAGAGCATTGACCCCAGATAGGGGCAGGGTTTGCTGAGTGGATCCTAGTCAGGGTGCATGTGGGAGTCTGTCACTCTATCTCCCTCCTTTCACTTGGAAAAGAAGAAGAAAAATGGAAATATGTGAAGAAGTTAAGAGCCAAGTATTCCTGGAATCAAATTGGGTAGAAAAGAAATATCCCATATAAATAGATTATTATAAGATTTGAACCATTAAAAAGAAAAATGCTTCCAGAGAAAAAGAAGAAAATACAGCAAGATTGATATAAAACTTTGGAAGAGAGACACAGAAAAGAGGAAGATAATGGAGTAATATTTTCTAGGTGCTGAAAAGAACTTGAACTTAGAATTTTATATCTAATTAAGTAGTATTTTAAATGTGAATTGCTATAAAGATATTCTCAGATACATAAGCTTCAGAAAGTCTTTCATTCAGAGAAGAAAGCATTTTTGTAGAAAGTGTAACAACAGAGAGAATAAGTTGAGGAATCTTTGCACTACATGAAAAGAAAAGATAAATAGTTCAGTGATTAGCACAGGCCACAAAGTATATTTATGATATTTCAAAACTATCAATAAGAGAAAGGGGGTGGAGACTAGGGAGAAGTAATGCATGTAAAAGCAATGGTCTTCCTTGGGGAGAAGATACAAGTATTAAGTTTCAGAAATTAATCTTAAAAAAAGTAGGAGAAAAATTTATCTCTCCAAAGGAAAGTAAAAAAGGAGAAAACATTATGATAAATAGAAAGTAAAAATAATATGGCAGAAGTATGATCTGGCACAATAGCAATAATTCCAGGTACAAATAATGGTTTAAAACACAGAGGGTTTCAATAAAATAAGGGACCAGAAGCATAACGTATACTTAAACCAAAGGGATTAGCCAAAAACATATACACAACACATAAACACAATCTACAATATGGTGACAGCCAGAGGAAAAGGGGGTGGAAGCCAGCTGGAGGTGGGCAAAGCACGGGAGACTGGGGACAGAAAGAGACATTACTAGGGGTGAAGGATACACAATGTGGTGGACAGATATGTTGGTTTGTTGAGTTGTGCACTTAAAACCTGTTTGGCTTTGTGAACCAATGTCATCCCGATAATTCAATTAAAAACGGTTTGCAAAATATTGTCATAGATTGAAAAAGACATATCACAAAAATATGAGTAACAATTTTATGTCAAAATAAAATTTTAGGTTAAAAAATCATGAAAAAGAAAGTCATTAACTAATAGTTAAAAGAATAAGGATACATAAAATCTTTACATATCCTTAAAACATATGTCATAACTACTAAGAGATAAATCAATTATAGTAGTTACTATTTTAACAAAGTCCTCTTAGAAATTTATAAGCTATCCAATGAAATATAAACAAAGGTAGAAAATATTTGAATAATACATTAAGTTTGAACTAATAGAGCTAGTAATTAATTTTTTTTTTTGTGCATATGTGGAACAATCACATACAACAAACCAGGAGCAAAGTCACAAGGGACATATCAATAATAACAAAGAGACCCTGGCCGGTTGGCTCAGTGGTAGAGCGTCGGCCTGGCGTGCAGAAGTCCCGGGTTTGATTCCCGGCCAGGGCACACAGGAGAAGCGCCCATCTGCTTCTCCACCCCTCCCCCTCTCCTTCCTCTCTGTCTCTTCACCTCCAGCAGCCGAGGCTCCATTGGAGCAAAGATGGCCCGGGCGCTGGGGATGGCTCCTTGGCCTCTGTCCCAGGCACTGGAGTGGCTCTGGTCGCAACAGAGCGACCCCCCAGAGGGGCAGAGCGTCGCCCCCTGGTGGGCGTGCCGGGTGGATCCCGGTCGGGCACATGCGGGAGTCTGTCTGACTGTCTCTCCCCATTTCTAGCTTCGGAAGAATACAAAAATAATAATAATAATAATAATAACAAAGAATTAACATTATACAATCAGAGGGAGAAGAGAAAGAAAATGGAATGGAGAATATACTCAAACAAATAATAGACGAGAACTTCCCAAGCCTGTGGAAAGAACTAAAGCCTCAAATTCAAGAAGCAAACAGAACACCGAGTTTTCTTAACCCCAACAAACCCACTCCAAGGCACATCATAATAAAGATGACACAAACCAATGACAAAGAAAAAATTCTCAAGGCAGCCAGGGAAAAGAAGAGTACAACATATAAAGGAAGGCCTATTAGATTATCATCAGATTTCTCAGCAGAAACTCTACAAGCTAGAAGAGAGTGGAACCCAATATTTAAAGTCCTGAAAGAGAGGAACTTTCAGCCAAGAATACTATACCCATCAAAGCTATTCTTCAAGTATGAAGGAGATATAAAAACATTCACAAATACAGAAAAGATGAGAGAATTTATCAGCAGAAAGCCCCCACTCCAGGAAATATTAAAGAGGTTGTTACAATCAGATTCAAAGAACAAAAGAAAACAACACCACAAGTAACAGCTCCACCAAGAACACAATAAAACCAAACTTAAACTGTGACAACAAAGAAAAAAAGGGGGGGAGAGGATGGAGATTAACAGTAGCAAAGGACGATGAAGTGCAGAAATACTCATAAGATAGGGTACTACAATGAATATGGTAGGTACCCTTTTCATTACTTAATGGTAACCACCCTTGAAAAAACCACCACAAAAACACTTGACTTAAAAAAGGTAGCAATAGAGGAAAGAAGTATGGAACACAAACAAACAAAAACAAATGATAGAAAAACAAAAGAGAAGAATCAAACAAGATACAAAACTAACAGAAAGCAATTTATAAAATGGCAGTAGGGAACCCACAAGTGTCAATAACTACACTAAATGTAAATGGATTAAACTTACAAATAAAAAGACACAGAGTAGCAGAATGGATTAAAAAAGAAAATCCAACTATATGCTGCCTACAAGAAACACATCTAAGCAACAAGGATAAAAACAAATTCAAAGTGAAAGGCTGAAAAACAATACTCCAAGCAAACAACACCCAAAAAAAAGCAGGCGTAGCAATACTCATATCTAATAATGCTGACTACAATACAGAAAAAGTACTCAGAGACAAAAATGGTCATTTCATAATGATTAAGTGGAAGTTGAATCAAGAAGACATAACAATCCTTAATATATATGCACCAAACCAAGGAGCACCAAAATATATAAGACAGCTACTTATTGACCTTAAAACAAAAACTAACAAAAATACAATCATACTTGAAGACCTCAATACACCGCTGACGGCTCTAGATCAGTCATCCAAACAGAGAATCAATAAAGATATAGTGGCCTTAAACGAAATACTAGAACACCTGGATATGATAGACATCTACAGGACACTTCATCCCAAAGTGACAGAGTATACATTTTTCTCTAGTGTACATAGAACATTCTCAAGAATTGACCATATGTTGGGCCACAAAGACAATATCAGCAAATTTAGAAAAATTGAAATTGTACCAAGCATATTCTCTGATCATAAAGCCTTGAAACTAGAATTCAACTGCAAAAAAAGAGGGGGAAAAACCCACAAAAATGTGGAATCTAAACAACATACTTCTAAAAAATGAATGAGTCAAAGAAGAAATAAGCGCAGAGATCAAAAGATATATACAGACAAATGAAAATGAAAATACGACATATCAGAATCTCTGGGATGCAGCAAAAGCAGTAATAAGAGGAAAGTTCATATCACTTCAGGCCTATATGAACAAACAAGAGAGAGCCGAAGTAAACCACTTAACTTCACACCTTAAGGAACTAGAAAAAGAAGAACAAAGACAACCCAAAACTAGCTGAAGAAAGGAGATAATAAAAATCAGAGCAGAAATAAATGAAATAGAGAACAGAAAAACTATAGAAAAAATCAATAAAACAAGGAGCTGGTTCTTTGAAAAGATCAACAAAATTGACAAACCCTTGGCAAGACTCACCAAGGAAAAAAGGCACAGGACTCAAATAAATAAAATCCAAAATGAAAGAGGAGAGATCACCACAGACATCATAGATATACAAAGAATTATTGTAGAATACTATGAAAAATTATATGCCACCAAATACAACAATCTAGAAGAAATGGATAAATTCCTAGAACAATACAACCTTCCTAGACTGAGTCATGAAGAAGCAGAAAGCCTAAACAGACCAATCAGCAGGGAGGAAATAGAAAAAACTATTAAAAACCTCCCGAAAAATAAAAGTCCAGGCCCAGACGGTTATACTAGTGAATTCTATCAAACATTCAAAGAAGACTTGGTTGCTATTCTACTGAAAGTCTTCCAAAAAATTGAAGAAGAAGCAATACTTCCAAACACATTTTATGAGGCCAACATAACCCTCATACCAAAACCTGGCAAGAATGGCACAAAGAAAGAAAACTACAGACCAATATCTCTAATGAATACAGATTCTAAAATACTAAACAAAATACTGGCAAACCGAATACAACAACATATTAAAAAAATAATACATCATGATCAAGTGGGATTCATCCCAGAATCTCAAGGATGGTTCAACATACGCAAAACGGTTAACGTAATACACCATATCAACAAAACAAAGAACAAAAACCACATGATCTTATCAATAGATGCAGAAAAAGCTTTTGATAAAATACAACACAATTTTATGTTTAAGACTCTCAACAAAATGGGTATAGAAGGAAAATATCTCAACATGATAAAGGCCATATATGATAAACCATCAGCCAACATCATATTAAACGGCATAAAACTGAGGACTTTCTACCTTAAATCAGGAACAAGACAGGGTTGTCCACTCTCTCCACTCTTATTTAACGTGGTGCTAGAAGTTCTGGCCAGAGCAATCAGACAAGACAAAGAAATAAAAGGCATCCATATCGGAAAAGAAGAAGTAAAGGTATCACTTTTTGCTGATGATATGATCCTATACATCGAAAACCCGAAGGACTCCACAAAAAGATTATTAGAAACAATAAACCAATACAGTAAGGTGGCAGGATAGAAAATTAACATACAAAAGTCCATAGCCTTTCTATATGCCAACAATGAAATATTAGAAAATGAACTCAAAAAAATAATCCCCTTCACGATTGCAACAAAAAAAATAAAATACCTAGGAATAAACATAACAAAGAATGTAAAGGACCTTTATAATGAAAATTACAAAGCATTGTTAAGGGAAATCGAAAAAGATACAATGAGATGGAAAAATATTCCTTGTTCTTGGATAGGAAGAATAAATATAATCAAAATGGCCATATTACCCAAAGCAATATATAAATTTAATGCAATTCCCATCAAAATTCCTATGACATTTTTTAAAGAAATGGAACAAAAAATCATCAGATTTATATGGAACTATAAAAGACCCCGAATAGCCAAAACAATCCTAAGGAAAAAGAATGAAGCTGGGGGCATTACAATACCTGACTTTAAACTATATTATAGGGCCATGATAATCAAAACAGCATGGTATTGGCAGAAAAATAGACACTCAGACCAATGGAACAGAATAGAGAGCCTAGAAATAAAACCACATATATATGGTCAAATAATCTTTGATAAAGGGGCTAACAACACACAATGGAGAAAAGAAAGCCTCTTCAACAAATGGTGTTGGGAAAACTGGAAAGCCACATGCAAAAGAATAAAACTCGACTACAGCCTGTCCCCGTGTACTAAAATTAATTCAAAATGGATCAAAGACCTAAATATAAGACCTGAAACAATAAAGTACATAGAAGAAGACATAGGTACTAAAATCATGGACCTGGGTTTTAAAGAACATTTTATGAACTTGACTCCAATGGCAAGAGAAGTGGAGGCAAAGATAAATGAATGGGACTACATCAGAATAAAAAGTTTTTGCTCAGCAAGAGAAACTGATATCAAAATAAACAGACAGCCAACTAAATGGGAAATGATATTTTCAAACAACAGCTCAGATAAGGGCCTAATATCCAAAATTTACAAAGAACTCATAAAACTCAACAACAAACAAACAAACAATCCAATAAAAAAATGGGAAGAGGACATGAACAGACACTTCTCCCAGGAAGAGATACAAATGGCCAACAAATATATGAAAAGATGCTCAGATTCATTAGTTATTAGAGAAATGCAAATCAAAACTACAATGAGATACCACCTCACCCCAGTTAGATTAGCTATTATCAACAAGACAGGTAATAGCAAATGTTGGAGAGGCTGTGGAGAAAAAGGAACCCTCATTCACTGTTGGTGGGACTGTAAAGTAGTACAACCATTATGGAGGAAAGTATGGTGGTTCCTCAAAAAACTGAAAATAGAACTACCTTATGACCCAGCAATCCCTCTACTGGGTATATACCCCAAAACCTCAGAAACATTGATACGTGAAGACACATGTAGCCCCATGTTCATTGCAGCACTGTTCACAGTGGCCAAGACATGGAAACAACCAAAAAGCCCTTCAATAGAAGACTGGATAAAGAAGATGTGGCACATATACACTATGGAATACTACTCAGCCATAAGAAATGATGACATCAGATCATTTACAGTAAAATGGTGGGAACTTGATAACATTATACGGAGTGAAATAAGTAAATCAGAAAAAAACAAGAACTATATGATTCCAAACATTGGTGGAACATATAAACGAGACTAAGAGACATGGACAAGAGTGTGGTGGTTACCAGGGGTGGGGGGAGGGAGGACATGCGAAGGAGGGAGGGAGAGAGTTAGGGGGAGGGGGAGGGGCACAGAGAACTAGATAGAGGGTGGCGAAGGACAATCTGACTTTGGGTGAGGGGTATGCAACATAATTTAATGACAAAATAACATAGACATGTTTTCTTTGAATATATGTACCCTGATTTATTAATGTCATCTCATTACCATTAATAAAAATTTATTTAAAAAAAAAAAAAGAATTAACATTATACAGATTATATTCCCTAACTACAATTCAATTACATTAATGTTAATAACAAAAGTCATTAATAAAATTCTACAAATTTGAAAACTAGACATTAAACAAAACAGAAAACAACATAATAGTGTAGAACTTTGAGTTAAAGAATAAAACATTAAAGAAACAATGAAATATTTAGAGTCAGATAACAAAGCAATGTGTGTCAAATTATGTGGAACAGAGATAGAGCAGTGCATAGAAGAAAAATTATAAAACTTTTAATATATCATTCTTTGCAAACAATAAAATTAATGAATCTCTTTTAAAACTGTTCTATTAAAATATATAAATAAAAAATACAGAGTGAAAAGATGAAATAACCATACAAAACAAATTTCTAATATTTAATTAAAAATTATAGACATCTATTTGGAAGTAAATATTTTATTCTAGATAAAATATATAAATTTATAGAAAAATAGAGAATTTGAAGTTTTTCAATAATAAATAGAAAATTACTTTCTATTCACTCAATAAATGTCTACAATATTCCTGAGGAAGACAACCATCTCATTCTAAAAAACATATGGAAGGATAAAGGTTCATGAAAAGTTAATTTTGAAAATAAAGAGCAAAGTGGAGAGGTTTACCCATTCAGGAACTGTGCATAGAAATATATCTTTGCACAGTCCCTAGAAATATGGACTAGAAATATGGTACTAGTTCAGAAATAGACAAGTAAACTATTGAAACAGAACAAGTAGATCACAAATGTTTCCAGGTATTTTTGGGTACTTGCTATTTGACAATGATGGTCCCATAAAAACAAGAAAGAAGGATATTTTATTAGTAAATGAGGTTGAGAAAACCAGCTCATTTTATGTACAAAATTAAATTAGATTTTTCTACCTTACCATACATTTTAAAGAGAGAATCCAGATGAATTAATGACTTCAATGTGAAAGGTAAAATTACAAACTAATAGAAAGAAAATGTAATAGAGAATCTGTATGACTTAGAGATTGGAAAACACTTCTTAAACAAGACTCTCAAACCACATACAACAAGTAAAATAATGGATGTTTTAGACTACACAAAAATTAATCATTTCTCATCAGTGTGCTTTACTGTAGACTGACTTAATAGATGGCAGACTGGAATAATTTTTTTTCCAGTGTGTAAAATAAGGAACTAATATCTAGAATAAACAGGGGTTTCCTCCAAATCAGAGGCAAATGCTTAAAAATCAGATAGAAAAATAAATAAATAGATAAGGAGAGATATCTTACAAAAGGGAAATAGCTAGCTAACATGTACATGAATAGGTACTTAAATTCAATAGTAATTTAAAAAATGCTTTTTTTACTTTTTATAAGATATCACTTTATTCCCATTTGAATGACAAAAAATTAGAACATGGGTGATAACAAATATTGTGCAAGAAGTGGATAGACAGGAACTTTCATGATCAGTTGGTGGAAGTGTAAATGGTCACAGCTATTCTGGAAAGAAGTATTAAAGAAATAAAATATGTCTATGTTCGGTAGTCCAGTAATTACCCTTCTGAGGTATATGTCAGGGAAACCTTGCACAGGTCCATAAAGGACAGATGATATGAGGATATTTGTCTTCATGATGTTTGTAGTAGGAGGTATAGGAAACAGCCTGGTTGTCACTCAGTATGGATAAATAGAATATGGTAGATGCATACGTGGGGTATTATGCAATAATTAAAAGAGAAGCTCCAGAGACTCATGCAGCCAAATTGGTTTTAAAAACAATGTTGTATTAACATAGTAAGAAACAAAAAATTTATAGCTCAACAATATACGTGCACGTAAGCATACACCCAACAACAACTGCATAATCTATTAGGATATGTAAACATAAAACGGAATTAGTTGGGAGAATGTGAAAAAGGCTGGAGAACCAAGTATTGAAAGTGAGCAGGTGGCATTGGAGGCTGGGTGGCAGGAACCACAAAGAACAGTCTGGGTAGATGCTATACTTAGCCCTAACTTCCATAGAACAGCAAATATCATTATCCTTTAATTTCTGTAGGGAAAATAGGCCAACACCAAGATTCAGGCAACAAAAATAGTCTTATAAATTTAAAGGGGAGTCTGGAAGTGGGCCAGCCAATAAAGTAATAAAACTCTAATTCACCAGGCATAGAATGATTAGTTGTCAAGACACAAAGTAGTAGGTGACAGAACTGGAGTTCAGGTTTGTTCTGTTTCTAGTATATGTGTTTCTATCAAGATATGAATGAAGGACCTGACCAGTTTGCTCAGTGGATGGATCAGCAAGTGGACGTCCCAGGTTTGATACCTGGTCAGGGCACACATGAGAAGCAACCATCTGCTTCTGTTCTCCTTCTTCTCCCCCTCCTCTTTCTTTTCCCCCTCTAAGAGCCAGTGGCTCAATTGGTTCAAGGGTTGGCTCTGGGTGCTGAGGATAGCTCTGTTGGTCCGAGCATTGCCCTCAGGCACTGAGGATAGCTCAGTTGATTCGAGCATTGGCTCCAGATGGGGGTTGTGGGGTTGATCCCAGTTGGGGCACATTGGGAGTCTGTCTCCCATCCTCTCACTTAAAAAAAGGAAACAAAAAAATTGAAAATCAAAATATTTTAGAATAAAACATTAAATGGTTTTTAGTCCTCCCACCAATTCTTCCTACTCCCCACTTCTCTGTTATCTTAGATCCCATAATTGTAGTGTTTACCTCTATAATTTCACTTTGCACATGACATTCTAATTCCTGTGTACACATCCTTTACTTTATTACTATTAGGCTGCCAATTAACTAGTATTTGTTTATGTATTATACAACTGGATACATATTGGAAATTCAGTGAAATTATGTTGAGTGAACAAGTTAATAAATGAATGAAAAGAAGAATGACTATAGAAAACCACCTTGACTTAAAGATCAGGGCACCAAAGTATTAGTCTTTAAAGAGAGGATAAAAAGAAATGACGTAGGTGAGACCTAAAACTAAAAATTTTAAAATCTAGTGTTTTTGCTTAATTTCAGCTAAGAAAATAATTTGCCCTTTGCTCTTTGTATGGGTGAATAGGAAGGCTAACAAGGACAGCTGTAAGGCATTTAAAACGATACTGGAAAAGATCCTATCACTTGAGTTGTTGTGAAAATATGACTAGATGACCAGATGAGGGCTAAACTGAGTGGCTGAAAGCCAAAATCCACAAAACATGCAAATGATTTTTTCACAGTCAATTCACAAAGACTCTCTGTACAAAGTAATTATTATCAAGGGCAACATATAGCCTTCAGTTACTTGAAAATTCACCAAATCTTAAAATTTAATTACATTTAAACAATCTGCCATGCATTGACTACATCAATAATATTTGGATACTTGGATAAAAACTTAAATGCTTACGGCAATGCCAGATTTTTTTCTTGTATGTTTCTTCCCACTCAGTGAAAAAGAATTTGGTTTCAGAATAAGCAAAAAGAAAAATTTAACTCAAGCCCAGTAGGATTAGCTATGTTGGGTTTAGAATTGCTATTCTGAAAAGAAATGTGTTATTGGAGACTCAGGTCCAAGATGGTGGCATAGGAGGATGTGGAACTCGTTCCTGACATGAACACACCAAATGTACATTTACGTTTAGAACAATTTCTCCTGAGAGACGACTGAGAGTGGTTGAGCAGCTTCTTCATGACAAACAAGAGAGAAAGACCAAAATGAGAAGGTTGGGCAACTGTGAGAGCTCTCTTAGGGAACTCTCTGGGATTAAAGGTGCTGGTGAGCACCATTGTTTATGTTTCTCCTCTATCTAGATCAGTGTTTCCCAACCTTTTTTGTGCCATGCCCCACCTTAACCTTTCTAAAATTTTTATGTCCCCCCCTATGTAACATACATAATTTTTAACATTAAAAATTGATTTGTTCACTTAATAAACATAAATGATACGTTCTAGGAAGAAATCACTATGAAATTGTTAACAAAACACAGTAAGTAAAATTTCAAAACATATAATGAAAAACAGAAATTTTTCTATATTAATTTATTATTTTAATTTAGTGTGATCTTTGTGCTTGATGCTTGCTGCACACAGATTTTATATTAGGTTCCAATTTGGTTAGCTTTAGTCTCAAGTCTCCACGTTGTGTTATATCCAGCCGATTTCTTTTTTTTACCAGTAAATCATTTACAGCACTAAATCCACATTCAGCTAAAAATGAAGATGGAAACGGTAGCAATAGTTTTCTTGCACATTTGGTTGAATTTGGGTATTTGATTTCTGTTTCCTCACAAAGCCATGCCATCGCTCCTTTGATATTAAATAAAGCTTTAACTGACTCATCATTTTGCAATTCTGCGAGTTCTTCTTGATACTGCATATTTGATATATCAGACAAATCCACTAACATTGGCTGCATCATCCATGTTGGGAAATCAATTTGTTTTAAATCAGAAAATCTTTCTTTTAAATCAGCCGATAGAATATTCAAATGATTGACAATAACAAGTAAAGCGGTATCAGTTACTTCACATTTTTGGAGCCAATGAAACTGTTTAAAGTTTTTGTTGTTAATATGTTTCTGACATAACTCAATATTGGTAATGAAACTAAATATCTTTGCTTTTGCATCGACAAGAGTTTTATTTGTTCCTTGAAGTTGCTTATTTAATATATTTAGTTTTTCAAAGATATCGGCTAAATAACTCACAAATGCTTTACCATCTATTGTTAATAGATACTTCATTTCAGGTTTGTCCCTTAAAAAATCACTAAGAGTATCAAACAGTTCCATAAATCTTTTCAGTTTCCTTTAGATAGCCATCTTACTTCAGTATGAAGTAAAAGTCTCACATGGTCTTCATTTTGTTCTTCACAAAATAGCTTGAAAAGACGCTCACATTTGGCACTAGCTTTAATAGCATTAACACACTTTATTACTGTATGTAATACTTCATTCAGAACAGGCGAGATGTTTTTAGCTACCAAGTTTTCCCTATGAATAACGCAATGCACAAAAATCATTTCTAGATTCACATCTTTCATCAATTTTAAGCAGCCATTTTTCTTGCCCATCATATTGAGAGCACCATCTGCAGCACAAGATGTTATATTTTTCATTGGTATATCATTGACATCTAAGTAGTTTTTTAGCTTATTATATATATCTTTGGAGGTAGTGGTGCTTTCTAATCTTTTACAGAACAACATTTCTTCAGCAAAATGTCCTTTATCAATATATCTTACGTAAGTTATCAATACTGCCTCACTGTCTCTCAAAGTTGATTCATCCATTTGCAAGGAGAATTTTCTTGTTTTCAGCTTTTCAATAAGTTGTTTTTCAATATCCTCACTCATTTCGTCTATTCTTCTGCTAACAGTATTGTCACTGAATGGCATAGCTTTTACATCTTTGTCATCTTTTTCAAGAACCGTTTTAAGAAATGCTGATATTGATGGTTTTATTAAATTCTCTCCTATAGTGTGATTTTCTCCAGTTTTAGCGATGAATAAAGAAATTTGATAACTAGCCTCAAGAACACGATTATTACTTGAAGTATGAGCAGTAAATAGAGATTTTAATGTTGTTCTTTTTTCAAAAGTTTTCTTTAAAGTTTTAAAGTAACTCAAATCTGAATTAATATGAGCACTATGTTTCGCCTTCAAATGCTCCTCAAGACAACCTCATTTCATTGATTCGTTGGTCAAGCATTGCTGGCATAAAAGACAAAAAGGAATCCGCTTATCGTGAACAGCGGGTATGAACCCAAATTTTAAATATTCCTCCGAATATTGACGAGTTTTCTTCTTGTTTGCACCACTCATTTTACTATGGGCTATAAGAAATAAAAATAAGATCAATTAAAAACTAATATTAAAATATGTGTTAAAATATATTCAATGTGACATAGAGTAAACGTATACTAAAAATTCATATTTATTTAAATGTATATAACACATTTACTACACTACCACTGCAAATCAAAAGGTATCTATATTTTTTCCACTTGACAAAATTTTCTGGAAAGTTATGCTTCTAAAATTAAAATTGTTGTGCATGCACTATTATAGCCCCAATAATATTTATAAAATATTAGTGCTTCCTAGCCCCGATGCAAGAAGTACTTAATAAAGAGTTTAATATTGATAAAAATAAAATCAAATACTTACCAATTATATCTATACAATATATATATATGTATATTTATTAAATCAACGAGCTTTTAGAACAGTTTTGACTGACACTTATTTCAAATTAACACCAACTGAATGATGTGAAACACCACAGAAGTTGCGATGGGCCAATTAGGTGAGAATAACTGCGTTGTTTAGTGAGTTTTTAAAACGTCTGGGGTTCCCCGCGGCAGACGGCACGCTCCGCGGTGAACCCAGGACGAAGTTTACTTGACGACGCCAGTCACCCAGTTGATATTTTGGTCTCGTCAAATGAAATTATACTTAATAATTATTTACCGCAATTATTTAAGAATTGCATTTTTTGTTAAATTTGGCACCGATATCTAGCATTGCATTTAAATGGCCCAGGGTGAAAGAGTTAAAGTCTTGTCGAATCCATTTTCAAATTGCCCCCCTTAACTATCGAATTGCCCCCCCGTGGGGCGTGGGCCCCACATTGGGAAACACTGATCTAGATGGTGCAAGTGGGAAGTCTATTCAGGTGCTCTGGCAGATTTGCAAGGCTGCTGCATCCTGTTTCCTGCCCCTACACCCTGGAGCTCACTGCAGCCAGCCAACAGGGGTGCTGAGGCATGTATACACAACTGGTCAACATGCAATAAACAAACAAATAAATAAAATAAACCTGCACCAGTCTCTTACACTATATACAAAAATAGAGTTAAAATAATTAAAAACTTAAGAACTGAAACCATAAAATTCTTAGAAGAAAACATAGATAGTAAGGTTTTTGACATCAGTCTTAGAGATACATTTTTGATATGTTTTCTCAGGCAAAGGAAACAAAAGAAGAAATACACAAATTGGGACTACAACAAACTAAAAAGCTTCTGTTCAGCAAAGGAAACCATCAACAAAATGAAAAGACAACCTACAGAATGGGAAAAGATATTTGTAAATGATATATCTGATAAGCAGTTAATATTCAAAATATATAAAAAAACTCATACAACTCAACATAGAATAGGAAACCAATCTGACTAAAAATTGGGCAGAGAACCTAAATAGATATTTCTCCAAAGAAAGCATACAGAAAGCAAATAGACATATGAAAAAATGCTCCACCACTAATCATTAGGGAAATGCAAATCAAAACCACAATGAGATACAACCTTACACCTGTCAGAATGGCTAGTATCAAAAAGTCAGCAAATAACAAGTGCTGACAAAGATGTGAAGAAAAGGGAACCCTTGTGCACTATTGGTGGGAGTGCAAATTGGTGCAACCAATATTGGAAACAATATGGAGAGTCCTCAAAAAATTGAAAATAGAACTTCTATATAATCTAGCAATTCCAGTTCTTGGTATTTATCCAAAGAAAATAAAAACACTAATTTAAAAAGATATATGCACCATTATGTTCATTGCAGCATTATTTACAATAGTCAAGATATGGAAGCAACCTAGATAAAGAAGGTGGTGGTGGTGGTGGTGGTGGTGGTGTGTGTGTGTGTGTGTGTGTGTGTGTGTGTGTGTAAAATGGAATATTACTCAGCAATAAAAATTGAATGAGATCTTGTCATTTTAAGTAATATTGATAGACCTAGAGGCTATTATAAGTGAAATTTGTAAGACAAAGACAAATACCGTATGATTTCACTTATATGTGGAACCTAAAAATGAAAACAAATGAACAAAAAACCCCAAAATAAAACATAGTTACAGAAACAGAGAACAAACGGATGGTGGCCAGAGGGGCAATGTGGAGGTGATGGGTGAAACAGGTAAAGAGGAATGAGAAATACAAACTTCCAGTTATAAAATAAATAAGCCATGGAGATATAGTGTACCAGCACAGGGAATATAGTCAGTTATATTGTAATAACTTGGCCTGGTGGCAGTATGTCTAGATGGTTACTAGACATAGTGAAGTGATTACATAGGAAAGCATATAAATTCAAAACACTATGTTGTACATTTGAAAGCAATATACTATTTTAAGCCAATTATATCTTAATAATAAAAAAGAAAGAAATGTGTTCTTAGAGCATCACAGTATAAAAGACACCTGAGATAATTTTTTATCAAGCGCACTTCTAATAGAAATCATGCTCAGTGAACATATTAGTAAAATACTAAAATAAGACCAGCAATAATAGTAGTGGGGATGTCCATTACTGATCATTATAATATGCCAGAAAAATGTTATAATCTTAGACTTAATGTTACAATATAATGAAGACAAAAATATGTTAGGAGGGAAAATATTGATGACAATCTCTTTTTCCTCCCATCCACTTTCATTCAAGTTAGAATTTTAAAAACACTATGTCTTTTAATAAAAATATGAATAATGAGCATTTAAAGAACTACTTTTGACATATAAAAACAGTAGTAAAAGAGTGTACGCAATTTTTGATGCTTGGCTCAGAACATTTTTTCCATTTATTCTAATGTTCCCTTTCATTTCTATTTTTTCAAAGAACTGCACATATTATTTATTGTATTTAGCCAGTTTGAGTCCTATTTTAGTTTTGAAAGCTTTACAGAAAGCATTTGCTAATAAAAGATGGAGCTGGCTGGGTTATTAGTGAAGTGATAGTTTTCTGCTTTATGAGACTATAATAGAAAACTTCTCAGCATTATTTTTCAAACAAAGCTTGTATTCTCTCAGCTGGGATTTCTTTCATCTATCCATTCACTAATGTATCATCCTCATTTATCTTCCAGTCCAACAGATTTTTATTGGGCTTTGATTTTGTGCAAGGAATCATACTCAGTGAGGAGTACAAAAGGAGGGTTGTGCTGAAGAGGAAACATATTTTTGTGGTTACAAGCATGACTTCTGGGGGCGAGTGCTTGTGTTTAAGTCTTCATTGAGTGAGTAAACCTTGAACAAGTTACCTAATTTTTAAAATTTTTTTAAATTTATTCATTTTCTTTTAGAGAGAGAGGAGAAAAAGAAAGAGAGAGAAAAGGGGGAAGGAGCAGGAAACATCAACTCCCTTGACCAGGCAAGCCTAGGTTTTCAAACCAGCGACTTCAGCATTCTAGGTTGACAATTTATTCATTGTGCCACCACAGGGCAGGCCACCTAATCTTTTTATGCTTCAGATTCTTCATCTGTAAAATAATCTCTCATAGATTGTTGTGCGAATCAAATAAATTAGTGTACTTTGGAACACTTCAGAGAATGAGAAGCTCCCATGTGCATTAATTATCATTATTCCCTGGATCACCTCAAATACTGTACCAGAGTTTTCTCCTTTAGGGCAGAAGGGGAATTTTCAACTCTGATAAAGGGCTTTGTATCAAGGGTAGATTAATTTTAAGGGGTAAAAGTAATAAACTAGAGCTTTTACTATGCTTCTTCCAAGGCTGTAATTTTATATTTCATGAGTCTCTGTCTTCCCCAGACAATTCCAACCCAGAGCTTAGGTTCACTGTTTTCTAACTCAGTCCTGATCCATGCCTCAGAGAGGGAAATCTTAAGGTAGTCCTCCCAATGTCTGCCTCGCTAGTGACAAAGAAGGGCATTTGCACAGAGACTAAGTTTCTGCCTCTTTTTAAGTTGACAAAGTAGACATGACTGGACTTCTGGCTTTGTTTTCTGGTGAGCACCCTTCACTGCAATGAGAGCTCTGGAACAAACCTCAGGTTGGTTCTTTACTTAGATTTTTCTAATTCTCTGCCTTGGGAAAGTTGGACTCTGTTACCTATGCCCTCAACCTCAGATTCTGCTGTAAATAGATAAAATGTTGAAACCACTGGCCTCAGATGTCTTTGCTAAGAATTTTTTTCATTTCTGTGGCCCACACTGGATTGGAACCCCATAATGCCAGCACCAGGCAGTACAATCCCCATTTGGAGGCTGCTAATGGACTTTTTAAAAATTTTATTTTCAATTACAGTTTACATCAATACAATTTTGTATTAGTTTTAGGTGTACCGCATAGTTGTTAGACAGTCATACCTTATAAAGTGGTCCCCTTTATATTTTCAGTATCCACTTGGCACTGTATATAATTATTATAATATTATTGACTATATTTCCTATGCCATATTTTATATCCTCATGACTATTTTGTAATTACTAGTTTGTACTGCTTAATGCTTTCATATTTTTCACTCAGTCTCAAACCCCTCTTCTCTGAGAAGAATGAAATCTTACCATTTGCAATAGCATGGATGGACCTAGAGGGTATTATGCCAAGTGAAATAAGTCAGTCAGAGAAAGACAAATATACTATATGATTTTACTTCTATGTGAAATTTGAAGAGCAAAATAAACAAACAAGCAAAATAGAAATAGACTCATGGATACAGAGAACAGACTAATGGTATTTTTGAATGAATGAATTATTCTATATAACATCCAAATATTTTCTAATTACATATCATCATAAAGAGCACTTTAAAATTTATCCTAGGCCCAGGAATTGTGAGTACTCTTTAATTTAATAATATAGATAAAAATAACTTCTATCAAATAAAAAATAAGACAGTTCAGGATAAGGATAAAGTACAAGTTTACATAGGGAAAGTAATGAAACAAGAATTATATATGTCTGATTTCTGTCCATAATTATTTTTTCTTTATGTAGAAACAAGATTTATAGCTTCAGTGTATTATTTAAGTAGATTTAGGGAATTCTTCACAATCTAGCAATAAAAAAATTAGAAAATTTAGGATTATGTACAATATCTTAATGACTATAGAAGATGCTTAATTCTCCCATATTTCAGGATGACATTATAAATAACTTTAATAATTATAATGAAGAAGATATCTGGGCAGAAAATCAAGGCTCCTATGCAAAGGATAAAATAACTTAGTACATGTCACCTGTATTATCACTGGAGATTTGTTGAAGCTCTAAAATTTATGTAACAAACTTTGTTCTATGTGGTCTAAATCAGTGGTCCCAACCCCCGGGCCGTGGACCAGTACCGGTTTATGGGCCATTTAGGACCGGTCCACAGAGAAAGAACAAATAACTTACATTATTTCCTTTTTATTTATATTTAAGTCTGAACGATGTTTTATTTTTAAAAAATGACCAGATTCCCTCTGTTATATCCGTCTAAGACTCACTCTTGACGCTTGTCTCAGCCACGTGATACATTTATCCGTCCCACCCTAAAGGCTGGTCCGTGAAAATATTTTCTGACATTAAACTGGTCCATGGCCCAAAAAAGGTTGGGGACCACTGGTCTAAATGATTTTATATAGATCCAAAAAGAAAATGTCTCTGAGGAAATCCTGAAATACTATGGCATATTTTCGTCTCTATATAAACAAAAATATTGGCTTAATTGAAGTAATTACATTGTTCTCTGCTGTTCTAACCCTCTTCATCTGAAAAGAAATGGAATGATCTTTAACATTCTACTACCCTTGGGAAAGAACTAATTGAGATGTTTGGAAACCTCCACTCAGTTTACAAAACATTAGATTACATGGTCATGTGTCTTGTTGCCCACATGCCTTGATTTTACCTGTTCTTAATAGAAACTGCTTAGAGCCTATTTGAGGCAATAAGAAAATAGAATTTTTCTTTCCATGAAGTAACTAAATTGAAATAACTTCCTTGTGTTCCTTTCTAAATAAATGTGGTGTCACTAGCTAATCTATGTTTGGATACCACTAAAATTAATCTTGAAGAGATAGTCTTTCTTAACATGGAGTTGGTTGAAGTGGTATTCACCTATACCAGACACATCAGTTGTATAATCTCCTCAAAAAGGTTAAAAACAAGCAAGAAAAAAAAAAGAGAATAAAAATAAAAGAAGGAGGGAGGAACAATAGGCAGGAGAGAAAGAATTATGATTAATCAGAAAAAGTTCTTCAGAATTATATAATGTCTAGTTCATCGTGGGTGGCCTTAATTTAAAGTAATTTACTGACATGAATTTCAAAAGAACCTCATTAAAAAGGCAGTCACTCTCACAACATGGAACTTTGCTAAGGACTCCAGGGACCTCATTAGAATCAAACTACAGAATGCATTATAATACTCCTAGTATCTCAGTTTAGAATATCTTTCTTGGCCCTGGACAGGTGGCTCAGTGGTAGAGCATCAGCCCAGCCTGTGGAAGTCTGGGAAACAATTCCCAGCCAGGGCACACAGGAGAAGCACCCATCTGCTTCTCCACCTTTCCCCCTCTCCTTCCTCTCTATCTCTCTCTTCCCCTCCTGTAGCCAAGGCTCCATTGGAGCAAAGTTGGCCCAGGCACTGAGGATGGTTCCATGGCCTCTGCCTCAAGTGCTATAATGGCTCTGGCTGCAACGGAGCAATGCCCCAGATGGGCGTGCCAGATGGATTCCGGTCGGGCACATGCTGGAGTCTGTCTGACTGTCTCCCCATTTCTAACTTTGAAAAAATACAAAAACAAAAATCTTTGTCAGTTTTCCTCCTTTCATATTCCCTGCTCAAGGCCTTATGAAAAATATCATCACAAAAGATAGGAGAAACTATGACAGAGTTATAAACAGAAGCTCCTTTATCTATGATATTTTATAGGTAAATAACTTATAATTAGTATTATTGAATTTTTTATACTCATAGCTGTGGACTGAATGTTTGGGTCACCTCAAAATTCATACATTGAATCCCCTAATCCCAATGTGATGGTATTGGAGGTGAGGTCTTTGAGAGACAATTAGGTTTAGATGAGGTCATGAGAGTAGAGCTCCCATGACGGGATTAGTGTCTTTGTAAGAAGAGGGAGAATAGCTTGCTCTCAGCCCTGTGAGGAAACAGCAAGGAGGCAGTCATCTGCAAGTCAGGAAGAAACGCTTCGCAGAACTGGATCTACCAGCACCTTTATTTTGGACATTCTAGACTCCAGAACTGTTAGAAATAAATATTTGTTATTTAAGCTACTCAGTTTATAATATATTGAGGGAGCAAGCCTCCCTTCTCCAATGAGAGGGAAAAAAACAGAAAAATAAAAGGGAAAGGAGCTAGCACAGGTAACTGAATCAGCCAGTTATAAATTAACTACATCCCATAGCTCTCTAAATGATTGCTTAAAGCTGCTTGCAATGCAAAGCAAGAAATGCAGGATCTGTATGTAGCTACAACCAGTGATCTGGAAACCCCTTCCCTTTTGCTGACCCTACAAAAACTCCCCCTTCCCTCTCCTTGAGTCCTGGGGAACCTTAAGCAAAGGAAACATGCACCCATTGCTTAGATACTGTAAAGGTAAATAACCTGTAAAAAAATCTAATTTGAGGAGCTTGTGCTTTGGTACTCCTAGCCCTACATGCTCTGCTGGCTACTAGTAAATTTTCCTTCCTCTATTAATCAAGTTGTCTGAGTGTCTTAGCCTCTGTCAAGGTTGTTTCCTGCAAAAGATTTTTGGTGCTTGGCTGGGAAGCAAGGAGGAATGACACCCTCATTTGGCAGACTTCAGGTACCCCACTGGGGAGCCCCCAAACAGCCCTCTAGATGCAACTGCTGAGTGTGCACTGGGGGTTTCCCTGTGTGGATGCCTAACAGGACAGAAGGGGAAGTTTCATCTGCTGGTCCCAGCAAGGATTGGATAATGGCATGTCAGAGCCATGGTAAGTCATATGAGGCACAAGGTAGCTATTGATAGCTGAAGTCCTGCCCTACTAGGCAGAAGGGAGGCCTGATCACTCTCTGGAGTAGTGACTTATCACCTTCCACAGGACAGGTTAGGAGTAGTGACTTGTCACCCTCCACAGGTGTGGGGAGTGGGCCACATGGGTTAGAAGTGGTGACTCATAACCCTCCATGGGTTGTGGGAGGCTGTATGAAAGAGAGTGAGTGTGGAGTGAACAAGATGAATACAAGGAGAAGGTTCCAACTGTCTCCCATAGGGCTGACGCAAGTGTTGAGTCCCAAACTGTGGTTCTATAGGGTGCCTTGTACAGCTAAGGGGAAGAATTGCATGCTGATAGTTTATATCTGCCTACCACAATCCAAGAGGGTCTGCTATCTCTGTGAGGGGAGTGGCAGGTGACAGATGAAGTGAGTAGTATCCTCTCCAAGTTTTCCCTACCTGACCTCCAATCCCTTCTTGTGGCATGACTGGTGTTTGTCTGGGAGGCATGGGGGATCCACAGGGAAAATCTACTTCCTGTCCACAATGATCAAGAACTTTAAGAAAGGGTTCTCATGGGATTATGGACCTCAGAGAAATTGAGAACCTTGAGTGAACTAGAATGGCCCACTTTTGGGGTGGGGTAGCAAACAGAAGAGAGCCTGGATGGGTCCCTTATGCAGAAAGTGTGGCAAGTAGTTACTAGATATTCAGGCCACCCCAGTTTCCCTACACAGACACTTGGCTGAAACTGGTATTGCACCCTCCCCCTTGGCTTACAGGTCAGGCTTCCACTGTGTTGGTAGCAAAGATAAGTAAGCATTCCACCAAATCCAGAGAGCCACTGCCACCACTGGTCCAGAAATTTTAACCCCTAGTGAACCAGAAGAAGCAAAAACTTTGGCTCCTCCACCTTATGTACGGGCCAGGCTTCACCCTTCCATACCTGGCCCCCTGGCTACCTCATAGACTGCTACTGATGCAGGCCCATTAGTGCCAGATCTATCAAGTCCCAGCATAAACTTGCCCAAGCCAGAGGTGCTTCCCACTGCCCCACCAGAATCAGGTGTGTGTCAAGGATTGGAAGCCAGCTCCCCTCCAAACCAGGTGGAAAGGACCCTATACTGTGATCCTGACCACTCCCACTGCTGCCAAGGTAGAAGGCATACCTGCCTGGATTCACCACAACTGACTGAAGCCTGCAGCCCCTGCAGAGATGCCCTCATATACGGCAGAGACTGACCTTGCCAACCCTTGTAACTTGACCCTGAGAAAGACAACATGCCCTGTTCCAACCACAAACAAGACACTGGCTGGTCCATGCACAGCCAAAGCCTGAGTAACCTCACTGTGGGGCTTCTTATAATTGGACTCTGAGGAGGGAGGGCAACTAGGGCAGAGGACTGTGAACTATGTATCCATATCACCAAGGAAGGTCGAAAGGTCTCCACCACCTTGCTTTTCTATAACTTCTATGAGTGTAAGGGAACTCAGAAAGGAACCTGTACCTATCAAACTCAATATTCAGTGTGTGACCCAGGGAATAACCTGCCTTATGTCTTATCATCTTACAGATCTTCTTACCATGATAGTATTTGATGTAAAGATAGAAGCAGGCAGATAGGACCAAAATAGTTAGGACCAACAATAGCTCAATCCAAAGTTAAAGGAAACCTGTCAAGTTGCACTGAGGTATGATGCATGTGCAGCCATAAGCCAGATGCCATGACCGAGAGGAAGACCTGCAGGCCTCTCAGCTGGGAGAGAAACTACAGGGTAGATGAAAAGTATACATGTGCTAAGAATGTGAGAATCCAGCATAAAAGAAAGTTCTAGAGTCTCAAAGGGAGGAATGAGGAGGGAGCAAGCAAGCCTCCCTTCTCCCTTGAGAGGGGAGAAACCAGTAGAATACAAGGGAAAGGGGCCAGCAAGGATAACTGAGTCAGCCAGTTATAAATTAACTACATCCCATAGTTCTCTAAATGGTTGCTTAGAGCCACTTACAACACAAAACAAGAAAAGCAAAATCTATATGTAGCTACAACCAGTGATCTGGAAACCCCTTCCTCCTTGCTCTCCCCACTGAAACTCCTCATCCCCTCTCCTTGAGTGTTAGAAAACCTTAAACAAAGGAATCATGCACTCATTGCTTAGATACTATAAAGGTATATAACCTTATAGTAAGAAAATCTATAAGGAGCTCATGCTTTGGTACTACTAACTCCATGTGCTCCACCCGCTACTAATAAATTTTCCTTCCTCTATTAATCAAGTTGTCTGAGTATCTTATTCTCCATTGGGGTCACTTCCTGCAACGATATTTTTATAGCAGCCTAAACTGACTAAGACAGTTTTCTTTGCCAGTGCATGTAAAATAATTGAAAAACTTCATTTGTGTCTCCAGATCTTCTGTATAAGCAAGAATCCAACAAGATGAAATACAAATGATCTTTTAATAGTTTTATAGGTTCTTATATTATAAGGCCCTCATAAACTTTAAAACAAAACAGTCTTTAAAATACAACAGGGGCATAATTATTCTGAATGATTATAGGACTAAATTTAATAATAATCTAGAGGATGTAGTAACTGTTATTAGTGGCAACAATGGTTGTCATCACTGTCTATTATGAACATTGGTAAACTGCTCACTGAATGTATGGAATTTTGCTCCTTAGAAATCCCTTTATCACTGAGTAATTTTCTAAGACAAGCTAGGCAGTATATCCAAATTGCTTTAGTGAGATTTAAAAAACACATATATCTTCCCTCCAGGTTTTGAACACCTACCAGGTGACCTCATTTCTCATGATATCTGGTGACCCACTGATAGTGGTGAGATGTGTCATATCCCTTGGTATGTTGGGGTGGGAAAAAAGGCTTAAAATCTTTTATTCTGCTACTTTTATTTCATAGATTCCATTAGAGTAGTTTTGGACAGTTAGGTTATAAAGGTGTACCTCTCCAGTTCAGTCATGTAGGAACATGGTTTGGTGTAGAGAGCACAGATATCCTGAGTCCCAATACATAGGTTGATAATAATAGCTGCAAGTAAATACTCAGCTGATGTCCTTCTTCGGTTTAAATATGGCTGGACTGCTTTCCCTTACTATGAGAAAATAGAAACTAATTTTTAGACTTGTCTTAGAAAACTCAAATCAGGAAAGCAAATATCATGCAAAAAAAATCATATGATATAACCCAGAATAAACCAAAATGATAGAGAATTAATTACTGTTTGGTATCCAATGTCAATACTATCTTTCTTGAGCACAGCTTGAACTTGAAGTTAATCCATTTTTGCAAACTATTTTCTCCTCTGGATCATTTCAGAATATACCTCTACTTCTAGTACCAATTGCAATATGCATGCACACTATATCCTCAAAATCGACTCTAACTCTGATTATTCATAATCAAGGTTTCTAAAATATTATTGCATATTGATTTTGCCTTATATGTTTCCTGTTCTACCTACAAGTTCAGAATTAGTTAAAGAAACTTGGAATAAGAAACACAAGAAATTTAATATCACTAAATTGAAATAGTTATTTTTACTCAGATGATAAATTACAAAATATTTTCAAAGCAGGAACTCATAATATTTATATAATTATACAATGTTTCAATCATTATTTACATATAGTCCAAATAAAAGAATAGTGTATATATATATATATTATTAATTTGCATATTTAAAAATGTGCTGTGGTATACATTTCTTAGCATAGTATCTTTTTAATGTTTACAAACTTTGGGTCAGTTCTCATTATCACATGTGAGATTCAGTAGAGTGGGTGCCTGGGCTCAAACCCAGACTAACCACTTACCAACTATGGTCAACTTATTTAACCCACTCTGTGCCTTAGTTTCCTTTTCTGTAAAGTGAGGCTAAGAACAATACCTACTCAATTGCATTGGGTGGAAACTTCTCAACAACTGGTTTTACTTAATGGTTGTATGTTTCTTAGAAACCTTATTTTAATAAATAAATATTTGAGAAAAACTTCATATTACTACTGCAAACATGGACCAAACATTAAGATTATTTCCTCCACTGGCATAAAAACATCACAAATGGAAGGAATTAAGTGAATGATTATCCCTTCTCCCTAAAATAAAACAAGTAATCCCTTGATGTGACTTCTGGTGAAAACGGCCCTCCCTTTGTTCCCCATACCTTATAGGAATTATCTGACTTTTGAGATAGTAAATAAGAAATCATAAAGCTATTTTTTTTTTATTTAAAGAGCACAGACTTTGGAATCAATAGGCCTGGATTTTGAGGTGCTTTCTCTTAACAGTTATGAGTTTTGGGGACAAGTTCATTAAATTCTAAATATGGTAATGAGTTTAATGTAGGTAAATTCAGGCAAGTGGCTGGCGCTCAGTACATAATAGTTCTTATGGAGTCCTAAACTCTTTCCTGAGGGAAACAGAGGTTATAATCTATGCCAGATATGGCAAGAGATGAAATGGTTCACAGTAAGATTTATTTTTTGAGTTTCTGTGGGTTTTGCTGCGGTGGTTTAGAAAAAGGTTGATCTTAAGTAGTTTTGCTCTTAGTAAAAGACCATTGGCTGTTTCTTAACAACATCAAAGTTTATCTTGAAAACCATACCTTTTTTTCTGGGGACTTATCAAATACATGATAACATACAACTCTGAGCCAAGGAGATATATTTTTTAAATTTTTATTTATTGATTTTAGCCAGAGAGGAAGGGAGAGAGAGGGAAAGAGGAAGAGATAGATAGAGAGAGAGAGAGAGAGGAACATCAATCCATTCCTGTATGTTCCCTGACCAGGACTGAACCAGCAACCACTGTGCTTCAGGCTGATGTTCTACCAATCAGGCTATCTGGCCAAAGCCATGGAGACATCCTTAAACAACTCTTTTCAGTGTACCAAATTTGGCATGTGTTACAGTGAATGGAAAGGTCTGTGAAACAATATTACTTGTGACTGAAATCTTATGAGCAATTTCTTGGACATATATCTTTATTGACAGAATGTTTAAAAGATAGGAAATCTTAACCCCATAATTGTCTCTCAGTTCACACAGACCAGCTCCTGCTCAAAAGAGTATGTGTTGCACCAATAACCCATTTGCAGATTCAAGAACTAAGCAAAAGCCACTTGGAGAAACCGAAGCATTTATGAACCATTAGAATGAAACCTAAACAATTGAGAGTCAATGTCATGCAGTTATTAGATGCACAGTTTCCAAAAATGCAATGTTTGCTGCACTATTCACCACTATTTATGAATTACAACCCAGTATGTACATTTATTTTGGTTATGATGCTTCCACAATATTTTCTTGCCAAAATTTTTGCCAAAGTTATAAGGCCTGGCAGTTATAATAATCATATATCTGATATTCCTAGAAGCTTGGTTGTGAATGTGCAGTAGAAGTAGCCATTCTTTATTGCGTGGAAGTTGCAATAAATTCTTTCAAAAGCAACTCATTTCTGTCACTAGTAACTAACGTCCAGGGCATTCAGTCCTATTGAGCCACTTCTTGCTGAGTAAAAACATACATAATCAGAGGATCTTGGCAATAGATGTTTAGGAATAGGTGTTCAAAATATCAACCACATAATAAAGTATAAAAATAAAATTAAAGCTATTTTTCTGGTTAATGAAACAAGACTCACTCAAGAAAAACAGTGATAATGTTCATGTTGTAGAAATAGTAAAAGCACTATAGAAATACTAGTCTTATTCCCTTCTAATGCATTCTCACTGGCCACATTTTAATCTCTGAGTCCCTCATGTATTTGTAGCATAAAAGACAAAATGAACACAGTCTCCTTACCTTGCCGAATGCTGCACAAAGCCTTGATTCGTATGTCCGTAGCTGACTCCGCCTCTGTGATGCTTAAAGCTAGCAATTTATCATGAAATCACTAGATTATTACAGAATTTTTCCAATATGAAAATTAACTTATCACATTAAAAAAATTTTAGAGAGACTGAAAACTTTAAAAAAGTAGAAATCATCTATAAGCTTATCATCCAGAGATATCCAATATCACATTTTGATGTGTTTCCTTTCCAGTCCTTTTTTTATGCATATCTGTTTTTCTTTTACAAGATTGAGATTATGCTGTATATCTTATTTTTTTACTTTATTATAATATTAGAAACATTTCTATTGCTGTATTATGACATAATAGCTGTAGACTATTTTGATGTACAAATGATGATAATTACCTAAAATTTTTTACATTATTAAACTTTCTTTATTTCCATATTATTAATTGTTTCCTATTTCAAATGAGACAAGTTGAACCTCTCCTGATAAGACTGAAATTTCTGCCTGACCAGGTGGTGGTGCAGCAGACAGAGCACCAACCTGGGATGCTGAGGAACCAAGTTTGACCCCAAGGTCACTGGCTTGAGCCAGGGGTCACCAGCCTGAGCCAGGGGTTACCTGCTTGAGCATGGGATCATAGACATGACTCCATGGTCACTAACTTGAAGCCCAAGGTCACTGGCTTCAGCAAGGGTTCATTGGCTTAGCTGTAGCCCCTGGTCAAGGCACATATGAGAAAGCAATCAATCAACAACTAAGGAGCTGCAATGAAGAAGTGATGCTTCTCATTTCTCTCCCTTACTGTCTGTCTGTCTCTCTCTCTCTTTCTCAGTAAAATAAAGGGGAGAGAGAGAGACTGGAATTTCCATTGAGATTTTCTCAATCCTAGCACATTTGCAGTTCAGCTTTAGAACCATCCCTGTGTTACCTTATCCTCATTACAGTAGTAAAAACCACACCCCTGAGTGGAACATTAACATGCTAATGAGACATAGGACACATGAGCAAGCATGTAGTTGTCCTGCAAGAGCAGAAGAGTCCTACCTCTACCTCTACATACTTAGACATCATCTTTCTTACTAAATTTCTTGAAAACTTCTCCCTGGCCTTTGTTTGAAGAGCAGCAGTGTTTTTCCCCTTTGAATGCTGTCTCCTTTGCATACCCAAGCTATAATAAACCTCTCACTGGGCATTATTATTATTATTATTATTTTGTGGTGAACTCTCTTGATTTCCATCTCAGGAATTCCCAAGGACCCCAGATGTTGGTGACACATATAGATACACTAACATAAGTCTTTATAACTGATCATTTCTTTCTGTTCTTAAAATGTCCTAAAAGGAGAATTATTAGGCTAAAGGTATAAATAAATGATTCTTGATTAATGAATAACAAATTAACTTAGAACTCATATATAAGAACAACTTCCTTGTATTTCTCTCTGAGGGGTTTCTGTTTTGAATAATTCACCACATAAAGGAAATATATTGCTTAGGGGACTCAAGAGAAAAAATCCTTTAGGATTTTGGGTTCTCCTTGTAGTCATTTCTTTATACTGAAGATTTCTACCCTGATGCCTATAAACCTTAAATATAAAGCAAGCTTATTCAACTTGATTATAATACAGTGGTTTAAATTAATTTTTAAATTCTGCATTTAAAATGTCAAGGTTTGGATGATGTACTAGCATGTTTATAAAAGGTTGGTAGGTACTTGTACCTGGTCAGCCTAGTCTCTGAATGCCTAGCCAATCTTACAAAGAGTCAGGATTATACCCTTTTAAAATTGGGCTTGTTTTCTCTCTGGGGAAGCCTGATTCCAATGCTGTAAAATAAAAACACATGTGCAATTGCCAGATTCTACAACTACAGACTGCTGGTTTTCTAAACACAGCATCCTAGACCGCTTGGCTATCCTGATGTTGGTTACTGGTTTTCTGACCATATGGGTCAGGATCCAGTTTTCTCATGAAATGCCTAAATTTCCTCCTTTTCTCTACTGGCAGCATAGCCAACCTGCCTGAAGGGAAGGGCTGGGCTAGGAAGTCTTTCTTTTTATCTAAGCCTGGGGATGATATGCGTTGGATCAGAGAGCTATGTTTGTGTAGATCCCACCCATGTTGTCTCTGGGAGGCAGGGTTGGGTACTATTGTTTAGCAGTGTTCTCTGATGCCAGGCCACACAGATTCATGACCCTAGTTTTATTACACATGAGTGTAATGGCCATGGGAAAACTACTTAATCCACCAGCCCCATTGTGTCTCTATCTCCTCATTCTTTTAACCCACCAGCCCCATTGTGTCTCTATCTCCTCATTCTTACAAGAGGGATCATGATAATAAGGTGGTTCTGATGATGAGTCAAGATAAAGTGTATAAAGGGTATAAAAGAATGTCTTCCTGGTAAAAGCCAACTGTTAATTTTAGAAGAAAAAGAAATCTATTTTGTTGTAAGTTCAGAAATATAAACAATTTGAAATTGAGTTTATATGTCTTAATCCATCCATTAATGCATGCATTTATTCATTCAACAAGCATTTTACTCTGCTTAATGCCAAGGCAAGAAAAGAAAGACATAATAAAAAATCAGATTATGTGTGTAAAAAATATAATATGGTGCTTGTCCTAATAAGTGACATTGTGATTATTATAAAATCATAATATTTTAGTGTGTTATAAATAATCATGTTATAGACACTGTGAATCATAAATTGTTTTTCTAAGTGAAAGTATTTTAGAATAAACTTGGACCTAGAGGAGGTGTGGATTCAGTGGTACTAAGAAACTCTGCATCTTAAAAAATGTGGTACTCACCTTTTCCCACAATCACATCAAAAATTACTATTAAACTACAGAATAACCATCATTCAGAACCACCTGAAACATGGCTGAATGGAAGTCCTACAACTAGGGATTTAAAAAAGAAGGCACATCAAGACTGGTAGGAGGAGCAGAAGCATGGAATGGGTTGGCCCCACATCCACGTGTGGCAGATAAAAATTTGGAGTGATATTCTGGCTACAGACGAGCCCCCTGAGGACTGAGAGTTCTCAGCGCTACACCAGAACCCCAGCCTAGGCTGCCAGGAAAAGAAGTCCCCATAACATCTGGTCATCTGGTTGTAAAAACCAGTGAGGATTGAGGCTAAGGGAGTCAGAAGGCTGTGAGAATCCTAGGCAGTTCCTTTTAAAGAATCCCCATTCAGACTTACACAGACTCACTCCTTCTGAGCTCCAGCACTGGTGTAGCAGCTTGAAAGGCACCAGGGGCGTACTAGGAGGACCTGAATTGTCCAGCATCAAAGCAAAATCTGGGGGAGAGCAACTTTCTCCCAGACAAATGCTGGAAGAGGCCGTTGTTTCTTTGATGAGCCCTCCCCCCTCAAAGCCAGCAAGAAGGGGTTATATTTAAGATTCCATCAACCTGGCTCATACTGTTTGGCTTGTCTTGGCTCATGTTTTAGATTTTCTTACAATCTCTCAAACAAGCAGCATCTGGCCTCTGTGTACCCTGTAACTCTTGGTAAGTGGTCCCAGGCCTGGCACTAACAGCAGCTAACCTTGGTTCATAGCTTGGCCTTGCCTGGAAAACTCCAAGCCTAGCACAAGTAGCAGCCACGGGCAGATTGCTTTATACCTCATGCCTGGCAGCCCCAGGCAGAACACAGGTGGAAGCTGACCTTAGCCTGTACCTCCCAGGAGGCCCCAGAGCCAGGCATCCAGTGGACAGCTTCAGACCACTTTGAAGAACCACCACCCAATCACCTCCACAAGCAACACAGTCAAGGGGCAGACTTAGTGGGCACAAGAGCCCTACTGAAGGAAGTCCTGCTCTGTAGGATGGGGGCCCCTGTACAGCTGATCATCCATGGGGGTTGGAGGTTGGTGGTAAGTGGTCAAAGCCAGTTTTTGCAGCTGATCAGCCTTGGAATTATTCCCTCCCATTGATATACCAACAGCAATCAAGACTCAACTACAACAGGAGGGGATACACAGCCAACATAGTGGATGCACTTCGAGTGCCCAGCTTGGGTAAACAAGGAGGTTGTGCCACTGGGCCCTAAAGAACACCTACTACATTAGGCCATACAATTCAGTTTCTTCCTGTATGTCCCTGGTTCCTTTGAAGCTGCTGCCACAGTGCTGGAGCTTAGAGGGAGTGACTGTAAGTCCATGTGTGGGCCCTTTAAGAGGAGCTTCCTGGGACTCCTGCAGCCCTGTGTCTCATTCAATCTCTGCTGGATTTTACATCCAGATATCCTAGGGACTTCTCTTTTTGACTCTGGAACCCTGGGTTGGAAGATCTGGTTGTTTCTGGGACCCCTTGCTTTTCAGGGGAGACTTCTGCAGCTGAGATATCCCTCTCAATTTTAAATCACTGACCATTTTGCATCTCTGTCCTTCCTACCAGTCACAGTGTGGATTCTTCTTTAAATTCTGAGTTATAGGACTTCCATTTAGCTAGATTTTGGGTTGTGATTTTGATGTTATGGGAGGATTCAGTACCGCATTTACCTCTGCCACCATCTTGACTGAAGTCCTACAGAGAACATTTTTGACAGTTGCCAGATGAAAGGGGGTTTGGGGGGAATGGGTGAAAAGGGTGAAGGAACTAAAAAGTACAAACTGGTAGTTACAGAATAGTTATGGGGATGTAAAGTACAGCATGGAAAATATAGCCAATAACATTCTAATAACTCTATATGGTGTCAGATGGATGTGAGATTTATCAGAATAATCACTTAGTAAGTTATATAATATTTAATCACTGATGTGTACATCTGAAACTAATATGATAACATGTATCAACTGTAATTTAAAAATTAAAATTTGATTTAAAATATATGAAATAAATATGTAAAAATCCTCCCCCCTCCAAAAGAAATTTTGTATCTTAGTGAGTACTCTTTGGCTCAAATATTAAGATGTAATGTACATTTTAATCAAGTTGGTGAATTTCAGACTTGGAGAAAATCTGTGTGTTTGAGGAAAAAAAATATTTTATTGAAAAGATATATTTATCTGTTGCAGGTAAATATGGGGTGAGTTAAGGTGAGGAGAACATGGGGAGAGAAATAAGTTTTACCTTGTGTGAGGGATATTTACACAGGATTGATGTACTTTCTAAAATGAATGTCAATGGCAGGTGAAAAGTGAGAATAGCATTATAGAACATAGCAGGCATGTGAAAGAGTGAGCAACATATTGCTATCTGAGTTTCTGAAGAAATGAAATTCTTCCATGGCTAGAAAAAAACTTTAACTGCATCTAACCTCTGATTAAATTCAACTGGAAGCTAAAAATATTTTTGCTTAAGAGAATAAAAGAAAAATGATTATCTAATTAAATTAATATAATTAATTTAATGCTTTGGCATTAAAATATGATAGTGAAATAAGAGTGATCAATGCATATCCAATAAAAATTTGGAAATGTAATATTGTAAAGCTAAATTTCAAGAGAATAGCTTGATAAATTTGGCCACAAATACAATGTTTTATTGGGTGTTCTACTTCTATTATACAATTTATCAAAATTATTCCCAAATTTTATATTTGATTCTTATATTTATTGTAGATGCTAGTGTTAGCCAGGAACCACATGCCTAGCCAAACTGAAATAAAGGACAGCCGAGTTTTATCTTCGTATTGATATGGAGCTGGTCTCTACAATCTTTCTTGGCTCCTTGATGAAATTGTCATTGTCATGTTAGCTCCAGCTTCTAAATTTTCAACATAGTCTGTTAATTTTTTTTTTTTTTAAATTTATTTAGACAATTAAATTTAACAGCATAACATTGGTTAACTAGAGTACATAGATTTTGGGTAAGCATCTCCACATCATTTGGACAGTTGATTGTGTTCTATAGTCATCACCCAAAGTCAGATCAATCTCCATCACCTTATATTTGTTTCTCTTTATGTCCCTCCCCTCCTCCATCTTCCACCCCACAGAAAGCCCGGCACTCCTGTTTATGTCCATGAGTCTCAGTTTTGTGTCCCACCTATGTATGAAATCATACAGTTCTTAGCTTTTTCTGATTTATTTATTTCACTCACTATAATGTTATTAACGTCCATCCGTGTTGTCATAAATGATACTATGTCATTGTTTCTTATGACTGAGTAGTATTACACTGTATAAATGTACCACATCTTCTTTATCCAATCCTCTATTGAAGGGCATGTTGGCTGTTTCTCTGTCTTGGCCACTGAATAATGCTGCGATGAACATGAGGTACATGTGTCTTTACATAACAATAATTTTGAGTTTTGAGGGTATATATCTAGTAGAGGGATTGCTGGGTCATATGGTAGTTTTATTCTTAATTTTTTAAGGAACGATCATACTTTATTCCATAGTGGTTGTACTAATTTACATTCCCACCAACAGTGAATGAGGGTTCCTTTTTCTCCACAGCCTCTCTAACACTTGTTATTACCTGTCTTGTTGATAATAACTATTTGAACAGGTGTGAGGTGATATCTCATTGTAGTTTTGATTTGCATTTGTCTAATAGCTAGTGAGGATGAGCATCTTTTAATATATCTATGGGCCATTTGTATTTCTTCTTGGGAGGAGTGTCTGTTCATATCCTCACCCCATTTTTTATTGGATTGTTTGCTTATTTGTTGCTGAGTTTTGTGAGTTCTTTATATATTTTGAATATTAACCCCTTATCTGAGCTGTTGTTTGCCAATGTCATCTCCTATTTAGTTGGCTGTCTTTTGTTTTGTTGTTAGTTTCTTTTGTGTGCAGAAGTTTCTTAGTTTGATATAGTCCCATTCATTTATCTTTGCATTCACTTCCCTTGCCTTTGGGGTCAAATTCATAAAATTTTCTCTATGGCCAAGGTCCATGAGTCTAGTACATATGTTTTCTTCTATGTAATTTATTGTTTCAGGTCTTATATTTAGGTTTTTCATCATTTCAAATTAATTTTTATGCAGGGGGACAAATTGTAATCATTTCTTTCTTTTTCAGGTGGCTTTTCAATTTTTCTAGCACCATTTATTGAAAAGGCTTTCTTTTCTTCAGTGTGTGTTTTTGGCTTCTTTATTAGAGATGATTTGCCCATATATATGTGGTTTTATTTCTGAGTTCTCGATTCTGTTCCATTGGTCTGTGTGTCTATTTTTCTACCAATATCATGCTGTTTTGATTATCGTGGCTCTGTAGTATAATTTGAAGTCAGGTATTGTAATACCTCCAGTTTTGTTTTTTTCTCAGGATTACTTTGATTATTTGGGGTTTTTATGGTTCCATACAAACCTGATGATATTTTTTGTGCCATTTCTTTAAAAAAATGACATTCGAATTTTGATGGGAATTGCATGAAATTTGTAGATTGCTTTGATAATATGACCATTTTAACTATATCTATTCTTCCTATCCAAGAGCATGGGATATTTTTTTCATTTCATTGTATCTATCTTTGATTTCCTTTAGTAATATTTTGTAGTTTTCAGTACATAGGTCCTTTACATTCTTTGTTATGTTTATTTCTAGATATTTTATTTTGTTCTTGTTGTTGCAACTGTAAAGGGGATTATTTTTTGTTTTTTTTCCAAAGTTTCATTGTTGGCATATATGAAAGCAATAAATTTCTGTATATTAATTTTGTATCCTGAAACCTTACTGTATTGGTTTATTGTTTTTGTTAGTCTTTTTGTGGAGTCTCTGGGTTTTTTATGTACAGGATCATGTCATCTGCAGAAAGTGAAACCTTTATTTCTTCTTTCCCAATATGAATGCCTTTTATTTCTTTCTCTTTTTGATTACTCTGGCTAGAACTTCCAGCACTATGTTGAATAGAAATGGAGAAAGTGGGCAGCCTTGTCTTGTTCCTAATTTTAGAGGAAAAGTTTTCAGTTTTTTTACCATTTAGTATGATGTTAGCTGATGATTTGTCATATATGGCCTTATTATGTTGAGGTATTTTCCTTCTGTATCTATTTTATTGAGTGTTTTAAACATAAAATGATGTTGTATTTTATCGAATACCTTTTCTGCATCTATTGGTAGGATCATACGGTTTTTGTTTTGTTTTGTTGATATGTTACGATAATTGTTTTATGTATGTTTAACCATCCTGTGCTCTGGGATAATTCCACTTGATTGTGATGTCTTTTTTTTTTTATGTTTTGTTGTATTCGATTTGCTAGTATTTTGTTTAGGATTTTTGCATCTGTATTCATTAGAGATACTGGTCTGTAGTTTCCTTGTTTTGTTTTGTCCTTGCCAGGTTTTGATATGAGGGTTATGTTGGCCTCATAAAATGTGTTTCGAAGTGTTGCCTCTTCTTCAATTTTTTGAAAGACTTTGAGAAGGACAGGAACCAAATCTTTGAATGTTTGGTAGAATTCACTAATGTAGCTATCTTGCCCTGGACTTTTATTTTGGGGAGTTTTTTTATGGTTATTTCTATTTCCTTCCTGCTTATGGGTCTATTTAGGCTTTCCATTTCTTCATGATTCAGTCTAGGAATATTGTATAGTTCAAAGAATTTATCTATTTCTTCTAAATTGTTGAATTTGGTGGCATATAATTTTTCATAGTATTCTACAATGATCCTTTGTGTATCCATATCTGTAGTAATTTCTCCTCTTTTATTTCATATTTTGTTTATATAAGTCCTTTCTCTTTTTCTCTTAGTGAGCTTTGCCAAGGGTTTGTCAATTTTGATAATCTTTTTAAAGATCCAGCTCTTTATTTTATCGATCTTTTCTATAGTTTTTCTGTTCTCTATTTCTTTTATTTCTGCTCTAATTTTTATTATTTCTTTTCTTCTGCTGGTTATCGGTTACTTTTGTTCTTCTTTTTCTAGTTCCTTAAGATGTGATGTTAAGTTGTTTACTTGGGATCTCTCTTGTTTTTTGATATTAGCCTGTAATGATATGAACTTCCCTCTTCTTACTGCTTTTGCTCTATCCCAGAGATTCTGATATGTTGTGTTGTAATTTTTGTTTGTCTGTATGTATCTTTTGATGTCTACTTTCATTTTTTCTTTGACTGAGTCATTTTTTAAAAGTATGTTGTCTAATATTCAAATTTTTGTGAGTTTCTTTACTTCCTTATTGCATTTGAATTATAGTTTCATAGCCTTATAGTCAGAGAATATGCTTTTTGAGCTCACTAAATTACTTTTCAGTGTTTTCTTGTATCTCACTGAGTCTTTTTAGAACTTCAATTTTGAACTCTGTCATTTAGCTCCAAGGTTTCCATGTAATTGAGGTTTCTTTTGTGGAGATTTTTCATCATCTATCTGAGCTACATCTCTGTCTTGTGTATCCATGATATTTGATTTCCTTTTCCTTGATGGCATTTGAGAGTGGTATTGTTAATAACACTAATAAGAGATAACTAAAAATAAAATTAAAATTAAAAAAATACAATGAAAAAATTAAAATTCTATAGATAATGAGAAGTGGAACAAAAACTACAGGGAACAAGGAGCAGGAACTGAGGAAAAATAAAATAATTTCAATCTTTCTGAATTTGTTGATGTTAGTTTTGTGGCCTAACATATGGTCTATTCTTGAGAATCTTTCATGTACACTGGAGAAAAATGCTATAGATGTCTATCATATTTGTTTTCTCTAGTGCAGCGGTTCTCAACCTGTGGGTCGCGACCATAGGCGACCCCTGTGTTTTGGTTGTTCGACCCCCACCAGGGTCGCGACCCACAGGTTGAGAACCACTGCTCTAGTGTTTTATTTAAGGTCAATATTTCTTTTTTAAATTATTTTTATTTATTTATTTATTCATTTTTAGAGAAGAGAGAGAGGTAGAGAGAGAGAGAGAGAGAAGGGAGGGAGGGAGAAGCAGGAAGCATCAACTCCCATATGTGCCTTGACCAGGCAAGCCCAAGGTTTTGAACTGGTGACCTCAGCATTCCAGGTCGACGCTTGATCCACTGCACCACCACAGGTCAGGCAAGGCCAATATTTCTTCATTGATTTTCTATTTGGATGAACAATCTAGAACCATCAGTGGTGTACTGAGATCTCCAAGTATGATTATATTTTTGTTGGTTTCTATTTTTAGATCAGTTAGTAGATGTCATATATATTTTGGTGCTCCTTGGTTTAGTGCACATATATTAAAAAGTGTTATGTCTTCTTGATACAATGTCCCCTTTATCATTATGAAATACCCAGTTTTGTCTCTGATTACCTTTGTTGTCTTGTAGTCAATATAGACGTGAGTATGGCTACACCTGCTTTTCTTTGAGTATTTGCTTAGAGAATTGTTTTCCAACCTTTAGCTTTGAATCTATTTTTATTGTTGTAGCTTAGATATGTCTCTTGATGGCAGAATACAGTTGAATTTTGCTTTCTGATCCAATATGCTACTCCTTGCCTCTTTAATGGTGAGTTCAATCCATTTACATTTAATGTAATTATTGACACTTGAGGGTTTCTTATTGCCATTTTATATATTGCTTTATGATAGCTCTGTGTCTTGTTTGGTTCTTTTTGTTTGTTTTTTTGTCATTTACTTTTGTTTGGTGGTATTTCATACCTCTTTCCTCTGTTTCTTTTTTTTTTAAGCTATGAGTTTCAGTAGTGGCATTTTCAGGGGTGATTACCTTTAGGTTATTTAAAAAAATTATTATATTCATTATAGTCTATTACCTCATGAATGCTTCTGCATTCCCTCCTCCTTTGCTACTGTTGATCTTTGTCCTCTCCCCTTTTATGTTATTGTTGTCACAGGTTATCCTTGCTTTTATTGTGGTCTTATTGGAGCTTTTACTTGTAGTTTTCTTCTTTGTATCTGGTTGGATAACCACCTTTCCAAAGGTATTTCCTAAAGTAGGGTTTGTCTGGTGGTAAATTCCCTCATCTTTTCTGTATCTATAAATGTTTTTTATTTCCCCTTCATATTAGAAGGATAGCTTTGATGGATATAGTATTCTTGGATGGTAATTTCTGTCTTTCAGTACTTTAAATATTGGGGCCACTCCCTTCTGTCCTGTAAAGTTTCTGCTGAGAAATCTGATCATAGCCTAATGGGCCTCCCTTTATATATTATATATTTTTTTTCTCCAGTTGTCTTGAGAATTTTTTCTTTGTCATTGATTTGTGATAATTTCATTACAATGTGACTTAGAGTAGGTCTGTTTGGGTTAAGGTAACTTGGCGTTCTGTTAGCTTCTTGGATTTGAGGCTTTAACTCTTTCCATGGGTGTAGGAAATTTTCATCAATTATTTGTTTGAATATGTTCTCCATTCCCTTTTCCCTTTCCTCTACTTCTGATATTCCCATTATTCTTATATTGATCTTTCTGATGGAGTCAGACAATTCTTGTAAGATTTTCTCATTTTTTTTTAAAATTTGAGAGTCTCTCTCTTCTTCTCTCTGTAGTATCTCTATTTGGCTGTCTTTAATGTCACTAATTCTGTCCTTTATTTGTCCTTTTCTATTAGCCAAGCTTGCTACCTTACTTTTCAATTCATGTATTGAGGTTTTCATCTCTGGTTCTTTTCTATAATTTCAATTTCCTTGGTGAAGTATTCTTTTTTTTATTAAATTGTTTTTTTGAGCTCACTAAATTACTTTTCAGTGTTTTCTTTTATCTCACTGAGTCTTTTTAGAACTTCAATTTTGAACTCTGTCATTTAGCTCCAAGATTTCCATGTAATTGAGATTTCTTTTGTGGAGATTTTTCATCATCTATCTGAGCTACATCTCTGTCTTGTGTATCCATGACATTTGATTTCCTTTTCCTTGATGGCATTTGAGAGTGGTATTGTTAATAACACTAATAAGAGATAACTAAAAATAAAATTAAAATTAAAAAAACACAATGAAAAAATTAAAATTCTATAGATAATGAGAAGTGAAACAGAAACTACAGAGAACAAGGAGCAGGAACTGAGGAAAAATAAAAAAAAATAGAAAAAAGTGAAGTAAAAAACAAGCAAAATGCCACAAAAAAAAGTATATGTTCAAAATGTAATAATTTGACAAAAAATGATATTCAGATGAGAGAAAAAAAGAAAAAATAAGAAAAAGGAGAAAAGGGAAGGAGAAGTAAAGGGAAGAGAGAAAAAAAAGAAGTAAAAGGGAAGGTTTCAGAAATAAAATCCTCACTAAAAAAAACAAGAATAAAAAATATAGCCACTATAGATAATGAAGTTCAAATGAAAAAAGAGAAAGAAGACAAAGGAAAGAAGAGAAAATGAGAAAAAGCAAAAAAAAGTGTATTTTGCAGTTTTGAGAGGTAACTTTTCCCTTTTTCTGGCAGGTGGCACTGTAATACAAGTTTTGCCTCTGTGGGGCTCTTGGGTGGAGTTCTGCTGAGGTTGAGGTGTTGCTGTTGTAATGAAGTAGCAAGGCCATAGTCATGTTGGTAGGTGGGGCTTGTCATTAAGGGCTTTGCAATTTTATGTGTCTAACAATAGCAGTCTCAGATCTCCAGGTGTCTCTCCCCATGTCCCAACAGAGCAAATGCCCAGCACCTCTGCCTCTCACAGGAGCAAGCGGCCTGGTGACTCAGCTGTGGATGATCCGCTACTACCATTGTTGGCAAAGCAACGCACAGCGGAGTCCTTCCTCTGATACCACTCAAAGCGCAGTCCTGGACAAGGCAAGGGCTGTATGCTAGAAGCTCTGGGAGCAGGAAGGGCAGGGCACAGATCACAAATCAAGCCTGCCTCTGCATGAGGCAGGCCAAACTCCATGGGCTACGGGGGCAGATCCAGCACACCTCAGTGACCCGCCAGCCTATCTCCATAGGCTATTTGCGCTCTGGTCTCAGGAGCCCGCCATAGGCTATGTACATGCCCAGCGCCCATGATCGTAGCAATGCAGGCAGATGCTGGCACCAAGCCGTGTTCCTGCTATGTGCATGCCCAGCACCCACGACCTCTGATGGAGCCCCGTGATTCAGGCAGATGCAGGGAACTGTCGCAGTCCTGCTCTTATTTGCGCACCTGCTTTAATTCAGTTCCTTCTCTTCTGTCCCTCAGTCTCACAACTTCTCCCATATCTGAAATGAAACCCATGCTAAAAGTGCCTCTGTTCCTTAGATCAGTGAGGAAAGAGAGAAACTCCATCGTCCCACTTTTTTCCTCTGGGAGTAGATTCTATCTTCAGTTGCCTTTTCCAAACATATCTTAGATAATCTGGTGTATATATATTTCAGGTGCTCCAGGGTTTTGTTTTTTTTTCTCTGTATTTGGTTTTTGAATTCGTTGAAATTTCAAGGGAAAAGATTGGAAGTATCTCTCACTCCGCCGTTCCTCTGACATCACTCCTGTTAATTTTTTTGATTGATGTTCTGATTGTTCTTGATGAAGAGAAACTGAATCTTCTGCCACATTAAGCAACTCTTGTTTTTTCCTCCATAATCACTGCTCAGGCAATTGAAATGAAACTTGTACTATACTAATTCCCAGAATCATTTTAATTAAAAACATTTTGACTGGTAAATTTGGGTTTATTCTATATTATATTTACCCACTTTTCCAAGTGTTCACTATATAGTTCATACTTACCAATTTTAAAATATTTTTTCACATAATTAATCTAATACTTTATACTGAAGTCTTCTTTGCCTGTTGCTACAATTATTAAACTATGGTTCCTTCCAGACATAATTATTATACTTTATCCTCAAATTATTTATATTTAAAAAATAATCATTATAACTTATCAGTGCATGCTTTGTGCTTAATTATTGACCTATGATCTCATTGAATCATTCATCAAAAGTGCTCCTGAAAAAGTACTGAGTTTCAGATAGCAAGAGACAGAAATGACACTCAAAATTATCTCTTTCAGATTCCAATGCCAGCATATTTCACAACACTACGGTTATTGCAATCAACTTCTTTCAGTTCCAACTAAGGATAAAGGTATTTGGCAAACCTAAATCTGTCAGAGTTTATCAACAATGGATTGCTAGTGATGCTGCTTCTAGAGTCAAATAGTTATCAATCATTAAATGATATTCTAAGCCAAGTTATTTCAGAACAGTTTTTATTGCATAAATTTTTTTCTACATTTCATTGAAATAATCTTTTTTTAAGTTCCTGAAAATGAAAAAGGCAGAGAAAAAACTCATGAAAGACTTCATAAAACAATATTAGACTAGTTAATGGTAAAAAAAAAAAAAGAAAACTGGAATTTAAATACTGATGTCACCTTTTTTGGCTAACACATACATTATAAGATACATGTAATATGAAACTTCATTATTAATTTGTTCACTTATCTAATACTAATATCTTGAGACCCTACTTTATTTTTGGCACTATGGTAAAGCCATGATAAGCAGGATACCTCCAAGGAACTCAGGGTTTATTCAAAAGGATTTACTAGGATCTGAATTTAAAATACAGATTTCTAAACTTCACCCTCACTAATTTAGATTCAGTAGATAGGATAATGACTCAAGCATTTTTATATTCAGTAAGCCCTTGGAGTGACTCTAATTCAGATTAATTGGAATTCTCTGAACAGCAATGATTTAATGGGAAATACAAATAGTTACAATAAAATATAAATTCTAAGGTGGCAGCATTTATAGGATACTATGGGATACACGAGTATCTTCTAGTGTAGACTTGGGTTAAGAGAAAAAAAATCAAGAGTTTCAAGCCTTTCTGTGTTATCTCAATTTTTACAATAGTTTTCTATCACAACCACTGCTAAGCCACCTCAGCAAAAATGTAAATATACAAAAGAAGTAGGAAAAAACCCACAACATATCAAGAAAAAGTTGGTGGAGAATACAGTTGGAAGAAAACATACTCCAGGAAACAAAAAAAAGTTTCTTACAAGGGCTTCATGTTTTGGAATAAATTAATGCGAGCCAAAGTCAATAAAATAAGCATTAAAATAGTAAATACTGATGTGGTTCAAGACACACTACTCCAAAATATGGCGCCTTGGCATACTAAATATTAAGATGAAGGAGTTTGAGAAAACAGCAGAAGCAGGAAGGTCTCTCTGCTCTTTCTTCTACCCTCTGCTTAGAAACAGGCATTAAAAACCTCATGAGAGAGGTGTCCTCCCTATACAAAGTGATGTATCCTTGTCTCAGTTGACAAAGGGACACCTAGAAAAATTTAAACAAGCAGGCCTTGCTAAATACCCCAGTTTACTATAGTTACTTCATACTTTTTGACCTCTCATATTCCTTCATATCTATCTACTTTATCAAACCCAGCATAAAAATAATCAAGTCTGTTTCTTTTTGTCTTCATTTCTTTATGAAGGGCCCAATATCACATAAAGTTTATAGTGAATAACTTTGTGTTCTTTTCTTCTTTTAATCTAATAGTTTAACTTTCAGACTCATTCAAGGAGGGTTGAGAAAAATTTTTACTCCCTTACAATACAAAACAACAGAATGAGACAAAAAGAACAGTGTAGACCTAAGGAAACAAATTAAGGTTTATTAACATTATTCTATAACCAACACAAATTAGAAACAATAAGCCCTGGCCAATTGGCTCAGTGGTAGAGTGTCAGGCCAGTGTGTAGATGTCTCGGGTTTGAGTCTTGATCAGGACACACAGGAGAAGCGCCCATCTGCTTCTTCACTCCTCCCCTTCTCACTTCTTTCTCTCTCTCTCTTCTCTCCCGCAGCCATAGCTTAAGTGGAATGAGCTGGCTTCAGGCGCTGAGGATGACTCTATGGCCTCTGCCTCAGGTGCTAAGAAGAGTTCAGTAGCTGAGCAATGAAGCAATGCCCTAGATGGGCAGAACATCCCCCCCCTAGTGGGCTTGAAGGGTGGATTCTGGTCAGGATGCATGAAGGAGTCTATCTCTCTCTGCCTCCCCTCCTCTCACTGAATAAGAACAAAACAAAAAATAATGAAGCAAAATATACAACTAAAAATACAATGATTGATGTGAAAAAAGGTTTCATTGTATAAACATACAAAAGGCCCTAAGATTGAAGAAATAGAAGAAAAAATAATAAACATGCAGATCAGATAAAGAAGAACTAAAAGAGAAAAGTAGAGAGCACCAAAAATGAAAGATATAATATTCAAATATATATACAAGAAAATATCTCTGGGGTGAGAAAATTTTTAATTTTTATAATTGAAATTTTATATTTTGGGGAGGAAAAATCAAGTTTTTGAGTTTCATAGATAAAGAATATCAGAGAAAACACATACCAGGAAATTGCCATTCCTGAAAATAAAAGACACAATATAAATGTCAGAAAACTGAGTTCTAGGCAGAAAGCACTGGAAAAAATGAAGAGAATTTATAATGATAAAGAGTATAATAATCCAGAATGAAAATTAGATTCTAAGAAATTTTATTTATGAAATGACATTATCAAAATTACTGACAAAATCTTCATGAAATACTAGAATGACTATAAATACAAATTAAATAGATAAAAAATAAGGAAACAAAAAAATTTATATAAAATTAATTAAAATCTGTGTATATGTATATGGACATGGATATATACATTTCTGTCTCTGAGAACAACTTTAACCTGATCCCATTCATTCTATTTTCATTCTGATTATTTTCTAAATATTCTGAAATTTTAATTTGAACTTTTATTTTGAATAGGATTATTAAGAAGTTTTTGTTTTATATTGCACTTTTTTATTCTTAATTAAAATGAAAAGTTATACTTTGGTCTGTATTTAAATTTAGAAATTATCAAGGTAATCTTTGTGGACTAATTTATGACAATGTAATATGTATACAAATTCCCTTATGAATTATTTGAATTCACATCTATAAAATGTCAAAGACTATTTACATATACTACAATATATATATTTATAATATTTTCCTTATCGATTACATACATCCATGTCAAAGGCTATAATCTGAAAACATAGAATAAACTTTTTTGTTCATATTTCCAACTTATAAAAAGTGGGTCATAAATTAGGTCACTATTAATAGCTCAATAATTGCTAAAACTTTAATGTAGTACGAAGTGCAGTGAACAGATATAATTATTTTAACCAATGTCACCTCAATAAATCCAATAAAGAAAAAACAAACCCTAGTCTCTGGTTATAAAAATACCAAAAGTGTTATGATCAATATGTAAAATTTTTTCTCTTTTAACTCACCCCATTCAAAGATTGAAGAAACAGAATCGAAACCAGAATTGCAACTGTAGAATATTTAGAAAATAATGAGAATGAAAATATAATCAATAGAAGTAAGCTAAAGCAGTGCCCTAGGCAGTGGTGGGCAAACTCGTTAGTCAACAGAGCCAAATATCAACAGAACAACAATTGAAATTTCTTTTGAGAGCCAAAGTTTTTAAACTTAAACTATATAGGTTGGTACATTCCTTATCAAGGTAGCACCCACACGTGGTATTTTATGGAAGAGCCACACTTAAGGGGCCAAAGAGCCACATGTGGCTTGCCAGCCGCAGTTTGCCAACCAGGGCCCTAAGGGATAGAATATCCATGTATTATGTAGGTATTGTATATAATTTATATTAACATATAATAATATACACTGTTATATTATAAAATATATTTCAGTATTATATGTAATAAATAAAATGTATATGTATTTTACACAAACACAGAGAAAAAATATTAGACCTAATAAACTTACCCAAGACCTAATGAAGTTTACCAAAGTTTTCTGGAGAGAAAATTCCTGAAACAATAAAATATATAAACCACAATGAATCCTCATTAAGAATAAAAGAAAAAACAAACAAACATATAAAATTAAAAATGAAATTGAGTTAATAGCCAGAGTGGTGAATTAAAAAGGTAACAAGTTCTCAGCTACTTGTACCCTCAATGGAACCATCTAAGTTCTCTCAAAGATGGCCTCTGAGCTTGGCCGTATGACTTGCTTTGTCCAATGGAGCATGAGTAAATGTGTGTGTAGGCAGGGTTGGTGGGGTGTGGTCAGAAACTCGATATATACTTTTGCTTTGGGGCTTGCCTTCCTGGAATTCTGAGACCACCAGGATGTGAGGAAACAGAGGAAAATGAAAAGCCATGAAGAAGAACCATGGTGTCCCAGTGAGCAACCACACCAATCGCCAGATATGTGAGTGACTTCATATGGACTTTCTACTCTGTCAAACAGTCAGATGAGTGCAACCACATGAGAAATCCTCGGAAATACCAGCAGAAGGACCTTTCAGATTGCCAACCCACAGAATCCTGATGAATAAAAAATATTGTTTTAAGTTTTGAAATGATTTATTGTATAGCAATAGAGGAATGAAGGACATTCAAGTATTCATTAGAAATATACTTTAAGTTCATGAAAATTAATGTGATCAATAAAATATAATAGAAAGTTCAGACAGAAATTAAGACAAAATCATTCTGAAATTCAGTATATGATAAGGGTGGAATCTTATGCCAATGGTAAAACAGACAAACTACTCAGTAAAGGTTGTGGAAACAAAAGGCCAGCCATATGGAAAAAAGAAAATTTGTCTTCACTTCTAACACAAAACATTTTCAAGATGAGTACAAGTATAGTAGAAATATGAAGTTGTAAAATTAGTAAAACAGACAAACATTTTCATAATGCTGGATTGGAGAAGGCCTTTCTGAGCAAAACATAAAAACTTAGAAGCCACAGAAGAAAAAACAGGAAAATAGGACTATATGATAATTAAAAGGTTCTGCTTAATCATTAAGGGGAATAAAAGCCATAAACTAAATTTAATCAAAAATATGAGGCCCTGGCTGGTTGGCTCAGCGGTAGAGCATCGGCCTGGCGGGCGGGGGACCCGGGTTTGATTCCCGGCCAGGGCACATAGGAGAAGCGCCCATTTGCTTCTCCACCCCCACCCCTCCTTCCTCTCTGTCTCTCTCTTCCCCTCCTGCAGCCAAGGCTCCATTGGAGCAAAGATGGCCCAGGCGCTGGGGATGGCTCCTTGGCCTCTTGCCCCAGGCGCTAGAGTGGCTCTGGTCGCGACAGAGCGATGCCCCGAAGGGGCAGAGCATCGCCCCCTGGTGGGCAGAGCGTCGCCCCTGGTGGGCGTGCCGGGTGGATCCCGGTGGGGCGCATGCGGGAGTCTGTCTGACTGTCTCTCCCCCTTTCCAGCTTCAGGAAAAAAAAGAAAAAAAAATATGAGAAGTAAAGAGTTTTCTAAATTAATAAATAAATGTAAACAACCAGGTAGGTGAATAGGAAAAAAGATAAGTAAATTTACACCAAGCAAATACAAATGGTTTATAAATATATGAAATGTTTTCCAAACTTACTTATAATTAAGAAATGCTAATAAATAATGTGGTTATCCTATCAATTAGCAAAAATGAAAATATTTGATAATACCAATAGCCAGCAAAAACATAGAAAATAAGACCAATTTACACATTGTTCATCGCATCTCTTTGGAGAGCAATTTGGTTCGTCTATCAAAAATGTTCTGCTCCTTGCTCCAGTAATACAGCTTCTAGAAACCAATACTTTATGAACATACAATGATATTGCACAAGGGTGTTAATCATAAAATATTCGGAATAACTTAACTCTCATCAGAATAAAATAGGTTAAATAAATTAAAGTATACTCATAACTAGGAATTAGTAAAAAATAGTTAGGTAAAAAACGTATTTATACATTACACTAATATTTCTTAGAGAGAATTTATGTCAGCACTTTATTCTTAACAGTTTTATAATATTACTTGATGTGAATAAGCTGTATTATATTGATATATACAGCTATATCTATATCTATCTACTCATCTATCCCTCTATGTTTATTAAATGGAATATGTTTTGCACTGTTTAAAATTTTAACCATATGAATATTTCAATTGCATTATAAAAATAAATAACTTACTGCCTTTTCTGTGATATGCTATGATGAGCTTAAACAAATAAATAATCTTGGCTGCAAAACAACATGTGTCCCAGGGGTGCCAAGAGCTTAATGCTTAACACTTAGTATTTGCCATATATGTAAAGTGTTACTTGCTGTGATTGTGGAGGTGAGCAAGACTCACAGTGAGCTCTTTTCAGGAGCCCCTTGAGGTCTCCTCACCCTTTCTTACCACTGGTGGGTGGACACAGAGTACTTTGTGCTTATGACGACATTTGTATCCAGAAGTCTGGATGATGAGCCATGGCCACTGTCAGTCACAGCATACCCCACATTACGTTGCCAGCTTGACTAGAAATTTTTATGATAGGAGACTCCTCAGTCAACTTCTTTCAGCTGAATGATTTGTGTTATTGGTTGCCTAAAATTCCTGATGCACCAACTTGGGGTGTGAAGGGGAATGTCATGGGTGAACCAAAAAACTTAGGAGACAAGTTTGTTTCTGTTTTTTTGTTTTGTTTTGCTTTGTTTTCCTGACTACTCCAAAACCAACAGAAAAAATGGGGAGCCTCCTGAGAAGAGGACAATTTTGATGTTTTCTTTTCCACAACCCTTACACTAGAAGGAGCAAATTCTGCTGCTAACGACCAGTGTTACAGAATCTGAGTAAATAAAGCTTTCCAAATTGGAATTTCAAAATCAGAAATGCAGGGCATAACAGTTCGTAAGTGCAAACTTCAACAAGGGCAGAGGGTACACAGAAAACCAGATCAGTAGTTCCAAGATGTCCACACAAACAGAAACATGAGACAGATTGAGAATGGGGAAAACAATCTCTGTGTCCTTGTCAGGCAAACAAGTGTGTTACAGTGTGTTAGGCTTGCTTGCCTTGTACTTTGCCGGGTTGGTGCATGAGCACAGGGCAGCGCCATGTGTGTATAGTCTATGTAAGGCTGCGGGTGCTTGCCCTAAGGACGGCAGATTGTAAATTGCGAATTGCCTTGCCACCATTGGGAGAGGTCAGTGCTTGCTATTCTTTGCCAGAGAAGGGGTCCCCACCGCCCCACCTGTTTTTCTTGTGTGTCCTGAGAGAGAGAGAGGTGGTTTTCTCTCTGCCTGCATGCTGGTCCACCATTGCTAGACTCTAATAAACAGAATAGCCCACCATTTTCTGACTCCACAGTTCCTTTGCAATCTGCCCAAATCCAATGTGGACCTGTATGGCTTCGGCCACCAGCATTACAGTCCTATTTTGAAATCACATTCAATGCTTAGCACAAAGCTCACATGGGGTTAAATTAGCACTTAGATATGTAGAAAGTGCAGATGACAATGGAATCATTAAAGCACTCTTGACTAGAAGCATACTTTTGAATGAATTAGGTCTCTGAAGGTTATTAAAGCTTACGCCCCTGACCTGTGGTGGCACAGTGAATAAAACCTTGACCTGGAATGCTGAGGTCGCTGATTTGATATCTTGGCCTTGCCTGATCAAGGCTCATATGAGAGTTGATGGTTCCTGCTCCTCACCCCTTCTCTCTCTCTCTTTTCCTTTCTCTCCCTAAAAATAAATAATAAAAAAAAGCATACACGAGGAGTAAGGTCGGTGTGGTGTGAGCATAAACATTTACCATGCTTGTTGCCCAAATATATTTTGGAGGCCACATCAAACAAAATAGGTATTTCAAAAGACTAGCTAAGACCAGAAACAGGTAAAGTTAATGATTATGCAAATTTGAACCTTTGATTTCCACAAGTGAAAAAATACATTTCAGCAACTATTTCTCCCCGGCTTTAGTCTCTAATGTTTGGCTAAGAATTCTTAATTCTACTGTTATTTTTAAAAACCAGTACTCACATACTTAAAACTCATAATTAGTTTTATTTTAGTATGAGGTTTGGTTTAAATATTTTTTAAAAGGAAAAGAAAGCTTATAATTTGGTATTTGGTGACAAAAGGAATATTTACAAAGTTATACTGAGAGATAATTGAAAAGTTTTTTTGCCACTTGAATTAACTTCTATTTCCAAATTATTCCTGATCAAAAATGACTGAATGGACATCTTTGGAATTACAGGACACTTGCAATTCAGAAACACTGGTAAAAAACAAAATACATAAATAAATTTTGTGTAATCTTGGAAGATGATCTCAAACCCTAACATATGAACTTAAAATAAAATAATAAACATTATGTTATAGTTATACTCTTCTTTCCTATCTCCCAGTCTTTCTAAGTACATCTTGTCTTCTTCCAACATATATTTGAAGAAATTGAGACATCGTTTCAATAAGTATTCTGAAAGATGTCAGTCATCTACATATATATCCTTGAAAGAATAGGAAGTTATTTGACTTGGATTGAAATTATATATCCTGATGGTAGAGAAGTAGGAACTAATTTTAAAATTGGAAGATGTAGTTACCACCAGCTAACCACATCTTTTATGGCATCTACCTCTCAGTAGGCTAACAAAAATATTGTCTTGCTTCACCTCAAAACTGTTTGTGCAGATTCCCGAGAAACTGCTCAAAATAATCAAAGGCAGCAAGCAAATTAGAGGTAAGGCAAAGAGGGACATCATGGGAAAGAATTTTCAGGAAAAGGCACTGTTTCTCCATGTTTATAAGATTTTAGATGCAAGTATTAACACAAACATCTTGCTCTACATCAAGAACCTCATGCTGGTTCTCTAAAAGGTAACCAGAAAAATTAAGACAGATAGTTTGTATTTTGCATTTTGCCAAGAAAATGACTGATCAAGGATTTTCTAAGGCAAAATATTTGTGTTGTAAGCCAAGAGGACTTAATATCCTGGGATGTTAAAACGGATTCAGATTAAAAGGGAGTGAGTCTGACAAACCATATTGCACTGGAAAAAAAATAAGGGTTGTTGCTGAAAAAAGCAAATAAAAAATAAATTAAAAAAAACAATGAAAACAAAAGGATTCAATTGGTTTGAAAATTTATGACAAAATTTGTATTTAACATTATTAATGTATTTAAGATGTAAACATTTATAATGTATTTAAGATTTTAAACATATATAAAACAGAAGAGTCTAATGAATTTCCAAATACTTGTCATTCATATTCACTGCTTATCAACTCATGAGCAATCTTGTCTAATTTATATCTTTAATCCCTTTTCCATTATATTTCCAAACTAGATCCTAAATACTTATCAATGCATCAGTATATACATTTAATGATACTTATTTAAAAATAAAGTGTCATGTTACAAAACAAAAAATAATGTTATATTATTAAAAAATAATATTAAAATTTTCAAATATTTCATTAATGTTATTAATTTTTATAGTTTATTTGAATCAGTATCCAAATAAGTTTTGTATTTATGGCTGGTTAATATATTTCTTAATTTTTTTAGATGCTTTTAAGTAGAGTTTTGGTTTTTCTTTAAAAAGAAAAAAAGAAGAATAAAAGTATTGGTGAGTATGTGAAAAATTGGTAACTTATACACTATTGGGGGAATGTGAAATGGTACAACTACTATAGAAAACAGTGCGGAGGTTTCTCAAAAAATTAAAAATAAGCCTGACCAGGCAATGGTGTAGTGGAGAGAGCATTAGCCTGGGATACAGAGGACCCAGGTTTGAAATCCTGAGGTTGCTGGCTTGAGCACGGGATCATAGACATGACCCCATGGTCATTGGCTTGAGCCCAAAGGTTGTTGGCTTGAAACCCAAGGTCACTGGCTTGAGCAAGGGGTCACTGGCTCAACTGCAGCCCCCCTGATCAAGACACATATGAAAAAGCAATCAATGAACAACTAAGAAACTATAATGAAGAATTGATGCTTCTCATCTCCTTTTCTATCTGTCTATCCCTATCTGCCCCTCTCTCTGTCTCACACTCTCTCTATCTCTCTTGCTAAAAAATAAAAATAAAAATAAAACTACCATATGATCCAGCAATACTATTTCTGGGTATATATTCAGAAAAATTGAAATCAGGATTTCAGAGAGATAGTCACACTCCCATATTCATTGTGGCAGTATTCATAATAGCCAAGACATGGAGGGCCTGACCTGCAGTGGCACAGTGGATAAAGTGACAATCTAAAATGCTGAGTTCCTAGGTTCAAAACCCCAAGGTCACCAGCTTGAGCACAGGCTAATCAGCTTGAGTATGGGGTTACCAGCTTGAGCAAAGGGTAACTGATTCAGCTGGAGCCTCTTGGTCAGGGTATGTGTGAGAAGCAATCAATGAACAACTAAAGATGCTGCAGCTATGAGTTGATGCTTCCCATCTCTTTCCTTTCCTGTCTCTCTTTCTCTCTCTTGCTAAAAACAAATAACAGGAAAAAAACCCCAAATTTAAAAAACCCGCAAAATTTTCTACAAATCACAGCATTGTAAAATAACTCAAAAGACAATGAAAGGCAGCCTGACCTTTGGTGGCACAGTGAGTAGAATATCAACCTGGAACCCTGAGGTCACCGGTTCAAACTTCTGGCCTTGCCTGGTCAAGGCACATATGAGAAAAAACTACTGCTAGTTGATACTTCCCACTCCTCCTCTGCCTTTCTCTCTCTCTCTTCTCTCTAAAATCAATAAAGAGAATCTACCAAAAAAAAAAAAAAAATATATATATATATATTATGTAAGTGGTGTCATGTAATACTTCTCCTTCTGTGTCTGGCTTATTTTATTTAACATAATTTCCTCCAGGTTTAGCCAAGTTATTGCTTCTGGCAGGTTTTCCTTTGTTTTTATTACTGAATAAAATTTTATTGTATTATATGCTACATTTTCTTTATCCATTTGTCCATTGATGGCCATTTCAGTTATATATATATATATATATATATCTGAAGAAGTCAAGCTTATGGAAGCAGAATAGAATGGTCATTACCAGGGACTTGGGAAAGAGGGAAATGGGAGATGCTGTTCCTGATATAAATCTTCAGTTATACAAGTTGAGTAAGTTCTACATAACCACTGTGCAGCATAGTATCTATAGCTAACAATAGAGTATTGTATACTTAAAAATTTGTCAAGAGGGTAGATCTCATGTTGCCTTACCATATTTTAAATAAATAAATAAAAGCAATATGAACTCATTTTAAAAGATTGTGAAATACTCTTAAAAGTGAAAATAAGCGAAAGTCAGGAAATCACTCCTGTTTCTTTAAACCCAACAATCTCTGTTTAATAGTTAAGGAGAATTTTGTGCAAGTCATGGCATTCACTTAATTTTGCTTACTCAAGGTCTTGACAGTAAAGTATAATGAGGCCAGATAGCTACCTAAAATTTGTTTATTTTTTTAACATAAACATTTAGGAAACAAACAAACAAAAAAAGAATGTTTGAAAATGATGTAATACAGGCTTTGAATAAAATGATACATTATTTTGAACCTATCATATGCTACTAAGTAAAAAGGCATATTATAAGATTCCGATATTGTGTGTGCTTCTGAGAGGATCCCTGTCCCATCTGGCTTACATTCTTCTTATTTAGGTTCTACTCATCCTCTTCTGTGTCCTGGCTGGTCTTAACTGGGCTGGATCATTACACTGCATCAGTGTACTTACTAACTGCCAGCCTCTGTTTATAACCTGACTTAGGGTTCACTTTGTGAGCAGCGATAAGACTATTAATAAAATGTAAAACCACTGCCATTAAGTAGTTAGCTAATAGTTCCTGTGGAATAGCTACACTTTCTGTTTAAGAGGCCCAACTCCATAGCTTCAAGTAGCATGTGTTCTGGACTGAATGTACCACCTTCTGTAGTCTTCTCTAAGGCAGGGATGAATAGGATGGATGCTGTGTGTATTCAGAGAAAGAGCCACTTCTTAATAGATGCTTAAATTGAAAATAATTCCCTCCACTGGACAAATATATGGAGCCTTTAAGACTTCTCGGACAAAACCACTAATCCCCTACTTTCCTCATGGTATGGAACATTCAGTGACTATTTTTAATTAACCAGGTCATATCTAATATCACAAAAACCACATATTAGTATCCAAAGACAACCAGAATTATTTTGGAACATTTAGTTCCCATCTCTTTAGAAGTTCTTATTGTAATAAAACAGTTGTTAATATACTATATTTTTTTATCTATCTATTTATCTATGTATAAAATTCTGTATCTTAATATTTACAACTAGTACTTTAATCAGTATCTTCATTTGAAATAATTTGATGGTAGTTTCTTGTTGACATACAAGAAGACAATAAAGAAATTAGGCATGATATCTAACCTCTGAAGTTATTTTATATAGTAAAACAGATTTAGAAAAATGCTTTTCATATTTTAACATGAACATGATAACTTAGGGATCTTGTTGAAAAAAAGATTCTGGCTTCATTACCTCTGGGTCAGAGATATCTCAGCTTGGATCCTGTTTTTCTAACACATTCCCAAGTGACCACACTTTGAGTATTAAGATTTTGGAGAAAGTCCTTGAACTACTACAATTGACTACAACATCAGAAAGACCCAATTTCCTCTCCTCTATAAGGCTGTTATCATAATGTGAGCAGCATCACTGGATTTCATCAGGATGCTTGACAATTTCGTGAGATTCGTTTTGTAGTAATGAAGGTGGCATGAAGAGTGTGGCAGGTGTGAGAAAAGAGGGTGGTTGGAAGGATCTCTAATTGGTTGACTGACCAAATCCAAATCTTTATTATTAATGGGTTGATATATCTCTGAAGGTTTCTAGAATTTTTTTGAAGACCTCTATCCTGATTCTAGTCAGTGCAATAGTTTTAATAATGATTTGGGTGAGGACATAGATGAAAGTCTTATAAAATCTGCAGTTCCGATGGTCTGGGAGGGATCCCCAGATAATAAATGATGAGGGACAATAAGTGCACTGCACACTACAAAGTGTGATTCAAGTGAGGTAGTGTTTTGTTTATATTATAAGATTGAGAAATTTTAAATGTTGTTATGACAAAACATACCCAAATGACTCTGGTAAGGTTAAAGTTTCCTTGAAAAAAATATAAGGCCTCCCACTAGTTCAAAATACAGCTGTATATGGAGAAGCACAGTGCCAGCCAGGAAGAAGGGGCTCTAGCCCCAGATCTGTCGGTATCTGGCTGTGTGGCAAGGAGCAGGTCATTTCCCTTTTCTGGATCTCTGTTTTCTTAAATGGCCTTAAAATTCTGTAATTCAATAATACATCATCTCAGAAGCTATATAATTTTATTAACCAGTGCCACCCCAATAAATTTCACTTTAAAATTCTATGATTCAGTATGCACAGATAAGAGACATGGCTTCACAACATTTCACATGACTGGAGAGTGAGTCTATGAGACTGTTTTGTGCTTTTGGTAAGAACTGAATATATGCTACCTCAGGCGATGATGATGGATCAGAGCCCTCTAGAGAATACTCATCAGAACTGTGATGTAGCAGCCAAAGAAGAGTGATCTCAAAGAAGAACTAAGAAAACATAAAGGCAGAGTTGAGAGAGAAGAGGAAGATAATCATATCCGAGCCTGCTCTGACATAACGATTTCCAGAATAGATTTGGCTCCGTGCACTACTTTTAAAGACTCACAATAAGCCTGCATCAAGGATAGTGAAAGAGCTGGTCTGTTATTTGAAAAAAGGATGAAAATAATGGAAAAGATTAACAAACGTATATGCTTTGGTAGTGGCATGGGTGTATGTGACTCTGTGTGTGTGTGTGTCTGTGTGTGTGTGTGCCTGTGTGTGCCTGTGTGTGTGTGTGTGTGTGTGTGTGTGTGTAAGAAAGAGGATAGATAAAGTGTTTCATACTATATTTTAAAATATTTGAAAAATATTTGGGTGAGATTGGATTTATAGTTTGTGAACCTAGAGAACTAAACTAGAATTCTGTAGTTGTAAAGTGTAAAGAAAATCATTTCAAGTCAACACAAGGAGCTATCCATAGCAGTTAAAGTATGTGAAAGTGAACTGGCTTCTTGGGAAGTAGTGAGTTCTTTCTTCTGGGTGAACATTTAAGCAGAGCCTGGGAACAGCATGGAGGAGAATGAAACATTGAGTCAAATGGGTTCTCGGTTGTTCCTTCCTTGGCTCTCTTGTTCATTTGTTCGTTCATTCATTCATTCACTTATCTGTTCATTTTTGTAAAAAGGCCTATGCTATTATGCCATCCATGTGAAAGTTTTAATAGAAAAAAAGTTTGCACAATTTCAGTCCACTCTATTTAGTTGAAAGGAAAAAAGTGCTAGAAATCTGGTCAATTATTATAGCTTATTAAATTTCTCTCTTTAAAGTGATTAATGCTGAATAGTTTCACAAAACAAGTAGCTTTTTGTTTTACGGAAAGTCTGGGTGAGTGATTTGTTGCTTACTAGCTGCAACCTGTTAAAATTCAACAAAGGGCAATAAATATAAGTAGAGAGGCAGGTGCTGTGGGAGGCACCAGGTGATATTTCCATGAAGGAGTGTCTGAAGATCAACAATCCAAGGACAGATCTTTCTTCTTACACATAATAGAAAAAAGGTAGTACACAGGAGGTATATTTAGGTAGATACTGGGGTAGTATAAGAAAAAGAATGACTTAGTTTATGCAGTGTCTTTTGCTATCAAAAAGATATGTATTATTCACATATAATTATTCATTAAAAGTTGAGTTAAGGCCCTGGCCGGTTGGCTCAGTGGTAGAGCGTTGGCCTGGTGTGCAGAAGTCCCGGGTTCGATTCCTGGCCAGGGCACACAGGAGAAGTGCCCATTTGCTTCTCCACCCCTCCCCCTCTTCTTCCTCTCTGTCTCTCTCTTCCCCTCCCGCAGCGAGGCTCCAATGGAGCAAACATGGCTCAGGCGCTGGGGATGGCTCCTTGGCCTCTGCCCCAGGCGCTAGAGTGGCTCTGGTTGCAAAAGAGCGACGCCCCGGAGGGGCAGAGCATTGCCCCCTGGTGGGCGTGCGGGTGGATCCTGGTCGGGCGCATGCCGGAGTCTGTCTGACTGTCTCTCCCCATTTCCAGCTTCAGAAAAATACAAAAAAAAAAAAAAAAGTTGAGTTAAAAATTAAATAGGTGTTCTCAATGTCTAAAAAAATAGTTTCTAAATTAATACCTCCTTTTCTTATTATGCTTATTCTATACTGCAATCTGATAACTTTGTGTTTGCTGTTTTAAAAACACAAGTAGGGATCGTCCTTTTTAGTTTGATTATCAAATAATCTTTGAAACTTTTTTTTCCTCTTAACTGAGAAGCAGGGAGGCAGAGAGACAGACTCCCACATGTGCCTGACCGGGATCCACCGGGCATGCCCACCAGGGGGCGATGTTCTGTCCATCTGGGCCCTTGCTCTGTTGCAACTGGAGCCATTCTAGTGTCTGAGGCAGAGGCCATGGAGCCATCATCAGCACCCAGGCCAACTTTGCTCCAGTGGAGCCTTGGCTGTGGCAGGGGAAGAGAGAGATAGAGAGAAATGAGAGGGGGGAAGAGTGGAGAAGCAGATGGGTGCTTCTCCTGTGTGCCCTGGCCAGGAATCAAACCCAGGACATCCACACACCAGGCCAACACTCTACCACTGAGCTAACCTGCCAGGGCAATCCTTGAAACTTTTAAGTCAATTTGATTTTCTGCTTAAGCTAAAGAGATGTATACATTTTTAAAATCATTAAATGACCCAAAATAGAAAAACTGACACTAGACTATGTTCCAGGTTTATTTTGACTTTTTTTTTCTGAAAAAAAAAAATCTGATTTTATATATGTTTTATAAAGTCATGTTAAATAATACTATAATATCTCAATGAATCTGACTTTTGAAAAAAAGATAAATGGAAATTCGTTTTATATTTATTACTCATAATTAGAATTGAATCCACAGATTCAATTTGTACTGCTTACATGTAGAGCTTTTTGCTTATATTTGAAAATATTTAAAATAGGGGGCATCTGATGATCCAAAATTTAGTGAGGCTTATGAAATTTAAAGAAAGAGATTATTTTCAAGTATGGCCAATTTGTGGATAAAGCTCATTTCCTTTTGACAGTTTTCAGTAAAATCCTTGATTGACCTGAAACAGCAAAGGAGAACGTTCATGTATGTTTTCATCAGAATACTAAATGGTGTGGTGAATTTACTTTGATTGACTATTAAAATTTTGAATACTTATTCAATCACCAGTATTTTTTTGTGCTGATTTAAAACTTAATAAGACTAATATAACAGAATATTAAAATAAATATTCCTCTAACTGTTAAACTTGAAACCAAATCAAGAGGATATTTTAATAAAGTCAGCAAAATTAAAACCATAAAAGATAAAAATTTTTAAATTTTATTTTTTGCTTCAATTCCAGCAACTTCTCAAATCAACTGGATAGATCCTGAAGGACATAGGTATAGAATACTGTGAGAGTCTTTTATAGTTTTAAACTCACTCTCATTTGGATATACAAACATGTTTCTCTTATTTTTGTATTAACTGAATAACTTGATTCATTAATCTATCTCTAACCCAATATCAAATTTAGTGTTCTCATTTGTAATTATTCATCATCTTATGTAAAACTGTCTAATGCAAAACTCTACCTCTTTTTCTAAGGTTAAAATCCTTCTATTACTCCCATTTCAATAGAAAACATAAAATTATCATCAAATACCTAGCTTTTTAACATCTAAAAAGTTATATTTAGTTGCATGTTCTGAGCATGATTTTCCATGAAGATTTTCTCATTAATGTAATTTTCAGAGTTTAGCTTTGTAGGAATCTACTTGCCTGGGACCCATTATATCTAGAAAAATTGCTTTTGGTAAAGAAATAAAAGATATGCTTCATTTTGTATATTCTGTTTCATGGTGTAAAGGCTTGGTGAATATAACTTTATATTCATACAGCTGGACTGAGATACTTTTGCATTTTTCCTTTAATAGTTTCTTGACTTTAATCTTGCAAAGCTATTTGCCTGAGAGGCTATGATATTACTATGATTGAGGGTGGGATCAATTTTTAAATAGAAAATAGGTGACTTACCTGTAAAGTTTTGCAATAAAAGTTAGATAATAACAATGATGATGATGATGATGTAAGCTAACATTTGCTGAGCACCTCTGCACATAGATTAGCCTAAGTCATTTGTATATATTTACATATATTCATTTATGGAATACATATGAGGTAGTTATTCACTAACTCCATTTTAATAATGAAGAGACTGAGACACACACACAAAATGCTCTGTACCTTGCCTAAGATCCCTGAGCTAGGGCTAGAACACATGTAGTTCAGCTCCATGACTAAACTTTACCATGGGCTTAGAACATGTCTAGAAACCAAGCCTACACAGTAATCAGTTTAATATTCTGGTGTTCATCTATTTGAGTCTGTGTTGAGGTTGAGTGCATTAATATCATTGCTACAGAATAAGTCCTACCCAAAAGAGGTGTTTTTGGTGGAGAGTCCTAGAGCCAGAAAGTGGTTTCTCCCCCAGGCTTGGTAATACAGGCAGCATGAGAACTCATCAAGTGCAACTTACAAAATGACCTCTGATTGTAAAATGGTAAGGACACTCCTTGGAATAACATTTAGTTAAGAGTTTATAAAGAAAATTAAATACTTATAATATCCTAATCTAAAAATTAAAGAGTATATGTTTACAAATATAACATGATAAAATTATAATACTTGGAGCCAAACAATACAATATAAGTTCATTCATGAAACTATTACTAATTTGAATTAGTGTGACATGGAGTAATTTGCTAAACTTCTATGAGATTTTGTTTTCTCGTCTCATAAATAAACTGAAGTAGATCCAAAGGTCATTTTTGCTGTTAAAATTTTGTTATACAATTTAAAATTTTCTCAACAATTGAAAAATACCATTCTAATTAAAACACATTTTACATCTTATGGTTTGTAAATATTCATTGGAAACCAAAACACCATAAATCAATTTACAAAAATTTCATCAGAGCTCATCCAAATTTATGTTTTATAATTACATAAAACATAATTTAAAATATATTTTGATTTTACCCTGGAAAATAACAGAGAAAATCTTTATATAAAAAATAAAGTAATAAAATTAGAATGCAATAAATTCTCATAATTACTTGGAAAGGCAAAAAGTTTAGAAAATTTTGTCTATTTGAAGGTTGCTGGTATACTTGAGTCAAATACAACTTGAAAAGTTTTAGACCATTTTATGAATGAGTATTTGAATTTATATGACAAGTTAATGAAAGATTAGTCCAAGTGTGTCTTTGAACAATACAATGAGGCACCATTCACCATGAAATGCCCTTATCTTTTGAGTAATCTGTCATCTTAAAATAAAGGCTGTATCTTGCTACTGTCAAATAACCCTACTCATTTCTGCATTGATTTATCTTCATTTTATAAGTGCAAATGTTCTATCACTATTCAAATATAATTGAGTGCTACTAGAATAAGTATGAAAAAATATTTAAATTACAAGGCACAATAGTAAAGTATTCTGATGTTTTCCCTAAATATATATTTGCTATTTTTAAAACAGATAAAGAAAGGACAATGTTCTTTTTTTCATTCTTTCATAAAATTAAAAGAATTATATTGTTAGGAATTATGGGTTTAGTGGCATAAATTTTATTCTTTTGCCAAATCTATATTAATTATTTTCAGAGTAAATCAATGAATTTTGGAAATAAACAAAACAAAAAACAAGTTGCCTATTTTCTTTTCTTAGATTCAGCAGAAAACATTAAAATAAAAAAAATTCCCAAGAATAATTATTGGATAACCTAACTTCAATTCTAATAAGAAATTGCTTTATGCACTCTAAAGTGTTCTATCATCAAGTACCACAGGATGGGAAGGAGAAATGATATAGAATCACTGACAAAGTTTAAATGTATATTTTGGGGATTTCTGAATGCATTAAACATGAACTGTCATTCTGGTAGAGTTTATAAGAGTCTTTGATATGTCATTCTATGAGGCATTGGGGTGGGAATCACCAGGAAACCCACTGAAAAGGCCATAAATGTAAAATCGTTAAATCATACCTTTTTGATTGGCTTTCTGTGTAAATTAATACCTTAATCTCTGTTTTCTAACAACAACTTAATTATTAATTCACTTATACACACATTCATTTAGTGATTACTAATAATTGTGCCTATTTTTCTTACAGAATACTCGGTGGTTTAATAATTAACCTAGTGGTTATAAAGGTGTGGATAGAAATTTTATATGAAAGAAAGGCCATGAAGGAGAAATTGAAGGTGAGTCATCTGGTGAGGGCTTGCTGACTGCCTATAGGCCTCACGGGTAGGGTGAACCTGGTGATGCTATCAAAGTCTAGCATCGGCTCCTCAACATTACCTGTTCTGAAACTAGAATGTATAGCACCTTTTGGTAATCTGTCTCTGGTCATTAGACCAATGTTAAACCTAATTCTACATTATTGATTTTTAGCCTTTTTCACCTCATGGCACATATAAACTAATTACTAAAGTTTGGCAGTAATAAAGTACTCCAAAAACTGTATTTATTTTACCAATCTGACAAAAAAAGTAGGTATAATTTTGATTCATTTACTCTGAATGGCTATTGATGTATTGGCTGTTCTCATTTTTTAATTTGTTAGTCTGAGAGAAAAGAGGTCAGTGCCCCTGATTCAATAGTCAGGTACTGCCTGTTTTAGAAATTCTTGCAGCACGCTGGTGTGCAGCAGCATACCAGTTGAAAATCACGGCTCTGGACTTATGTGTAAATCAGAATGCAGTTATTTCTTTTGTAGTGAAGCTGGTAATCTTTTATCAATGACAAAAATGATCAATCACACTAATGAAAGCATCTCCTTCTTCCAAATTTTAATCAGAATTTGGCTGTCTTAGTAAAGAATAAAGCCAAAGATGGTGGATATTCTAAAGAGGATTTGACTGAAATGTGCTAACCTCATAGTAAAATACAGCTCTAGAATTTTCAAGTTCCCTAAATTCAGACATTGCTTCATTTTCTTTGCTTGTCCCCCAAGTTCTGTTGATACTTTCTTACTTAGATGTAAATATTTCTGATTGAGCCAGTTTATCTGTTCCTAGTCAAGGAACTATTCCAGAGACAGGAGACATTCGTCTCTTCCCATCATGTGCTGATTTATTTCTCAGAAGACAACCTTGTCTTCTTTATCTCTGATATTCTTGGGGTCACCTCATTTTGTCCTCACAGACTATAATAGTTCTCAGAATTTTATGAAAGTTGAAAGATGTACAAAAGTATAATTTAGAGCACAAAATTTTGTGAAAATAACAAGTGACTAGAAAAAGAATTTGCAAACTGATATAATCTGGATTTATGTGGACAAGTCTTGCCAGAGGTGAGGATGGTGGAGACACAAAGACCCGACTCTGGGGACCAGGTTCAGTGACGCAGATCCACTTTACTCAGGAAGTAAGCTAGCTTATATATATAGGTTCAGCCTATAGGGTGTTATAGCGTGTTCCTCAAAGCCAATGGCTGAAAAGATCAAGGAGCTGCGTGGTTGGCACTGAGTCACTTCCTTATAGCGGGCGAGCTCCCTTCCTGGGTGTGCCCAGGAGGGTTCTGGGAGTTGGAGTATTCTCACAGCATTGCATCAGCCACAGCTGCTAGGAATGCGCTCTGCGCTCCACCCACAGATTTAGGCTGAGGAATAGTTTTTAAACATTTCAGGACTGGGTTTTAGAAGCATAGGCACACTGGTACTATTACTTCTTATGACCATTCTCTTAGTTGAATCAGTGAGCATAATCTGATTCAAGTAAATTAAATGATTTTGGACATGTGACTGAATCAGGACTAATGATTAGTGTCTTATACTTTGGAGTTTGTGATAAATAGAAGACTAGAATCTTCAAAAGTTATTTTGAGCTTATAAAAGTTAAAAATGGGTGCTCACTTTGGCAGCACATATACTAAAATTGGAACGATACAGAGAAGATTAGCATGGCCCCTGTGCATGGATGACATGCAAATTCGTGAAGCGTAAAAAAAAAAAAAAAAAAAAAAAAAAGTTAAAAATGGGACAAGACTCTCTTCTCCCATTTCTGAAGTGTAACTTCTCCCTCTTGACAGTGGTGACTTTCTGTATTGGGTTCTACTTCAGGGACCCCATGCATCTCCACTCCCTTCACAAGGAGAACTTGAAAAGTAATGGAACTGCCTTGCTCTCTTTTGTCCAACATCCTAAGTTGGCCTGGTCTGACAAAATATTAGCATCAACTACATAAACAGACAAAAGGTTTAAATATATATTTGGTTTGTTTTTTATTGAAGGACCAAGGAGATTTTAGAAGTTTAACAATGGCAGGACAAATATTGAAACTCTAATTAACATCCTCTTGTAAACAAGAAAAAATGCTTTAAATGTTAAAAGTTTGAAGGAGTATGTCGTCCAACAACATCTCTCTCCACTACTAACCTGTATCTTTCTCCTGGTGTTCTCTTCACCAGTTAGACAATGAAAAGCTCAATGAAGGAGCACAGTCCCCACACTAGAATACCTACCCTCTCTGCTAACACCAACTGGGGGTTCAGAGGGTGCCAAAACTACCCAGAAGGTTGATAATTCACTAGGACTCACAAAACTCACTATAAGCGGTTATGATTTATTACAAGAAAGGAATAACGATTAAAACCATCTAAGGGAGGAATACACTCCAGAAAAAAGTATGAATTGTGGAGTTTTCATTGTTGTCTCTCTACGGAGTTAGAACGTATTATTTTCTCAGCATTTATGTGTGACACATTCCTACAGAACAGACCTCAGAGAACACTGCAGAAGTTGGGCAGGCTAGGCTGTAGGCTTTTTAACAAGGGAGAAGCTAGCAGAGAGCAATCCCATGGAACACTAAGGCAAATTTACCTAAACATACCTGGGGAACCTTAGAAAGGAGCCTGAACAGAAGTCAACATGCCCTCCTACTTGTTTAAGCTGGTGGCTCTGGTCGGCAGAGCTTTCATACTCAGGGCTGTACGCTAAAAGGAAGGACTTGGCAGTTTTTAAGACCTCCTGTTCTGCAGGCAGAGACTGGGGCATCTTCCTGCCAGCCAATATAGGTTAAAAAGTGCAAAAAGCCTGGGGAGAGTGGTTCCACAGAGTACTGAGGCATACTAGACATACCTGAAGGTTCATAGAAAGACACCTTGAGAGCAATTGGCTCCCAGGCCTGCCTGATTATGCTGGCAGCTCTGGCTGGCAAAGCCTTACCCAGAGCCCTGTGCTGAATGGAGATTTGCCAGCTCTTAGGGCCTCTTACTCTCCAGGCAGTGGCAGGGGCAACTTCATAGCTGGATCACCAGGCTGCAAATTCAGGAAGAAAATAGTTGGAGAGAGGCTCCAGGAAAATGGACTCTCCCATTGTTGGAGCCTGCAAATGCTAACAAGCCCCGAATACCAACAAGACTGAGGCCTAGTATATGACATCGCTATTACTTTTCACATCAACTGAAAATCTCTACCTAAGTGTGCCACAGGGGCAGAGCCTGGAGCACAGTGCCACTTACCAGGAAGAGGGAGAAGAAAGAAAAAAGAAGAAGATAAGCTCTCAAAATCAAGAATAATCCACAGTCTCTATAACTTTTTTCACTTTTTTTTTGTTTCTTTCATTTTCTTATCTTTATTTTTTTCTTCCACCTTGGTCCTTTTATCCTCTGCTTGTCTTATTCTTTTCTCTTCATCTTGAAATACATTATCTATAGGTGTTACATTTCCCTTTTTTTTTCTTTTCTTTTTTCTTTCTCTCTATGAGGGTTACACTCCAAAAACCTTAACTCTGTTTGTATTTTTCTTCTTCTATTTTTATTTTTATTTTTTCTCCCTCTCTCTTAGTTTCTCCTTTTCTCTTTCACATTTCCTATCATTCAATCCTCACTCACAAACAAATTATTTTATTTTGGATTTAAATTTTTTTTTGTGTGGCATTTTGTGTGCTTTTTACTTCACTTTTTAACTCATTAGCATTCCCCCCAACCCTGGCTCTCCATTCTATGTAGTTTCTGTTCCACTTAATACAATAGTATTTTTTCTTTTTCTTGTTTTCTTTTTACCTATTTAACTATATCTCTCATTCAACCATCATTTACAAGCAAATTGTTTTATTCTTGATCCAAATTTTTTCCTTTTTTTGCTTTTTGTGAGTCCTTACCTCATTTTTTGCCCCTTTGTCACTTCTCCCTAACTCAAGCCCTCCATTCTAGTTAGTTTTTGTTCCATTTAGCACAATATAATTCTCATTTTTTCCACAATATTTTCTCAAAAAAAAAGAAAGAATAATAATTTTTTAAAATTATTTTTATCTATTTACTTTTTATTCTTTATTAATTCTCATTAGTGTTATTAACAAAACCACACTCAGATGCCATTAAGAAAAAGGAAATCAAATATCATAGATACAAAAGACAGAGATGTAGCACAGATAGATGAGGAAATATCTATAGAAAATAATTTTAATATATTGGAAATCTTGGAGTTAAATGACAGAGAATTTAAAATAGAAATCCTAATAATACTCAGGGATATACAAGAAAACACAGAAAGGCAATTTAGGGAGCTCAAAAAACAACTCAATAAATAGAAAAAATATATTACCAAGGAAATTGAAACTATAAAAACAAATCAAATAGAGATGAAAAACTCAATTCATGAACTGAAAAATGAGGTAACAAGCTTAGCTAATAGAACAAGCCAGATAAAAGAGAGAATTAGTGACATAAAAGACAGGCAACTTGAAGAAAAACAGAGAAAAGAGGAGAGAGACATGAATTTAAAAAAATGAGAAAGCCCTACAGGAATTGTCTGACTCCATCAAAAAGAAAAACATAAGAATAATAGGCATATCATAAGAAGAAGAAGAGAGAAAATGGAATGGAGAACATATTCAAACAAATAATAGATGAGAACTTCCCAAGCCTATGAAAAGAACTAAAGCCTCAAATTCCAGAAGCAAACACCAAGTTATCTTAACCCCAACAAACCTACTCCTAGGCACATCATAATGAAATTGGCACAAACCAATGACAAAGAAGAAATTCTCAAGGCAGCCAAGGAATAGAAAAATACAACATATAAAGGAAGGCCTATTAGATTATCATCAGATTTCTCAGCAGAAACTCTACAAGCTAGAAGAGAGTGGACCCCAATATTTAAAGTCCTGAAAAGAGGAACTTTCAGCCATGAATACTATACCCATCAAAGCTATCCTTCAAATATGAAGAAGAAATAAAACATTCACAGATACAGAAAAGATGAGGAAATTTATCACCGGAAAACCCCCACTTCAGGAAATACTAAAGGGGGTTCTCCAACCAGATACAAAGAACAAAACAAAACCACAAGTAAAAACTCCACCAAGAACACAAAAATAATCAAATTTAAACTGTGACAACAAACACAAAAAAGAGGAGAGGACGAAGATTAACAGTAGCAAAGGAGGATGGAGTGCAGAAGCACACATAAGAAAGTGTACTACAATGAACATGGTAGATACCCTTTCCATTACTTAATGGTAACGGCCCTTGAAAAAACCACCACAGAAGCACATGACTTGAAAAAAGAAGTAACAGAGGAAAGAAGTATGGATTACAACCAAACAAAAACAAATGATAAAAAAACAAAAGAGAAGAATCAAACAAGATAAAAAACTAACAGAAAGCAATATATAAAATGGCAATAGGAAACCTTCATGTGTGAATAATTACACTCTATGTAAATGGATTGAACTCACCAATAAAAAGACACAGAGTAGCAGAATGGATTAAAAAAATCCAACTGTATGCTGCCTACAAAAAACACATCTAAGCAACAAGGATAAAAACAAGTTCAAAGTGAAAGGCTGGAAAACAGTACTCCAAGCAAATAACATCCAAAAATGAGCAGGTGTAGCAATACTCATATCTAACAATGCTGACTACAAGTCAGGAAAAGTAATCAGAGACAAAAATGGTCATTTCATAATGATTTTGGAGACACTGAATCAAGAAGACATAACACTTCTTAATATATATGCACCAAACCTAGGAGCACCAAAATATATGACAGCTACTGACTTACTTAAAAACAAAAACTGACAAAAATATAATCATATTTGGAGACCTCAATCCACCGCTGACGGCTCTAGATTGTTCATCCAAACAAAAAATCAATAAAAAAATATTGGCCTTAAATGAAACACTAAAACAATTGGATATGATAGACATCGACAGGACATTTCATCCAAAGTGACAGAATATACATTTTTCTCTAGTGTACATGGCACATTCTCAAGAATTGACCATATGTTGGGCCACAAAAATAACATCAGCAAGTTAAGAAAAATTGAAATTGTACTAAGCATATTTTCTGATCCTAAAGCCTTGAAACTAGAATTCAACTGCAAAAAAGTGATAAAAAACCACACAAAAATGTGAAAACTAAACAACATACTTTTAAAAAATGAGTAGGTCAAAGAAGAAATAAGCGCAGAGATCAAAAGATACATACAGACAAATGAAAATAACAATATGACATATCAGAATCTCTAGGATGCAGCAAAAGCAGTAATAAGAGGAAAGTTCATATCACTAAAAATGGGAAGAAGACATGAACAGACACTTCTCCCAGGAAGAAATACAAATGGCCAACAGATATATGAAAAGATGCTCATCTTCATTAGTTATTAGAGAAATGCAAATCAAAACTACAATGTGATACCACTTCACACCTGTTAGATTGGCTACTATCAACAAGAAAAGTAATAGCAAGTGTTGGAGAGGCTGTGGAGAAAAAGGAACCCTCATCCACTGTTGGTGGGAATGTAAAGTAATACAACCATTATGGAATAAATTATGGTGGCTCCTCAAAAAACTAAAAATAGAACTACCATATGACCCAGCAGTTCCTTTACTGGGTATATACCCCCAAAACTAAAAAACATTGGTACATAAAGACACATGCAGCCCTATGTTTATTGAAGCATTGTTCACAGTAGCCAAGACATGGAAACAACAAAAAGCCCTTCAATAGATGACTGGAAAAAGAAGATGTGGTACATATATACTATGGAATACTACTCAGCCATAAGAAATGATGACATCGGGTCATTTACAAGTACATGGATGGATCTTGATTATATACGAAGTAAAATAAGTAAATCAGAAAAAACTAAGAATTGCATGATTCTAAATGTAAGTGGGACATAAAAATGAGACTAAGAGACATGGACAAGAGTGTGGTGGTTATGGGGGGGGGAGGTGAGGGTGGGAGGGGGGAGGCGAAGGGCACAAAGAAAACCAGATAGAAGGTGACGGATGACAATTTGACTTTGGGTGATGGGTATGCAACATAATCAAATGTCAAAATAACCTGGAGATGTTTTCTCTGAACATATGTACCTTGATTTATTAATGTCACTACATTAAAATTTAAAAAGTAAAGAATTCAACAATATGTGACAAAGTGGGGTTTGGGGTTTAAATCAAGAATAAAAGGTGGTTTAAAATCTAAAGATTGGCCCTGGCCAGTGGCTTAGTGGATAGAGCATCAGCCCAGCTTATGGACATTTCAGGTTTGATTCTCAGTCAGGGCACACAGGAGAAACGATCGTCTACTTCTCTTCTCCTCCTTCTCCTTTCCTTCTTCCCCTCCTGCAGCCAGTGGCTTGATTGGTTTGAGTGTCGGCCTTAAGTGCTAAGAGTGGCAACCATCATGTCAGCCTCAGGTGCTAAAAATAGCTCAATTGATTTCAACATTTGTCCCAGACCAGGGGTTGCCAGGTGGGTCCTGGTGGTGGTGTATGCGGGAGTTTGTCTCACTATCTCCCCTCCTTTTACTTAAAAATAAAAGAATAAATAAAATAAATAATAAATGAAAAGAAAATTTAAATTTTTATTTATTGATTTTATGGGAGGTGGGGAAGCAAGGTGAGAAGTATCAACTCATAGTTACTTCACTTTAGTTGTTCACTGATTGCTTGTTGTATATGTCTTAAGCAGGCAAGCCCAGGTATTTGAACCAGTGACCTCAGTGTTACAGGTTGACATATTATCCACTAAGCCACCACAGGCCAGGCTAAAAAGAAAATTTAACCTGGATAGAAAACTCTGGGAAAGCATCCCTGGGAAGTGACAATGGAGCTAAGAGATGGAAGGATGAATAAGAGCTAAATAGGTCAAAAGAGAGTCAAGAGCATGCCAAGCGAAAGTACTGAGATGTGAATGTGGTCTGAGTTGGGAGAGAGTATGGTTAGTAACAGACCAGTGTTGTTGGAGTGAAGAGGGCAAAGGCAGCAGTAGACAGGGAAATGAAAGGGTAGCTAAGGTAAGCACTTGCAGGACCTCTGAAGCCACATTAAAGAATTTCTGTTTTGATTCTGAGAGCAATAGGAAACTAAAAAATTTATTAACTAGGCTGAGGTTCCCCAGAACATGATCCATGTATATATTGGTCAACTCATCTGCTTAATGGAAGCGAGGAGACAAGTTAGGAAGCTCTTATGATTACAATAGCTTGGATGGAGGGTACTGCAGAAGTAGAGATAAGTAGATGAATCTGGGAGACATTTAAGTGGGAAAGTTGACAAGACTTTAAGATGGGTTAACCTTGGGAGGTGAAGGAGAGGGTGATGTCAAAGAAAAATCCAAGATTTCAGGCTTACCTAACTGGATAGATGGTGGTGCAGTTGCCCAAAACAGGAAACACCGAAAGTAGAATGGTTTGGGTGGGGAACTGGGGAGGATACCGCTGGGCAGATAAAGATAAATAATTCAGTTTTGAAAATGTTGTGTTGGAAGTGCATAACTAATGTACAAGAGAATATGTCAAGAGAGTAGCTATACATAAGTATCTGGAACTTAGAGGCTCAATCGCAGATAAATGACAATAAGATATCAGCACTAGGCAAATCCATATGTATATTTTTGCATTTGTTTTATTTTCTCACTGAACATTTTTTAAAGAAATTCCAACCTTACTTAAGCTAAAATAAAGGTTTGAAGGAGGCTTTTATATACTTCTGTCAAACAGAATTGGTAGAGATCTAAATACCCTTTCAAATGGCTTCATTGGCCCAGATGTAGTGGTGAAAGCTGTGGACTCCACTGGAAAAAGAGCAAGGAGAACTAAGGTAACAGGATAGGCACCATCAGCAGTTGACTTAAAGGAGAGATTCTCAAACTTGTGTGTATCAGCATCAGTAGGAACACTTGGTAAATATGCAAATTATCAGGAGTTACCTAAAAAGATTTTTAATTTAGTGGGTGATTCAAATGTAGCCTGGCTGACTTGTGGTGGCGCAGTGGATAAAGCGTCGACCTGGAATGCTGAGGTCGCCGGTTCAAAACCCTGGGCTTGCCTGGTCAAGGCACATATGGGAGTTGATGCTTCCTGCTCCTCCCTCCCCCTTCTCTCTCTCTCTCTCTCTCACTCTCTCTCTCTCTCTCCTCTCTCTCCTCTCTAAAAATTAATAAAAGAAAAATTTTTAAAAAAGGAAAAAAAATGTAGCCTGGGGATCTACATTTCAACATGTAACTGGTTTTTCTGATGAGATGGTCTGAGAAACACTTTTCTCGCTTTAAAAGATTACTGCTCATGGGGACTTCTTGTTCTATCAAATCCAACCAAACATCTTAATCATTTATTTAAAGGTTGATTTTTATCCCACTGATTTTATGTGACATCTTTATTATATACTAACTTCCTTATAAGTATTTGGGTCCATTCATGGATTTTACATTTTATTCTATGTACCATTCTTTTTTTTTTCTTTTATCACAGAGAGAACTGGTAATTATTAAGGCTTTATCATGTGTTAGTATCTGATACCTTCATTGCTCTTCTAAGAAACTTCCTTTTATTTTTTCTTGTTTTATTTCTTTATATGAACTTTAGAATCCATGTGTTCTTTTTGTCCTCATTCCTTTTTTTTCTGTCTTTCCCGTCCTTATTTATTTTTTCACTTTTCTATAGGAACATGCTAAACTTATTAGCCTCATCCTCACATAAGCCCAAGTTCCTGCTCAGTAGAGGGAGAAAGGAAAAATTTGAGAAGCCATTATCCTACTTCTCAAGACAAACTTGATTTGCCTGTGTTCAAGAGAAACCCAAATCAAAGGAAAAAAACTATTAATATCTTTAAATGGGAATCATATTAAATTTATAAATTACCTTAGGTAAAACAAAAATTTTTACAATTTTAAATCTTTTTATTCAAAAACATAGGATAGTAAAAATCTTTGTGTGTGTGTGTGTGTGTGTGTGTGTGTGTGTATGTTCTTTAGGGATGTTTTAATGTTTTTCTTATAAATGTTTTATACATCTCTCATTAGATTTGTTTCTAAGTGTTTTATCATTTTGTTGCCATTGAAGATGAGATTTTCCTTCATTATATGCCTCAGTTATGTGTTGCTTATATTTCTGAAGGATATTAATTTCTACATACTATTTTTATTTCACAATTTTTTATTAAAGGCTCTTATTGCTTATCGTACTTTTTTTTTTTTTTTTGTATTTTTCTGAAGCTGGAAACGGGGAGAGACAGACAGACAGACTCCCGCATGCGCCCCACCGGTATCCACCCGGCACGCCCACCAGGGGCGACGCTCTACCCACCAGGGGGCGTCGCTCTGCCGCGACCAGAGCCACTCTAGCTCCTGGGGCTGAGGCCAAGGAGCCATCCCCAGCGCCCGGGTCATCTTTGCTCCAAAGGAGCCTCGCTGCATGAGGGGAAGAGAGAGACAGAGAGGAAGGAGAGGGGGAGGGTTGGAGAAGCAAATGGGTGCTTCTCCTGTGTGCCCTGGCCGGGAATCGAACCCGGGACTTCTGCACGCCAGGCCGACGCTCTACCACTGTATCGTACATTTTTAGGTGAATCTTGGAGGATTCTTTAGCTTTATAATAAAAAATACCGAAAGCCCTGGTGGGTTGGCTCAGCGGTAGAGCGTCGGCCTGGAGTGCGGGAGACCCAGGTTTCATTCCCAGCCAGGGCACACAGGAGAAGCGCCCATTTGCTTCTCCACCCCCCCCCCACTCCTTCCTCTCTGTCTCTCTCTTCCCCTCCCGCAGCCAAGGCTCCATTGGAGCAAAGATGGCCAGGCGCTGGGGATGGCTCCTTGGCCTCTGCCCCAGGCGCTAGGGTGGTTCTGGTCGCGGCAGAGCGACGCCCTGGAGGGGCAGAGCATCGCCCCCTGGTGGGCAGAGCGTAGCCCCTGGTGGGCGCATGCGGGAGTCTGTCTGACTGTCTCTCCCCATTTCCAGCTTCAGAAAAATACAAAAAAAAAAAAAAAAAATACCGAAAGAAGTATCATCTCCCAGTGTCATGGCCGTGATTTATTGACTTGTATAAACTGCACCGGATAATACTGCCCATATTAAAATGTTATCATGTGGAGAAACTGTTGATTTTATTAAGTGTTGTTATGAATAATGAGCATTGGATCTTGTTAGAAGTCAGTTTAAAATCTATGGAGAAGATCTGTAATCCTTCTGTATAATATTAGTTCTACTTATAAATATATTTCTTAATATTGAAATATACTTATATATTTCTGAAATAAATCCTATTTAAGATGATGATAAATTCTGTTTACTAATATTTTACTTGAGATTTTGTCTTATATTCATAGATAAAATTACAGTGTAATTTTAAAAAATTCAGTGAAGTTTTAGGGTAATTTGACCTTGACCATGGGTGGTTTCTTGACATCTTTCTCAGAGTTTTTGGTTTCCATACTTACTTCTCTTTCTTGTCAAACATGAACCTGGTCTAGACAATGTCTCTTGATCAGCCTGAATTCTGGCTCTTACATATGTGTTTTGGGACCTTCATGGCTTTCTTTGTATAACCTTCCTGGTTTTTTTCCCTACTTGATGATCATCATGTGGTTGGTTTCTGTTCCAGGCTCCTGGTCTTATTTAGACTGTATTCCAAATAATTCCTGTTTGTTTCCTTCCCACTTTCTGGATTTAACTTACCCCCCCCCGCCAACCACAACCGCAGAAACCAGCTGACAAAATTTTACGGACCCTATATTAATTTGTCTGCTGGTAGATATTAAACAACTAGTTCTCTACTGCCCCCTTGAGGGCCTTGGCCACCAAACACACTGTGGCCGGTCTTGTCTAGAGGGGTGTTTATCCTTTCCCGGCCTTCTCCCCTGAACAAGGACTAGGTACAAAGAATGGACTGTGCTAAGAGCCATGGAGAAGACAAAAATGACGTCATTCTTGCCTTCCAAGACCTTAAAGGCTAAATGGACAGAGAAGTGCGGCTCGTCTCTGTGTTTTTAGGGAGTGGGGTGGTGAGGGAAGGTGATGTTAATTAGGCACCAGCATTAATGGAAAAATAGCTGTAAGGCCAAGGTGCCAAAAAGGTGGTAAAAAAAAGATTGCTGTAATAGTTGAGAAAATGAAAAAGAGGGGTCACTATGATAGTGATGGAGATCTCATGGAGGACATCAGAGCTGGGCCTTAGAGGGTAAGAAGATATGCCTGAGCCAAGAAGAAGGGGTCTCTTGTGGGAAGAAACAACTTAAGTGCAACCATCAGAAGCAGAAATATGTGAAGCACAGGAAGGGGATATTTTTTCTTGTGTGGAGGGCTTGATTGGGGCAGCAGGATGAGAGAGAGGCTAGAAAGGCAGTTTGAATCCAAGTTGTAGAGGAAGTTAGATTTACTCCATCACTAATAGGCTTTCCCTGAGAGCAAAATTTCTTAGTAGGTGAAGAGAGAGGGAAATTTTGAGGTGAGTACATGAAAGAATCAAGTACAGAGGGAAAAAAAGAGTTCAAAGTAAAAATATTGTGTGTTAGGAAGAGGGATAAAAGAGAAAAAAATATCAAACCTACGATTTTTTTCTAGTTTCCTTATTCATGTACTGTGGAGAATGTGAAAGGATTAAATGCTATATGAAATAAATGATGCAATTCGTATCTTTGGAAATCTGTTCTGTGATGATGTATAATAGGTGCTCCCACTACACAAACCCTCCAGAAGAATTGTGTGTGTGTGTGTGTGTTTTAAACTAGTAGTTCGAGGCTAAGAACTTTTGCATATAAACAATGCAGATGCCTGCTATTGCTGGAGTCAGCCATCAGTGGATCACAGACACCCTGACCTCCAGAGATATGTTCATCTTTCCAGTATTTGTTCATTGTATTTAGCCGCAAGAGCTCCTAAGCTGAGTTCAGTCCCTACATGGATCTTGTTATTCTAATAGATGCTCAGATGAGATCATCAGTGGGTTGTTTAAAAAAAAGTGATGTAAAATTTTCAGTTAAGTGAAAATAGCACCATACCTAACTTTTATAGTAGTTGTACTATTTATGTATTGCTACAATAACAAAGTACCCCCAAATTTAGTGGCTTCCCACAGCAGTAAACATTTATTATTTCACATAGTTTCTGTGGGTCAGGACATCATGAGCAGATTAGCTGGTGGTTCTAGCTAGGAGTCTCTTGTGAGGCAGCCATCCAGCTGTTAGCCATGGCCGCAATCTGCAGACTTGACTGAGTTGGAGGAGTTGCTTCCAAGATGGTTCATTTCTAGGGCACGTCAGTTGGTGCTGGCTGTTGACAAGAGACTTTTTCATAAAGCTATTAGATGCTCTTATGCCATGGTGACTCGCTTATCCTAGAGAGAATAATCCGAAGAGAAGCCCCAATGTTTTATATAATCTAGCCTTGCAAGCCCCACATCATAATTTCCACTGGAACTTATTGCAAAGGTCAGCTTTATTTAGTGTGAGAGGAGACTACACAAGGACATGAACACCAAGAAGCGAGGCTCATTGGGAAGCTTTTGGACTCTGGTTATTGCAGGAGTTGTATCATATAATAGTGCTCTCTGAAAAATAATTAGTTTCTCAGCTAAATTGCTACAGTAGAAAAAGCCACATATGTATGTGGCAGGTTAGTGGATGTAAAATAACTATCTAGTTGGTATTTAAGATAAAAATGCTTTTTTTTTTTTTGTATTTTTCTGAAGCTGGAAACGGGGACAGTCAGACAGACTCCAGCATATGCCCAACCAGGATCCACCTGGCACGCCCACCAGGGGTGACACTCTGCCCACCAGGGGGCGATGCTCTGTTGCAACCAGAGCCACTCTAGCGCCTGGGGCAGAGGCCAGGAGCCATCCCCAGCGCCCGGGCCATCTTTGCTCCAATGGAGCCTTGGCTGCGGGAGGGGAAGAGAGAGACAGAGAGGAAGGAGAGGGGAAGGGGTGGAGAAGCAGATGGGCACTTCTCCTGTGTGCCCTGGCCAGGAATCAAACCCGGGACTTCTGCACGCCAGGCCGACGCTCTACCACTGAGCCAACCGACCAGGGCAAAAATGCTTTTTAAGTAAACACAAATGTAAATGATGTAATTCTAGTCATAGTTTGGTATTTCTTTTGAAGTTTGCTATTTTATTTCATTTTAATTAATTTTTATTGAATTTATTAGGGTGACATAAGTTAATAAAATTATACAGGTTTCAGGTGTACAATTCTATAATACATTATCTGTATATTGTATTGTGTGTTCAGCACCCCAAGTCAAGTCTCCCTCCATCACTACCTATTTCCCCCTCTTCTCTTCTCCACCTCCCCCATCCCCTTTTCCTCCAGAAACTTCCCTACTGTTGTCTGTGGCTATAAATCTTTCTTTGCTTAATCCCTTTACTTTTCTCACCCAGCCCAACCCCCATTCCCTAGGTCAGTCTGTTCCACGTATTCATGCCTGTTTCTATTTTGTTTGTTAGCTTATTTTGTTCATTAGATTCCACATATATGTGAAATCATATGGTACTTTTCTTTCTCTTATTTCATTTAACATAATAATCTTCAGGTCCATTTATGCTGTCAATAAAGGTAATATTTCCTTTTATTTATTTATTTATTTTTTGAGAGAGACAAAGAGAGAGAGAGAGACAAGGAGAGATAAACAGGAACTCTGTATGTGTCCTGACCGAAGAATTGAACTGACAACCTCTGTACTCTGGGAGGATGCTCCAACCAACCAAGCTATCCCACCAAGGCATTATTATTATTATTATTATTATTATTATTATTATTATTATTAGAGACAGAGAGGGAAGACGGAAAGGAAGCATTAATTTGTTGTTTCACTCTGTTGTGCATTCATTAGTTGCTTTCCATGTTTGCCCTGACATGGGTTCGAACCCATAAGCTTATCATTTTAGGATAATGCTCTTAACTGACTGAGCTAACCAGCCAGGCCCAAAATTTCCTTCTTTTTTATGGCTGAGTAGAATTCAATTGTTTAAGTGTACTACAATTTTTTATCCACTCATGTACTGATGGGAACTTGGGCTGCTTCCAAATTTTGTTTATTGTAAATAATGCTGCAATGAACATAGGGGTGCATATATTCTTTTGAATTACTGTTTTAGGTTTCTTTTGACATACTCCCAGAAGTAGAATTGCTGGGTCATGAGGTAGTTCCAGTTTTAAGTTTTTGAGTTAACATCATACTTCTTTCCACAGTGGTCACACCAATCTGCATTCCCACCAGCAGTGCACAAGGGTTCCCTTTTCTCCACATCTTCACCAACATTTGTTTGTTGAATTATTGGTGATAGCTATTCTGATAGGTGTGAGGTGATGATTCATTGTGATTTTAACTTCCATTTTTCTGATGATTAGTGATGTTAAACATCTTTTCATATTTCTATTGGTCATATGTATGTCTTCTTTGGAGGTGTTGATTCAGGTCCTTTGTCCATTTTTAAATTGAATTATTTGGTTTTTTGGTGTTTAGTTGTATGAGTGCTTTATAAATTTTGGATATCAAGCTCTTAACAAATGTATCAGTAAATTTGTTTTCCCATATATTAGGTTGTCTTTTTATTTTGCTGTTGTTTCTTTTGCTATGCAAAAACTTTTTATTTTGATTTAGTCTCATTTATTATTTATTTTATTTCCTTTGTCCAAGGCGATATATTAAAAAAAATATTGCTATGACACATGTGTGAGATTTTATTGCTGTTTTCTTCTAGAATGTTCATGGTTTTGAGTCAAACATTTGAGTCTTTAATCCATTTTGAGTTTATTTTTATGTATGGTAGAAGGAAGTCGTTCAGTAATATTTTCTGCATGTATCTGTCCAATTTTCCCAACACCATTTATTGAAAAGACTATCTTATCCCATTGTATATTCTTGCCTTCTTTGTCAAATATTAATTGGCTATAAAGGCCTGGATTTATTTCTGGGCTCTCTATTCTATTCCATTAATCTATGTGTCTATTTTTATGCCAGTACCATGCTGTTTTGCTTTATGGTCTTGTAGTATAGTTTGATATCAGGTAGAGTGATTTCTCTAACTTTGTTCTTAACATTTTGCTATTGTTATTTGGATTATTTTATGGTTCCAAAAATATACATTTTTTTGGAATATTTATTCTAGTTCTGTGAAATGCACCATTGGTATCTCAACAGGAATTGTATAAAATTTATAGATTGCTTTGGATAATACGGATATTTTAATGATGTTAGTTCTTTCTATTCATGACATAGTGTATGCTTCCACTTATTTGTTGAGGTTTGTCATTTATTTTAAACATTTTTGAGTGCATTTGTTTGTTGCATATTGAGTTTCAATAAGAATAACTTTATAAATACTCATTAATAAATTTTAGACTTCACTTTTTAGCAATATTATAGATTAGGTTATAAAGGAAGATTTCCCACTACAGCTCATATTAAAATAATAAATAAATGTTTTCATGTATGGCTAAGTTATGACTAAATTAGAGAATTTTTTGAAACCAGAAGTTATAAGAGAGAAAGAATCCACAAGGCTGAGCATGTCCTTGTAAGAATCTGGTTTGTTCAATATGTTCCACATATAAGTAAAATCATATGGTGCTTATCTTTCTCTGACTGGCTTATTTCACTTAGCATAATACTTTTCAGGTCCATTCATGCTGTTACAAATGATAAGATTTCCTTCCTTTTTTATAGTGAAGTATTTCATTATATAAATGCACCACATTTTTTAATTCACTCATCTACTGATGGGCACTGTCCTTCTTTTTTATAAGGGAGGACTTGCGAGAATAACAAGGATATCCAGAGAATTCTAAGATAGTAATAGAGTAGGTAGACATCCCAAATGTCACTTCCCAGGACCAAACTGGATTATAACCTAATTTAAGAACAATCATCTTGAAAAACCAACTTAGGACTAAATGAAGAGGAGTCATAACCAAGGAGTCACAGAAGCATATTGAGACTGGTAGGAAGGGCAGAGAAGCATAAAGGGCTGCCCTGCTCCCAGGAGCAAGCAGCAGAGGATCCAGAGGGAACCCAGGCTGCAGGAAGATTTGCCCTGAGAGGTGAGGGTCCTAAGCCCCAGGCATGGCACCCCAGCCTAGAGCACTAGAGCCTAGAAGAGATGCCCACATAGCATTTGGTGGTGAAAAGAGGTGAAGTTTCTGCCTGAAAAAAAGAGATGGGAGCTCTCAGAAAAACATGCTCCATTTTAAAGGGCCCATGCAGAAAATATCATTCACAGCTACTTTCCTGGGGCTCTAGTGAGGGAGGGCTGAGAAGACTAGAGTAGCATAAGGAGAGTGTGAAGTTGGTGGCCCAGGGTCAGACACTGTGGGGGACAGCCACTCGAACCCCTGTGCTGAGTCATTCTCCAATGCTGTAGTCTTTCTTGGGTGGAGCAGTCCCCTCCGTGTGGCATCAGCCTGGGATAAAGCAACTGCCCTACCCTCGGGAATATCTACTGCTCCACCCTATGGAAATTGGGTAGTTCTGAGAAGTAAACCAGGAAGCAGGGAACATGTCAGTGACTCAGTTTTCTGGGATTGAGGCCAGAGCTTTCTCCCATACTTTCCCAAAAATGTGACTGGTGCTTCTACCTCATGAGAGACTCAGTAAAAACTGTCCAGACTGTGGGCCAACAAAATCTCTGGGTTTCAGAGGCCACATCCACTGGACTCCTGGTGGCCACATCTTATTGAGGTCTATGAAAAGAGTCTGGACAGACTGATACCTGGGGCCATGGTGTGGGAACCACACCCACCACCCTTACTAATCCCTGAGTTGCCCTATGCGCTATACCATACCAGAGGTTTTTTCAGTGGCTGAGTCCAATAAGCAGACAGCAGACAGAGGCAGCAGGAGGTGATCTCAAAGAATCTTGGACCTTTTTCTGACATGCTTCCAAGCCCAGTGTGGGTAAAAACCAGCCTAGGCTTGCACCTTAGTATTTCCATGTGTACCTGGGCCCAGCAGAGTCAGACACAAACTCTGGATTGCTTGTAGATCCAGTAAGGTTGCTGAGGGTCACAAGCAGGATCCTACACTGATCTCCACCAGGTTCCATTAAGGGAAGATTAGGGCTGGCATGTCCAATGGCTAGCAGTGGAGAACATTGGTTCAGGACCTAATGACTATTGCTAGTGCTGTGTCTTAAGGGAGAGCTCATCAGACACCTGGCTCAGTTAAGGCAAGTTCTGCTTTCTGTGGTCACCACCAGCACAGTAACTTACATGCATTGGAAAGAATAGGGCTTCACAGTTGGATGCCGTGGGTCCTGAATATCCTGCCCCGCTGGGCTAAATTCTACAGGGGGGAAGGGAAAGAGGCTTGGAGCATGGATATTCAAAGTGTGGCTCCCCTGGAGCCTATTGTTGGGACTGGTTGAGGGGCTTGCCACTTTCCTGGGGAGGGGGCACAGTCAGCCCTAAGAAAGGACTCTCTCGGTCTTCCTCCCTGAGAATACAGAATCACCAGTGGGAAGAACTTCTGCAGAGGGGACTGTCAACATCACTCAGTCTGAACCTGTTGCTGACCTTGCTGAGGAAAAAGAGAATTAGAGTATCTAGTGGTGTCTAATGTATTGGCCTCTGAAATAGTGACCATTTTCTCCATACTGAGCTCCTGATCAAGAGACCCTAAAGCAGCGGTTCTCAACCTGTGGGTCGCGACCCTGGCGGGGGTCGAATGACCAAAACTCAGGGGTCGCCTAAAGCCATTAGAAAATACATATTTATTAAAACACAGGCGACCCCTGTGTTTTGGTCGTTCGATCCCCACCGGGGTCGCAACCCACAGGTTGAGAACTGCTGCCATAAAGTATGGGGTCCCACTAACATTTTATTCCCAACTTCAGCAGTCTTAACCCACCAAGTTTGCAACCTGTAGAGGGGTTGAAGGGGTGAGGCCTGTCTGAGCCCACACTACAGTCTTTCTATGGAAGACTCTAGGAAGACCAGGTAGCTGCAAGAGGAGGTGGAGAAGTTGAAAAATGAAGGCACCTTAAAGAGTTAGGGCTTTTAAGGAGCTGCAGTCAGCTCTTAGCAGGAGGAAACTGATCCTTATACACAGGTTGGCCCCTCCCACACTACCCAGGCACAGAAAACACAAACATAAACAACAAAAAGAGCAGTTTTGCAGACAGGTAGCCCACAGCAGGTTACAAACAACAATGAACATCAACCCAAGAAGACCCAGAACCAACACAACCAGTAGTGGGTGGCAAACAGTACCAATGCTAGATTCAGCTAACTACACAAGTGGCACATGCAAAGAGGGTTACAGTAGCTACCATACGCTGCGGAGAATAAATATGCCCAACAGAACAGACTTGGAAGCTAAATATTATGTTATTAAATAACAAATGTGTTAACAATGAAATCAAGGAAGAAATAAAAAATTTCTTTGAAACAAATAAAAATGAACATACAACAACTCAAAATTTATTGGACACAGCAAAAGCAGTCTTGAGAATAAAGTTCATAGCATTACAGGCATACCTTAAGAAGCAAGAAAAAGATCAAATAAACAACCTAACCCTGCACCTAAAAGAACTAGAAAAAGAACAATAAATAAAGCCCAGAGGAAGTAGAAGGAAGGAAATAAAGATCAGGGTAGAAATAAATAACATAGGGGCTAAAAAAAATACAAAAGATCAATGAAACTAAGAGCTGGTTCTTTGAAAATATAAATAAGATTGACAAATATTTAACCAGACTCATCAAGAAAAAAAAGAGAGAGGACCCAAATAAGTAAATTTAGAAATGAAAGTGGACCAGTAACTACTGACACCACAGAATACAAAGGATTATATAAAAATATTATATTCTATATGCCAAAAAATTGGACAGGTTAGGCAAAATGGATAAATTGCTAGAAACATACAATCTTCCAAACTGAATCTAGAATAATAAAAAAAATGTAAGTAGATTGATTACAACAAATAAAATTTAAACAGTTATCAAAAACCTCCCAGCAAACAAAAGTCCTGTACTGAATGGCTTCACAGGAAAATTTTACCAAACATTCAAAGAACTAACTATGTTTTTCAAATTATTCCAAAAAATTTAATAGGAGAGAAGACTTCCAAACTCATTTCATGAGACAAACATTACCCTAATTCCAAAACCAGGCAAAGACACTGCAAAGAAAAAAAACTATAGGCCAGTATCTCCGATGAACATTTATGCTAAAATTCTCAACAAAATATTAACAAATTGGATCCAACAATACATTAAAAAGCTTATACATCATGATCAAGTGAGATTTATTCTGGGGAGACAAGGCTCATACAATATTTGCAAATCAATAAATGTGATTCATCACATAAACAAAACAAAGGATAAAAATCACATGATCATATTAATAGATGCAGGAAAAGCATTTGATAAAATCTAGCACCTATTTATTATTACTACTCTCAGCATAATGGGAATAGATAGAATATACCTCAACATAATAAAGGTCATATATGACAAACTGACAGCCAACATCATACGCAATGGGTAAAATTAAAAGCAATCTCCTTAATTCAGGACCAAAACAAGGGTGCCGCCTTTTACCATTTAAATTCACATAGTTCTGGAAGTCCTAGCCACAGCAATCAGACAAGAAGAAATAAAAAGTATCTAAGTTGGAAAAGAAGAAGTAAAACTATCATTATTTGCTGATGACATGATAGTGTACATAGAAAACTCTAAAGCCTTAGCCAAAAAACTACTAGACCTGATAAATGAATTCAGCAAAATAAGAGGGCATAAAATTAATATTCAGATTCAGAAGTCAGTGAAATTTTTATACACCAACAGTAAACTGTCAGAAAGATAAATTAAGGAAAAAATTCCCTTCATTATTGCAACAACAACAACAAAATAATTAAAGTACCTAGGAGTAAATTTAACCACAGATGTAAAATACTTGTACTCAGAAAATTATAAGACATTGAAAAAAGAAATCAAGAAAGATACAAACAAGTGGAAGCATATACCATGTTCATGAATAGAAGAATTAACATAATTAAAATGTCCATACTACTCAAAGCAATCTATACATTCAATGCAATTCTTATTAAAACATCAATGGCATACTTCACAGATCTAGAACAAATATTTTAAAAATTTATATGGAACCAAAAAGGAACCCAAATAGCCTCAGCAATTACAAACATGAAAAACAAAATAGGAAGTATCACACTTCCTGATATCAAGTTGTACTACAAGAGCATTATAATCAAAACAGTTTGGTACTGGCATAAGAACAGGCATACAGATCAATGGGACTGAACAGAGAACCCAGAAATAAACCCATGCCTTTATAGTCAGTTGATATTTGACAAAAGAGGCAAGAGTATACAATGGAGTAGAAACAGTCTCTTTAATAAATGGTTTTGGAAAAATTGGACAAGTGCATGCAAAAAAAGTGAAACTAGACTTCCAACTTACACCATTCACAAAGAAAACTCAAAATGGATAAAAGACTTAAATGTAAGTCACAAAACCATAAAAATCTTGAAAGAAAACAGGCAAAAAACTCTCTGATATCTCTTGTAGCAATATTTTTACAATATATCCTCACTGGCAAGTGAAATAAAGGTCTAAATAAACAAATGAGATTATATCAAACTAAAAAGCTTTTGCACAGCAAAAGACACCATGGACAAAAATAAAAAGACAACCCACACAATGGGAGAACATATTCGCCAATACGTCTGATAAGGGGTTAATAACCAAAATTTATAAAGAACTTCTAAAACTCAACACCAGGAAGGTAAACAATCCAATTTAAAAAATGGGCAAAGGAACTGAATAGATACTTTTCTAAAGAAGACATACATATGGCCAATAAGCATATGAAAAAATGCTCAATGTCACTACTCATTGGAGAAATGTAAATTAAAACCACAATGAGATACCACCTCATACCTGTCTGCATGGGTCTTATTAATAAACCAACAAACAACAAGTACTGGTAAGGGTGTGGAGAAAAGGGAACCCACTTACACTGTTGGTGGGAATGCAGACTTGTGCAGCCACTGTGGAAAACAGTATGGCGTTTCCTCAAAAAATTAAAAATGGAACTGCTTTTTGACCCAGCTATTCTATTTTTAGGAATATATCTTAAGAATCCCAAAACACTAATTCAAAAGAAGATATGCACTCCCAAGCTTATTGCAGCATTGTTTACAATAGCCAAGATCTGGAAACAGTCCAAGTGTCTGACAGGGAACAAGTGAATAAAAAAGCTGTGGTACATATACACAATGAAATACTATATGGCTGTGAAAAAGAAGGGAATCTTAGCATTTGTGATGGCATGGATGGACCTGAAGATTATTATTCTAAGTGAAAGAAGCCAGGTGGAGAAAGACAAATATCATATGATCTCACTTATATGTGGAATTTAATGAACACAATAAACTGAGGAACAAAATAGAAACAGAGGCAGGGTCATATGGAATAGAAGGGCAGCTGTCAGACGGAAAAGCGGATGAGGGGACAGGATCAAAGGAGGTGAAGGGATTAGCCAAATATATATATATAACACATAGATATAAATAATAGGACGGCAAATTCCAGAGGGAAAGGGGGGAAGGTAGCAGGGGTAACGGGGTGAAATGAGTATGGAAAGAGAGTTTGCATGGGCATGGGGGACATGATGCGAGGAATTGAGGGGACACTTGAAACCATATCAATATAGTAAATTAAATATTAAAAAAATTTAAATCAAAACAAAATAAAACAAACAAAAAGAAACCCAGGGATGTCCAAGCTTCCTAGCCAGTTAGTGCTGATGAGATCATATTTGTATTAATTACTGAATAATCATGCCTGTACATTGCCATCTATCAGACTAAAAGTTACTCCGTCCTTTTTGGGTTTTCCTCTTTTTCTAACTCTTGTTGGAGAATCCTCAGACCAAGGGTAGTGAAACCTTGCTTTTGTCTCAAAGTCACACCATGTTTTGCTTCTGCTTTTGAGCCACTTCATTATATCCTCGTATCCTCTCCGCGGTGTTGCTGGGGCTTAGGCCTCAGCACTGTCTTGACTGCTGCTCTAACTGTGGCTTGAGAGGGAGACAGGGAGCTGGTGGCTGACAATGATCAGTGCTTCTTTCCCCAAGTCCTCCCATTGAGCATTGCTTCCATTTCAATACTTAAGTGAAACAAAAGTAAAACAAGTAAAAATACCTAGGGCTCTAATTGTTAAAGAGGGCTCCCCATTATGCCCATATGTGAATAGGTACAAACTCACTACTTGGACAATATGCAGCATCTCCGGTGAACAGCAATCCAAACTTTTAGTCAAAATATCTGAGGAAATAAGCGACTTCTCAACTATTCAGTTTACCAGTATAAAGCATGGATTACTTTTTTTAATTAAATGGAGTTTACATCAAGATTTTGCCTTGCCTCTGCTTTTTCTTAGCTGACTAATCTTAGATACATTATTTAATATCTCTCTACTTCAGTTTCCTTATCTGTAAAATGGGGATTATTATAAGATTATCTATCCTCAGAGGCTTATTGTGAATGTTTATAAAGATGAAAAGGGTTTAACCAGTAAGCCGAATAAATGGTAACAGTTACTGTTGATTATTACTTAATACTATTAGTATATGTAGTATCAGTATGAATGCTACAAACAGTCAAGACTATTTAACAAATTCAAGGCTTCCTAGGATAGGAGGGGCAATAAATGTGAAACAGAAGAGCCCAGAAAATATATTTTATATTCTCTATCTGGGCACCTGGAGGGCTGCAAAACATAGCTGCATTTGTGTTTATAATTTCTGTTTCAAGGGATTCAGCAGAGCAGAAGAGGTTGCTATGACAATGTATGCTTCACAATTATTTAGTGGAAATAGTTTCCATGAAGCTTGAATATTTCTTTATTGGATATTAGGTGTCATTTCACCCCTCCATCAGCATGCCTTCCAGTTCTGTGAAATTCCTGTTTGTAGTGTGGCCTAGAGTTTGTGTGGAAGAAAAATACGTTAGACTGACCATGCTTCCTTTTATATTAGTCAACCACTTTTTCCTTTGGACCTTGTGATTGCCAATGGACATTTGTTGGCAGTAATCTGTCCTTGCAGGCAGTAAGAATGTACGCAGAGTATCATGAAAAGGAACTCTGCATTCTGGGGGCATTGGGCCTTTTTTCTCTTTTCTGTGGCAATCACAAATACCCTCAGATGACAAAGAGTGGTATTCTTCTAAAGCTTTCAGGATTAGAGTTGTATGTCTATGTCTGCATTGTTTCTGTGAACTGTGGAAGCAATTAAAAAGCATGATGTGCCAACGTGTGATTGTAAAGACATTTCCATTATATTGAGCCCAGACAATAGCTTTAGTTTCCACTGTGTATTACTTTAGGCTAGAAAAACACAACAAAAAATGTCCTGAGAATTTTGATTAAGAAGATGTGGATAAAGGTGCATTTTAAAAAAATTGTGTGTCTGTGGTCCAAAGTCTAGAAATAAAGATCTCTAGAATGAACTTGTTTTGCATTTTTGGTCTAGTGTTTTCATCATTCCTACAATTACATAGTGATTACACAATGTAAGTCACTGTGTTCTTGTAAGAGTATGTGTTTACTTCTGAGTCGTGTGATTTGTTTTAAGAAGAGTGAGGAGATAAGTTTATCACATGGGAAGGATGTTAGACTGTTAATCCAATAAATGAGAGAAAGTACACCAATGACTTAATGGTAGATCCTTAACAATTTGGGAAAGTCAAGCACATTAGGAGAGGGAATACATTATTGCTGTTGTGTTTTGTTTTGGCTTGGCTTGACTTGAAGAAGATGGGCCTTTATATACACTAATGTGACAAACCATGCTACTTCTTGTATTGTTGATGTAAAAATTGATTTATGTTTGTTTAGGCTTAACTTCAAAAACAAACAACAAAAAAGTGGTAGGTAATGGGATACTCTTCATAAGTCTCGTGAAATAACTGCAGTCAGAAGTTATATGGGTTGGCAAACTAAAGGATGTTAAATAGGTTTAAAACTAAAGAATTAGAATATGTTAAACTTACAGGAAAATAATTGTTTTCAAATCATAGCCAAAGTTTCTTTAGAAAGTCACAGAGGTAGGAAAAGTGATTCAACTGGGTGTGAGCTCAGGAACCAAATGACTAAGGCAAAAGAAGGGTCCTTGAAGCTTAGAAGAAAGAAAGCAAAGTAAACTCGAAAAGAAGACTCAAGTGGGCATGCTCTAGAGAGTGAGAGCGCCTCTACAGGAAGCTCTGTGTGTCAAAGTGCTGAATTTTTTAATACAAAATTTTGTAATTTTGTACAACGTTATACTGAGAAGTAATGCATTTCAGATGATAGTGTTTGAAATCAGTTTCATAGAAAGGCGCTGAGGAATCATCAGTCCAAGTGTAGGAACAACTAGATTACACGTTCCCACAAAGAGCAGAGAACTGTATATTGCATATTGGCCATCATAGCTACTGGGTAAGTTTGTTTTAAAGGGTTCATGCTGTAGAAAAACAAAGCAGCAGTGGAGCATGAGTCAGCTGACAAGCGTCTGGTGAGCGTCCACAGGGAGCATGCTGCTAATCTGAGGAACACACAACAAAACTTCCCATTCCTAGAAATAGTAGGTGGGTTTTTCTTACTTAGCAGACATACATATGATACATATATTTGTAGCATATTTGGAGTGAAAAAATATCATATTACAAATTGTATGTATAATAGGATCCACTTTGTGGAATAAAAATTATATAGATGATACAACAAAATAAAAATTGAGGGTATCTCTGGGTAGTGAACATGTTAGTAGTTTTTTTCTTTTTTTTTTATATCTCCTGATTATTCAATTATAAACATGTATTTTGTGTGTAATTTTAAATTCAGATTTTTTAAAAGAATGGACTACCAAGTCATTCTACAAATCTAAAAGTAAGGATCTGTGACCTTGAATTACTGTAGGAAATGCAGTAGTTGGAGCCATCTGTGTTTAAATATGTGACAATTTTATTGTTTCTCATTCTGTCTGCAAAAAGGCAAAACTGCTTTGTTTCCTTTCTCATTTTACTTAAAACTGAAAATAGTACTCACACAAAAGACATTTTGATTAAAACATTGTCACTAGATGAAGGAGAACAGATTGTAGAGAAAGTGTCTTTTGTCAATGACACACAGCTAAGAATTTAAATAAAACAAATCTTGACAAATACACCAAGAGTAGGTTGCTAAATATGAGAAAAAGGCTTTAGAGATTCTTAATAAGGAAAAACCGATGCTATTTCATTTATTAAATCTGCAAACATTTATTAGGCAATAAGGTAACATACTCTAGGTACTGGGGATAAAGCAGTGAACAAGAAACACATGGTTTCAACTTCATGGAGCATTCATTCTAGTTATAGAGGTAAACAGATAGTTATAGAGGTGAACTTACATAATTATAGACAAGTTATATTAAAGAGGAAGGATAAGATGCTATCCATTCATCAAGGATAACTATCTTACACAGAACTATCAATGAAGACTTCCTGAGAAACATTTAATCTGGTCCCTAATAATGAGTAGGAATTAATTAAGGCAATGATGGTGATAGGAGACTAGAAAAGGGACTTTGGAAAAGAGAGAATACTAAGTACAAGATATCTAAAGAAGCAAAGAAAGTTCAAAACTGAAGGAAGAAAAATGAAGCTGGAGTATGGTGAAGCCTAATAATGGCTTTTTAGGCTGTGCTGTTTAGATATGATCCTAAGGGCAATGGAAAGCTCTTAAGCCTGCAAAAGAAGGCAACTCAGTTTTTGTTCAGCAAATGAAGGCAACTAGATTTTTGTTCAAATAGTAACTACTGTATACTAAAATCATTTTATCTCTTGGTTAGCATTGGAACATAGAATTCCAAAATTGTTAGAAAATGTCTTTTCTAATAAGTATTGGAGGAAATCAACAGAAGATTAAAATCTACTGGCGATGTCTTATTTGACTGCTATGACTGTTTTACTAGGTTGACATATACAGAATATAGACTCCTCCCTTTCATCACGCCAATTTAGTGAGATCCTCTTCTGTTTCTTGTTGGTCAGGTTTTCAAGATATCATTCTGGAAGTTCTCTGTTCTCTCAATTTATCCAACACCAATTCAGTCCAAAGTGTTTTAATCCAGCTTCTAAAGTTCCAAACGGGTAGGTGCTGGAGCCTGGTCTGTTCATTTACGTCACATGGAGACACCATTGAAGAAGGGTCAGGCACAGAAGGGTAGGCCATTTCTTCTCACTCAAAGCTGAGACACACTTACAATGACTCAGGTCAGAGCCCAGGCTCCAGGGTACCCATGCTGTGTGACAGGGCTATGGATATTATTATTATTGTCTTAACTACTTATCATGAAATATTTTAAACATACCAAAATATAGTGTATCAATTACCCACCTTCAACAATTTTCAGCTCACAATCTTTTTCATCATTGCTCTTCCCTACTTACCCTACTTATCCTCTGTCTCTCCCATGTTTTGGAGAAAATCCCAGACATCATATCATTTCATTTGTAGTAATATTTATAGCACTGAAAGCTAAGGACTATTAAAAAGAAAACTTAAACCCAATTATCACACTTGAAATATAAGTCCTTTATATCATCAAATATCCAGGGTTCAATTTTCCCAATTGTCTCAAAAGTGGTTTTCAATAATATATTTTTAATAGTGTGTTTGTTCAAACTAGAATTCAAATAAAGTCTATACATTGCAATAGGTCTCTCAAGGCTATTGCACGCCACTGATTTCCCCTTTACCTCTATTTTTTATCCCTTGCAATATATATATTAAAATAAATGGCATAATTTATCCTGTATTGTTTTTTATTGTCTGGATTTTACTGATTGCATCCCAATAGTGTCACTCAACATGGTCTTTGTTGTTCTTATATTGTTGGGAAATTAATAGAAGCTGTATTAGTTTCAGGTTGGATTATTTTTTCTTTTTTGATGTGATACCTTTTGAATAGTATTATGCACTTCCATTAGAAATATTTAGTATTTGATTGTTTTTTTCTGAGATGTTGGCAATTTTAAATGATCATTGCTTGAGCTCATTAATACTTTAAATATGGTTTGAAAATAGTAATGTTCTTTAATATCTTCTTCAGTCATTGGCTAGAACAGGGGTTGGGAACCTATGGCTTGTGAGCCAGATGTGGCTCTTTTGATGGCTGCATCTGGCTCGCAGACAAAGCTTTAATTAAAAAATAATAACGTTAAAAATATAAAACATTCGGAGTGACGTCACGGAAATGGCACCATGAGCAGCATGTCCGACAGATCTCCCCAAAATCTCAACAAATTTATCAACTAGAAACAGAAAAATTTATCCTCGGAGCATTCCGGAGTTCCACACACACACTGAAAGCAAAAGGACTGTTGCCGAGGAGGGAGTACACTTGTGGTGAGTCAACCCACACGTGCAGCTGCCTGCCCACACTCGGGGAAACGGCAGCCTGGGCACTGGCGGCCGCCGCTGCATGCCCTAAGAAACTGCGCGCGCGCCCCGTGCCGCGGTCCAGAGGGTCCCCGGCCACTGGCGTGCCCGAGAAACCCCACGTGCGCCCCGTGCCGCGGTCCAGAGAGTCCTCATCCACTGGCGTGCCGAGAAACCGCGCGCACGCGCCCCGTGCCGTGGTCCAGAGGGTCCCCGTCCACTGGCGTGCCGAGAAACCGCGCGTGCGCGCCCTGAGCCGCGGTCCGGGAGGGGCACCAAGGCTGTCTTTCCTAGTCAGGAGATTCTCTCTGTGGGCGGGGCACCTCACCCAGCCATTCAAGCTAACAATCAAGCGTTGGGGGGAGGGGCGCGCAGGCAGCCTGAAATACTTTCTGGAGCACAGCTGCAGATCCAATCACTGAAATTAGCGTAACCCATGAAATTTACGCACCCACGGGGCTCTAATTGATAAGATCTCTCCAAGTTCAGCCTTCCAAGACAAGAGGCATGATATTTTTCAGTGCCTTTCACTAAAGGGGCGGGGGCAACTTCTGATTGACAGAGCCTCCATATTCAGGGATATACCTAACAAGAGGGACTTGGCAGATATTAAGATCCATAAAGCAAGCAGCAACTAGTGCTTCTTCTTCCCAGCCAAAACAGGCTACCAAGTGTGGAAAGCCTGGGTTGAGTGGTCCAACTGAATGATAGGCTCTGAACAGTCACCTTGACAACAATTGACTCCCAGCCCCACCTGATTACACTGGAGGCTCTGACTGCCAGAGCCTTACCCAGAGCCTTGCGCTGAGTGAGGATAGAGTGGGGATTTCCCAGCTCTTTGAGCCTCTTACTCCCCAGACAGAAGCAGTGGCAGCCTCATAGCTGGATCACCAGGCTGCTAATTCAGGAAGGGGAGACTAGGAAAGAGACTCCAGGAAAGCAAACCCTCTCATTGTTGGACTCTGCAAATGCCAACAAGCCTTGACTACCAGCAAGACTAAAGCCAATTATATGACATTGCCATAGAATCCCATCAACTGCAAATTCCTACCTAAGAGTGACACAGGGGCAGAACCTGGGGTACAGAGTCACCGACCAGGAAGAGGGAGAGAAAAGAAAAAAGGAAGAAGTTAACCTCTCAAAATCAAGAAAAATCCACAGACTTTATAACTTGTTCCACTAATTCTTTGTTGTTGTTGTTTCTTTCTTCTATCTTATTGCCTTTATTATTATTTCTATTTCTTCCACCTCGGTCCTTTTACTCTCTGCCCATCTTATGCTACCCTTTTCTTGAACTACACTACCCATAAGTGTTACATTTTATTTCTTTTCTTCATCCTAACTCTCCTTTAGGGTCACACTCCAAAACCCTTAACTCTCACTCTCTCCCATTTTGTTTTTTTTTTCCTTTCCTTTTTTTCTTCCTTAGTTTCTCTCTTATTCTTATTTTTTCCTTTCTATTCATTTCTTCTTTTCTCCTTTTACTTTTCCTCCCATTTAAGCCTCAATCACGAACAAATTATTTAATTTGGGACTCAAGTTTTTTTGGGGGTTTTTTTGTTCTTTTTTTTCTTCTTCTGCTTTTGTTCTTGGTTTTCCTTTATTTGTTTGTTTTTGTGGCATTTTGGGCACTTTTTACATTGCTTTTTAACTCACTAGCATTCCTCCCAACCCAAAGTCTCCATTGTATTTAGTCTTCGCTCCACTTAATACAACAGATTTTTACTTATTACTTTTATTTTTATTTTTTTCTTCTTTAATTATTGTTTTTTCTCTCCTTTTTTCTGTTTCCCTCTTATCCCGCTCATTATATCTCTTAGTCGACCATCACTTACAAGCAAATCATTTTATGCTTGTCTAAGATTTTCTCCTTTTTTTTGTTTTTTTGTATTTAGTAGGTCCCTACTCCCTTTTTTGCCCCTTGAACTCTTCACCCCAAATCAGGCCCTCCATTATAGGCAGTTTTTGTTCCATTTAGCATAATATAATTCACAGGTCATCACGATATTTCCCTAAGGAGGTGAGAGGAGGGGAAGAGAAGAAAGAAAAAAGGGGGAAATAATAAATTATTACTTTTTTTGTGGAGTGTTTTCCTTTTTTCTTTTTTTTTTCTTTTTATTTTTTATTAATTCTAATTAACACTATCATCAAGACCACCTTCAGATGCCAATAAGAAAAAGGAAATCGAACATTATGGATACAAAAGACAGAGAGGTAACACAAATAGATGTGGAAAAATCTATGGAGAAAAAATTTAACATATTGGAAGCCTTGGAGCCAAATGACAGAGAATTTAAAATAGAAATCTTAAAAATACTCAGAGATATACAAGAAAACACAGAAAGGCAATTTAGGGAGCTCAGAAAAAAACTCAACGAACACAAAGAATATATTACCAAGGAAATTGAAACTATAAAAACAAATCAAACAGAAATGAAAAACTCAATTCAAGAGCTGAAAAACAAGGTAGCAAGCTTAGCTAATAGAACAGCCCAGATAGAAGATAGGATCAGTGAAATAGAAGACAAGCAACTTGAGGCACAACAGAGAGAAGAAGAAAGAGACTCAAAAATAATAAAAAACGAGAAAGCCCTACAGGAATTGTCTGACTCCATCAGAAAGAATAACATAAGAATAATAGGTATATCAGAGGGAGAAGAGAAAGAAAATGGAATGGAGAATATACTCAAACAAATAATAGATGAGAACTTCCCAAGCCTGTGGAAAGAACTAAAGCCTCAAATTCAAGAAGCAAACAGAACACCGATTTTTCTTAACCACAACAAACCCACTCCAAGGCACATCATAATGAAGATGACACAAACCAATGACAAAGAAAAAATTCTCAAGGCAGCCAGGGAAAAGAAGAATACAACATATAAAGGAAGGCCCATTAGATTATCATCAGATTTCTCAGCAGAAACTCTACAAGCTAGAAGAGAGTGGACACCAATATTTAAAGCCCTGAAAGAGAGAAACTTTCAGCCAAGAATACTATACCCATCAAAGTTATCCTTCAAGTATGAAGGAGATATAAAAATATTCACAAATACAGAAAAGATGAGAGAATTTATCATCAGAAAGCCCCCACTCCAGGAAATACTGAAGGGGTTTTCCAACCAGATTCAAAGAACAAAAGAAAACATAACCACAAGTAACAGCTCCACCAAGAAAACAATAAAACCAAACTTAAACTGTGACTACAAAAGAAAAAAAGGGGAGAAAGGATGAAGACTAACAGTAGCAAAGGACAATGAAGCGCAGAAATACTCATAAGAAAGGGTACTACAATGAATATAGTAGGTACCCTTTTCATTACTTAATGGTAACCACCCTTGAAAAAACCACCACAAAAACACTTGACTTAAAAAAGGTAGCAACAGAGGAAAGAAGTATGGAATACAAACAAACAAAAACAAGTGATAGAAAAACAAAAGAGAAGAATCAAACAAGATACAAAACTAACAAAAAGCAATCTATAAAATGGCAATAGGGAACCCACAAGTGTCAATAATTACACTAAATGTAAATGGATTAAAATTACCAATAAAAAGACACAGAGTAGCAGAATGAATTAAAAAAGAAAATCCAACTATATGCTGCCTACAAGAAACTCATCTAAGCAACAAGGATAAAAACAAATTCAAAGTAAAAGGCTGGAAAACAATACTCCAAGCAAACAACACCCAAAGAAAAGCAGGTGTAGCAATACTCATATCTAATAATGCTGACTACAATACAGAAAAAGTACTCAGAGACAAAAATGGTCATTTCATAATGATTAAGGGGACACTGAATCAAGAAGACATAACAATCCTTAATATATATGCACCAAACCAAGGAGCACCAAAATATATAAGACAGCTACTTATTGACCTTAAAACAAAAACTAACAAAAATACAATCATACTTGGAGACCTCAATACACCGCTGACGGCTCTAGATCGGTCATCCAAACAGAGAATCAATAAAGATATAGTAGCCTTAAATAAAATACTAGAACACCTGGATATGATAGACATCTACAGGACACTTCATCCCAAAGCGACAGAGTATACATTTTTCTCTAGTGTACATGGAACATTCTCAAGAATTGACCATATGTTAAGCCACAAAGACAATATCAGCAAATTTAGAAAAATTGAAATTGTGCCAAGCATATTCTCTGATCATAAAGCCTTGAAGCTAGAATTCAACTGTAAAAAAGAGGGGGGAAAACCCACAAAATTGTAGAAACTAAACAACATACTTCTAAAAAATGAATGGGTCAAAGAAGAAATAAGCGCAGAGATCAAAAGATACATACAGACAAATGAAAATGAAAATACGACATATCAGAATCTCTGGGATGCAGCAAAAGCAGTAATAAGAGGAAAGTTCATATCACTTCAGGCCTATATGAACAAACAAGAGAGAGCCGAAGTAAACCACTTAACTTCCCACCTTAAGGAACTAGAAAAAGAAGAACAAAGAGAACCCAAAACCAGCCGAAGAAAGGAGATAATAAAAATCAGAGCAGAAATAAACGAAATAGAGAACAGAAAAACTGTAGAAAAAAATCAATAAAACAAGGAGCTCGTTCTTTGAAAAGATCAACAAAATCGACAAACCCTTGGCAAGACTCACCAAGGAAAAAAGACACAGGACTCAAATAAATAAAATCCAAAATGAAAGAGGAGAGATCACCACAGACATCATAGATATACAAAGAATTATTGTAGAATACTATGAAAAACTATATGCCTCCAAATACAACATTCTAAAGAAATGGATAAATTCCTAGAACAATACAACCTTCCTAAACTGAGTCATGAAGAAGCAGAAAGCCTAAACAGACCAATCAGCAGGGAGGAAATAGAAAAAAACTATTAAAAACCTCCCCAAAAATAAAAGTCCAGGCCCAGATGGTTATACTAGTGAATTCTATCAAACATTCAAAGAAGACTTGGTTCCTATTCAACTCAAAGTCTTCCAAAAAATTGAAGAAGAAGCAATACTTCCAAACACATTTTATGAGGCCAACATAACCCTCATACCAAAACCTGGCAAGGATGGCACAAAAAAAGAAAACTACAGACCAATATCTCTAATGAATACAGATGCTAAAATACTAAACAAAATACTGGCAAACCGAATACAACAACATATTAAAAAAATAATACATCATGATCAAGTGGGATTCATCCCAGAATCTCAAGGATGGTTCAACATACATAAAACAGTTAACATAATACACCATATCAACAAAACAAAGAACAAAAACCACATGATCTTATCAATAGATGCAGAAAAGGCTTTCGATAAAATACAACACAATTTTATGTTTAAGACTCTCAACAAAATGGGTATAGAAAGAAAATATCTCAACATGACAAAGGCCATATATGATAAACCATCAGCCAACATCATATTAAATGGCGTAAAACTGAGGACTTTCCACCTTAAATCAGGAACATGACAGGGGTGTCCACTCTCTCCACTCTTATTTAACGTGGTGCTAGAAGTTCTGGCCAGAGCAATCAGACAGGACAAAGAAATAAAAGGCATCCATATCGGAAAAGAAGAAGTAAAGGTATCACTTTTTCTGATGATATGATCCTATACATCGAAAACCCAAAGGACTCCACAAAAGATTACTAGAAACAATAAACCAATACAGTAAGGTCGCAGGATACAAAATTAACATACAAAAGTCCATAGCCTTTCTATATGCCAACAATGAAATATTAGAAAACGAACTCAAAAAAATAATCCCCTTCACGATTGCAACAAAAAAAATAAAATACCTAGGAATAAACATAACAAAGAATGTAAAGGACCTATATAAAGAAAACTACAAGGCATTGCTAAGAGAAATAGAAAAAGACACAATGAGATGGAAAAATATTCCTTGTTCTTGGATAGGAAGAATAAATATAATTAAAATGGCCATATTACCCAAAGTAATATATAAATTTAATGCAATTCCCATCAAAATTCCTATGACATTTTTTAAAGAAATGGAACAAAAAATCATAAGATTTATATGGAAGTATAAAAAACCCCGAATAGCCAAAGCAATCCTAAGGAAAAAGAATGAAGCTGGGGGCATTACAATACCTGACTTTAAACTATATTATAGGGCCAAAATAATCAAAACTGCATGGTATTGGCAGAAAAATAGACACTCAGACCAATGGAACAGAATAGAAAGCCCAGAAATAAAACCACATATATATGGTCAAATAATCTTTGATAAAGGGGCCAACAACACAAAATGGAGAAAAGAAAGCCTCTTCAACAAATGGTGTTGGGAAAACTGGAAAGCCACATGCAATAGAATGAAACTCGACTACAGCCTGTCCCCGTGTACTAAAATTAATTCAAAATGGATCAAAGACCTAAATATAAGACCTGAAACAATAAAGTACATAGAAGAAGACATAGGTACTAAACTCATGGATCTGGGTTTTAAAGAACATATTATGAACTTGACTCCAATGGCAAGAGAAGTGAAGGCAAAGATAAATGAATGGGACTACATCAGAATAAAAAGTTTTTGCTCAGCAAGAGAAACTGATATCAAAATAAACAGACAGCCAACTAAATGGGAACTGATATTTTCAAACAACAGCTCAGATAAGGGCCTAATATCCAAAATTTACAAAGAACTCATAAAACTCAACAACAAACAAACAAACAATCCAATAAAAAAATGGGAAGAGGACATGAACAGACACTTCTCCCAGGAAGAAATACAAATGGCCAACAGATATATGAAAAGATGCTCAGCTTCATTAGTTATTAGAGAAATGCAAATCAAAACTACAATGAGATACCACCTCACCCCTGTTAGATTAGCTATTATCAACAAGACGGGTAATAACAAATGTTGGAGAGGCTGTGGAGAAAAAGGAACCCTCATCCACTGTTGGTGGGAATGTAAAGTAGTACAACCACTATGGAGGAAAGTATGGTGGTTCCTCAAAAAACTGCAAATAGAACTACCTTATGATCCAGCAATCTCTCTACTGGGTATATACCCCAAAACCTCAGAATCATTGATACTTAAAGACACATGTAGCCCCATGTTCATAGCAGCACTGTTCACAGTGGCCAAGACATGGAAACAACCCAAAAGCCCTTCAATAGAAGATTGGATAAAGAAGATGTGGCACATATACACTATGGAATACTACTCAGCCATAAGAAATGATGACATTAGATCATTTACAGCAAAATGGTGGGATCTTGATAACATTATACGGAGTGAAATAATTAAATCAGAAAAAAACAAGAACTACATGATTCCATACATTGGTGGAACATATAAACGAGACTAAGAGACATGGACAAGAGTGTGGTGGTTACCAGGGGTGGAGGGAGGGAGGACACAGGAGGGAGGGAGGGAGAGAGTTAGGGGGAGGGAGAGGGGCACAGAGAAAACTAGATAGAGGGTGACGGAGGACAATCTGACTCTGGGCGAGGGGTATGCAACATAATTTAATGACAAGATAACCTAGACATGTTTTCTTTGAATATATGTACCGTGAATTATTAATGTCATCCCATTAACATTAATAAAAATTTATAAAATATATATATATATATATATAACATTCTCATGTATTACAGCCCATTCACTTCCTACTGCTCATGTTCATGGTTGTGGGTGGCTGGAGCCAATCACAGCTGTCCTCCGGGACAACATCAAATTTTTATTGGATAATGCATAACATACATGGGTCGTTGTATGGCTCTCACAGAATTACATTTTAAAATATGTGGCGTTCATGGCTCTCTCAGCCAAAAAGGTTCCTGACCCCTGGGCTAGAATATATCTACAAAGAAAAAAGTTTCTCTCAAATATTTGGTTAATCTGAGATGCATTTTTAGAAAAGGCAGAATAAATGCTTAATTCTTTTCCTCTACTAATTTTCAAGATAACATCCTACAGAGGAAGCCAATAAGTTTTATTTCTAAAATATGATTATGAACTCATGGATTTAAATACATTTGTTGCATATCAGTTTGTTGACGTTAGTATTACTGTATTGATGATCAAGTTTTCTTATTTTGGGATCCTGATGCCTTGACATGGCCCCACTGTATTTCTTTTTTAATAGTTTTGGGTTTCTGCTTTGACAAAATGTTCCAGGTTCATCTTATAACTAGCCTGCCTCAGATCTAAAATAAGCCATATTCTCAAGGAATGCTGATTCTTTTTATTAAAGACTGCTATCAATAGACAACAGTTTAGGCATTGGGATTCTCTCATTGCCACTGAGTTGTTCTCTATTTCTTGGTCACTTCAGTAGCCAGAAGTAGAAAATTCTTTTTAACTTTAAGATAAGTTATCCTATGAGTTTATATTATTTTCAACTCAAATTTAGAACTACAGGTTTTTTTACTTAAACTTCACTGAACCTACATCTTTATCTTCCCTCCAATGCTGACATTCCCAGTTTTCAGTGACAGCAACATAATTACTCATTTGTTTTATTTCATAATAGCACCACCAACATCTGGAGATGGAGAGTTCAAATAGAGAAAATAAGTGCAAAAGGCTTAAGATAGAAATAAGCTTGTCCTGTTTGAGGAACAGAAAAAAGACCAGTGTGACTTGAGTGTCACTAACAATGAGCAGGGTGTTCATGGGAAAGGCAGTTCTAAAGTAGGTAGGGTCGGCTTGTATATTAAGCTTTTGTACTTTAGATCTCTGCTTGAATGTCTACTATGCATTTTAAACAACATGGAGCTGGGCTGTGACCCTCACTCCTCTCACCAACTGCATTTTGATTGAAGAGGGTCATGATGCTTCTCAGGGAGCCTATTACTTATAGAGCTGGAGGCAGAGTGGACCAGGGACTGGCTCCTGCCTGAGACATTACAGGGTAAGAGAGGCTGCTGAACTTCTGAGGTGAGATGGACCCAAACTCTCAGACTTGTGAGGGTGAGGGGTGCAGGGTATTCTCAGGAACCAGAGAAGTCTATGCAGGAGTCAGCTGTTATGGACTGTCTTGAACTTGCTCCACTAAGGCCATGTGGAGAAGCACAGGGACTTCAGTATTAAGAGGCTGGAATGATTGCTTAAGGGGTTCAGGGAGGGTTCCAGTGACCACCAGAATGGAGATGCATCCTTCAAGGAAAAAGAATTGCAAGAGGAGGAGACCACAACAATTCTCTGTTAAAGAAAGCATCATCTTTTTTATTATTAATTTTAATGGGGTGACATCAATAAATCAGGGTACATATGTTCAAAGAAAACATGTCCAGGTTATCTTGTCATTCAATTATGTTGCATACCCATCACCCAAAGTCAGATTGTCCTCTGTCACCTTCTATCTAGTTTTCTTTGTGCCCTTCCCCCTCCCCCTTCCCCTCTCCCTCCCTCCCCCTCCCGTAACCACCACACTCTTGTCCATGTCTCTTAGTCTCGTTTTTATGTCCCACCTATGTATGGAATCATGTAGTTCTTGGTTTTTTCTGATTTACTTATTTCACTCATCTTTAAACTACCAAGCATAGAGCAGAAGGCAGCTCAGGGTGCTTTCAGTACAAGTGAGCTCTTCCCTGCCCCATTCTCATCCGGTCCCCTCAGGCCAGCTCCGGGGGAGGCAGAGGGAGAAATGGAGCAGTCAGCCTTGCCATACACCTCTGCCAACTACAGACTTCCAGAGAGAGAAAAGAAGAACCAAACTTAAATCAATTCAGATTTTCTATTTCAAACTAAGACTATGTTTTTACCTTATCCTCACTGTAGGGCTACCTATGATCTAAGAGTGAACAGGAAAGTTCGTAAACTTGCTAAGTTTTCATTTAGGGTTGGAAGAATATTGCTTCCATTAAATGAAGTAAAAGGAACAATGAAACATGAAAGTAGTAATAAAAATAACATTGCATTTTGATTACATTCTAAATCATGCTGGTCAGCATAGGGGTTGTAGCTTTCTACAGTCCAACCTAATCCTAACTAATATGGCAGGCCCATCTCATCGGTGGGCATTTTTATGTGGTGCTTATGGGCACATCTGTAGAGCCATACTGCCAGGATTTGACCTTGCTTCTGCCACTTATTAGCTGTGTGACTTGGACAATTCACTCTGCTTCTCTGTTCCTCATCTGTAAAATAAGGGTGCTAATAATAATACTACCTTCATATTGTTGTAAAAATTAAGTAAATGAATACCTATAAAACATTTATAACAATTCTTGGGAACCACAAACTGGCATTAAGTCAATTAGAAACAGTGCTATAATTCATGGCATATAAAAATCATTATAGGCCCTGGCCGGTTGGCTCAATGGTAGAGCATTGGCCTGGCATGCGGAAGTCCCAAGTTAGATCCCCAGCCAGGGCACACAGGAGAGGTGCTCATCTGCTTCCCCCCCTCCCCCTCTCCTTCCTTTCTATCTCTCTCTTCCCCCTCAGCAGCCAAGGCTCCATTGGAGCAAAGTTGGCCCCAGGCACTGAAGACGGCTTCCTGACCTCCGCCTCAGGCACTAGAATGGCTCTGGTTGCAATAGAGTGATGCCTCAGATGGGCAGAGCATCACCCCCTATTGGGCATGCTGGGTGGGTCCAAGTTGGGTACATACAAGAATCTGTCTGTCTGCCTCCCACTTCTCACTTCAGAAAAATACCAAAAAAAAAATCACTACATTTTCAGATAACTAAAAGCAAAGCCACCAGCAGGCTACTTTTGAATTCCTATCCACTTTGGCACATATGAGATTCACAAATACACAATACAAAACTGAGACTCATGGACATAGATAAGAGTGCAGTGGTTACCAGGGGAGGGAAATGTAAGGGAAGAGGGGGGGCTGGGTGAGGGTGTAAAAATGGACAAATATAAGGTGACAGAAAATGATCTGACTTTGGGTGATGGGTATACCACATAATCAACTATTCAAAATATAGTGATGTTTACCTGAAATCTATGTACACTTCATCAATGTCACCCTGTTAAATTTAATTTTCTAAATGAAAAAAAATCGATGAAATAGAATCCAATGGAGCACTGAATGCAAGTGGTTTTCTAACTAAAGGCTAAGATTAAAGCAGGAGGAGTGCTCTAATTGCCCAGAGGTTCCGTGCACTCCCAAAATGCAATTTGGCACATCTGAAAGTGGTGTGAATGCTTTGGGGCACAGACCACCAAGCTCAGTGATGAATCAGTGTTTCAGATATGGACTTACCCTCTGAGTTCTTGGGAATGTGTCTTAGACGTTATCTATTCTAAAATGTGCTATAATTGCCAGGGTATCATGTGTTAAGTACATTATCAGAGACCTCATTTGGAATTGGAGAAAGCTATCTTTTCTGTTCTGTATTTCCAAAACTACTGCTTATTGTGTATGACCAGAGCATGTAGACAGAGTTGCAGATAAAGGGTATTAAAGATTATACAGACACCTCTCTTATAAGCACAGATCTGAAAACCATATTCTTGTTGCCCAAAATAGTCAAGATAGCTTTCTACACAGTTGCTACCAGCATGTGGGATGGACTAAGGGAATCTTATTTTGTGTTTTACTTCACACACTCAAAATCTAATCAGAATATTTCTGTGCCTTAAATTGTATTATAAAGTAAAATTTCTTAAATAAATTTGGGAAAACCCAGCTGATAAAATACATTGTTTATGAGGAAGACTATCTGCTTTCCAAATTAAAGTCTTTTTTTAAACTGCTTAAATAGTTCTTTTACTTATTTTTGTTCTACCCTGTGCTTTTGAGACATGAGCTAGAACATTAAAATTATGCTAAAAGAATTTAACAAAAATGGTAGTTTGTTGCAAAAAATATACTCTTAAAGTAGCTTTTAAAAAATCAAGAAGAATTTTTTTACATAAATACTACATTAATGCCACAGTCCAATTTTATTACTCAGTCTTCAACATCTTGCTGAAATGACAGACATGTGGATGAAGCATTCTTTGTCTAAATTTAGTATACATCAAATGTGATTTCCCTCAAAAAGAAAAATCATCACTGTATCTGAATTATTTCAAAATAGTATTTAAAAAGTTATTGAACTCTATGAGCACAAAACATATTGACCCAGAAAACTGGATAGGCTAGAATCTCAGAGGAAGATTTATATTTGTTGCATATATTAATTAAATGTGAGGAAATATAGTTACCAATTTGTAAAGAAAGATTCAGAATTGTAGATCAAGTTATTTTATACATCGTGGGTAAATAAAAGCTTAACATGATAGAAAATCTAATATAACTCCTTGTTTTTATTTCTAACTCTGACCCTAATTCATAATGTCAAATTGAACAGTCGTTTATGTTCAATTTTTTTTTCAATTTTCCTATCTGCAAAATGAGGGAATGGTTGGGTTGTTTCAAGGGGATAACATGTTGCTTTCTCTCTAGTCCTTAAAACTAAGACTGAAAGGAAGGCTGTTTCCTGTTTGATATGATTTGTGATCCAAGAGGTTTTGCAAGGACATCACACCCTAAAATCTCCTGTTTCCATGAGTACCATTCCCAGAGGCTCAAAGCAAGGAAGTTATGTGGTGATCTCTTATATTGAATTATTGTGACCTGCCCTTATTTAATCAAGGAAGAGTCTGATCAAGAGAAACAGTCCTGGTGACAGTGTCACAGTAGAAAAACATAATCTCGGCCAGACCACAGCAAACTTACATTTGCAGTTGTGATGTGTACAGTGGAAGGAAAAATAGATATATTCTGGAGACGTATTTTCCCCATGGAACTGTTTTACCCAAAGATGTTCATGCTTGAAATTGGAGCCTGAACCTTAGAATTCTGTACTCCATTTGAAGAAACTGAGCAAATGAAATAACCATATACAGTGGTACCTTGAGATACAAATTTAATTCGTTCTGTAATCGAGTTCATAAGTCAGCCAACTCGTATATCAAACTGCTGATACTGGACCCGTGTGCCAACTAGCAGCAGCTTCCCAAATCATGACTCGTATCTTGGAATTTCACTCAGATCTCGAACAAAAATACAGACTGAGTCGCAGCTCGTATCTTAAAAAAAAAAATCATATGTTGGTCTGTTCATATCTCAAGGTACCAGTGTATAGGGTCTCTCCTATGTGCCAGTCACCATGCCAAATTCTGAGAAATTAAAGACAAAAACAAAAACAAAAATGTAGTAACAAAGATAAAGATATACCTTTTGCCCATATAGACTCATAATACAATATAATAGTTTGACTTTGGAATATTCTGTTTGTTTACCTGAGATCACTCAGAAAAATTTTTGGTTAATTTAGTATGTTAGGAAAACAAAGGAATAAAAAAAAACATTTCCCAACTTAGCTAAGATTATGAAGTTCTCCTTTTTAGGGGTGAATCCTGGGAACATCCTTCTCTTTTTGTTTCTTCCCTTAGAAGTGTTACGTTATCAAAGTACAATTTTGCTACAAAATGTGAAAATGTGGTCAGTTGGTTTTGTATTCTATGAACCATGACAATAAGCATAATGCTATGTACAGACCTGCCCTTCCCTTTCTAGACAAAAAACAAACAAACAAACAAACAAACAAAAAAACAACTGATTCCAACTCACATGAGGCCTCAGGGCAGGACTGGGAAAGAAGCACTTGTTTATCATGTGAACCAGACCTGTGGAGAGGTAGCTAAAGGAACCCACCACCCCTGCAGGTGAACGCAGAAGCAAAGAGCCCAGTGGGACATGCCCAGGTCTGTTTTCTTTGCTCCTGTTGCTCCTTTTAAATCTTGTTGCTCTCACATAGGTAGACAGTCACCTATCTTGCCCACACAGATATTCTTTGAAGAGTTTATTGTCTATAGTGTGCAATATGTGGGTAAGTAAAACAGAGAAGTCTACTCTGGACCAAGCAGAATCACTATTTAAGTTTTGGTTTATATGTGTTTTGCTTCTCAGTAATTTTAGTAGACTCTATGCAAAAATAATGTATAAATTGCTTTTCGAGAGAAACTCAAAACCTAATCTGACTAGAACTGGGAAACTGCTCTTTCTAAAAAAGTTTACTTAATTCCTTTATTAGAAATCAAGGAAAAAATTTAACTAAAAAATATGGCATCCCAGTAATATCAACATTGTTTAGAAGTATGATTTCTTCACCAATTCACAGGCAGATAAACTCACTTTATTGTAAGCTTCTTCAAAGCTGGAATTTCTAAAGAGATATAAGACTGATATGTCTCACAAAAAATGTCTTCTATACAGATCCTTGTTAGCCTAGATACTTTCTTAGGATGAGGTAAAAGAAAAGATGAAAATAATAAATGAGTCAGTCTCCTGGGGTTTTTAGTTTTTCTTGGTTCCTGCTTGATCAGAAACCTCACAGGGCCCCCCTTCCTAATGTTATTTCAGTATAAGTATTTCCATGTCCAGTTCCAGCTGGAAGCAGGCTCTGTGGACCATGTGAAAATTCGTCAAACACACAAAATTAGACCTCAGTTTTTGAACCTTTGCAAAGCTTGGGTCAGTGCTGAATTTATTCAGAATTATTTACAAATCCCTAAAGATCAACAGTGGCACTCTCCAACAGGGGTCTTATCACCAAACTTTTATTTTTTACAGTCAAACACAGCCTCCGGCTCTCTCTCTTTCCTTTGATCTTTTAATTCCCCAGCAAAGAGATAGGTATATTTTAGGTGCAAAATAAAGAATATAAATGCCTAGACACACCATTCCATGGTGATATCTGATATTGGAGTCACAGGTATCTTGGATAATTTAGGGAAGGGGAGAGTGGATATGAAGTGTAAGAACCCTTTTTAGATTAATTTGGACTGAAAGCAAAACCAAAGCAAGCATTTAGTGATTTCATAAAACCATATTTTGGTATTAGTCATCATTACAAGATACATTTGTAGTCTTCAACTCCCCAACAGGCTGTTTTCCAAAAGTTTGTAAGTTGTTTTCTGGATCTGAAAAGTCATTTCTCTTATAAACAATGTTCTGAATTAGTGACTCTTGGGCTTTTTGTGTCATGAACCCCTTTGAGAATTTATTAATAGTTGTGGACAAAATTGCTAGAAAAATTCTCATACACATATACAACCTAATTTTTTATACATATTTAGTGGTTTCATAGCTCCTCTGAAGCTGTTTTTTATTAAGAATTTCTGTTCCTGCCCTGGCCAGATAGCTTGGTTGGTTGATGTGTTGCCTCGGTACACAAAAGTTGCAGGTTTGATCACAGACAGGGCACATAAAGGAACAGATCAGTGTTTCTCTCTCTTCCTCTCTCTCTCTCTCTCTCTCTCTCTCTCTCTCTCTCTCCCCTTACTTCCCTTTAAAATCAATAAGTAAATTTTTAAAAAATTCTGCTCTCAGGAGCCAGTCTAGGTCAAATACTAAAATTCATAGTCACAGAATGAATTAAATAGACTTTATACTCTGGTCTGGAGATGGAGCCACCATTTATAACAATGTATTAAATAATACACTTGTAATCATGTCTCTGGACACCAGTACCACATAACTCCACATTTGAACCAAAACTTACTCTGTACACAGAAAGAAGGCAATAACAGGTTTGAACAAATGATATGTATCTGCTCTTATATACAGTATAGTGTCATATAGAATAGAATAGTATCACTTCTCTACCACATCCTATTAATCCCTCCCTCCCCACTAAACCCTAGCAACCACTGATCTTTTTACTGTCTATATAGAACTAGAGACTTGCCTTTTCTAGAATGTTGAAACCATACAATACAAAGCCTTTCCAAATTGGCTTCTTTCACTAAATAAAATGCATTTACATTTCTCTGTAGAAAGTAAACCACCAAGAGAGAACTCCAATGAAAACTATGGAGTTTGGGTGATTATGATGTGTCATGTAGGTTCATCGACTGTAACAAATGTACACCCCTCTGGTGAAGGATGTTGATGGTGGAGAAGGCTATGCAGGTGTGGGGGCAGCAAGCAAAAGGAAAATCCCTGTACTTCCTGCTTAATTTTTTTGTGAATCTAAAACTGCTCTAATCAGTAAAATCTATGGAGAAAATTTTTAAAAGGCAATGTTCTAAGAAACAAAAACAACCAAGGAACCTTTTTGTGCCCTTTTTTTTTTTTTTTTTTTTTTTTTTTTGTATTTTTCTGAAGCTGGAAACGGGGAAAGACAGTCAGACAGACTCCTGCATGCGCCCCACTGGGATCCACCCGGCATGCCCACCAGGGGCGATGCTCTGCCCCTCCGGGGCGTCGCTCTGCCGCGACCAGAGTCACTCTAGCGCCTGGGGCAGAGGCCAAGGAGCCATCCCCAGCGCCCGGGCCATCTTTGCTCCAATGGAGCCTTGGCTGCGGGAGGGGAAGAGAGAGACAGAGAGGAAGGAGGGGGGGTGGAGAAGCAAATGGGCGCTTCTCCTATGTGCCCTGGCCGGGAATCGAACCCAGGTCCCCTGCACGCCAGGCCGACGCTCTACCACTGAGCCAACCGGCCAGGGCCTTTGTGCCCTTTTAAATCATATTACTTCCTTTTATCAGCTGACCACTTATACATGGACATAGAAAGATCAAGTAACCCATATTTTATTTTCTTTTTAGTCCCTCTTTTCTCATCATTGAGCCTGAGGCAGAGCATATTGGCAGAATAAACATGTATCAAGAAGTGAAACAAAAACAGTCAAGTAATTTTTTTGCAGCATTTCCACTATTCTGGCAAGAATTAAAGACAATGGAAGTGAAAGCTACTAATTATGAATTATGCAATTTTGGAGATTACATATATAAGTTAAATGTTCAAATATTTGTATTTTACTCTTGCACTGCACAATACAAAGATAAATGGTAAAATTCAAGGTCATAATTTTCAGCTTTAACTTCACTTAGAACGATATCAAACAGTAAATTAGGAACTCTCATGATAAGGCAATAGAAATCACAGAAGACATAGGAAATGCTTTATTTTATACTTTAGCACCTTTAATGGCACTTTTTTTCTGATTTTTGAACAAAAGGGCTGACATTTTCTTTTGCATTGGCCCTGCAAATTATGTGGTTGGTCCCGCATGGGATAATAGTTCAGTGAGAAGTAAAAAGAAATGTTATATAGAGAAAAATTTAAGATCTATAATTGCACTGTCAAATATGAACAAAGACACTAGTTACATGTGGCTATTTAGATTTAAATGTAGGCTGAGACAAGATGGCGCTGGAGTAGGCGGACGTACCAGCATCTACCTCCCAGAACCAAAGTGGATTACAAACTAATTTTATGAACTATCAGCTGGAAAAACCAACTTTGGACTAAACTAAAAGGACTCTTCAACCAAGGAACGCTGAAGAAGCCACACAGAGACTGGTAGGAAAAGCGGAAACGCAGAAACGCGGAGAGGGCTGCCCAGCTTCTCGGAGCGAATGGCAGCAGGGAGAGACTCGCGTGGCGGGAAGTGAGTTTAGCAGAGGGGAAAGGGTCCTGAGCCCCAGGAACAAAGCCCCAGCCTGCAGCCCCAGAGCCCAGAAGAAGCGTAAGGACAGTATTTAGCTGGAAACAAGTCAGGATACTGTTTGTGAGAGAGTCTGATTTCTCAGACCCAGGATCCTTCTTAAAGGGACCACGCAGAACATCTCTCTCACAAACACTCAACCAGGGCTCCTGGGGACGGAGGGAGAGGGGAGAGAACCACAGTAACAGGAAGAGAGTGCAATCTAGGAGGCATAGGGAGAAACATTTTGGGAGATAGCCACCCTAACCCCTGGGACGAGTCACTCCCCAAAGCTGAAGTGAATATTTCCCCCAGAAACAGCAATACCAGCAAAGGGAAGCAGGAGAGCAGCCAAACAAGCTCCCCCGCAGCATTCAGAGCAGAGTCGCATAGAAGGAGAGAGCTTTTGGGTCTACAGTAGTGAGTCTTAGGGTCCGAGCTGCAGCGCCCCCACCCACGTGGCTGAGGGCGCCCCGGAGGGCGGGCGGCAACGGGAGACAAAAGCGCGGTTCTGCTGGCAGGGTTGGAAGCCGGCTGGCCACCACTGGGCTCAGGTGTGAGCTCAATCTTGCCCGGCTAGGGAGAAGGGGGCGTGCAAAAGCGGCCAAGCTCAGCTGCCGGCAGCCTGTAATCCAGCCTCCGGGAGAAGGGCGGGAAACCCAGAAAGAGTAGAAACCAGCCCCGGAGCAAGGGCAGAGGAGCACATCCCTGCCCCTCCCGTGCAACCCAGGCTTGCGGTCTGACTTGGTAGCCGGCTCCTCCCACAGGGGTGGAGCCAAAAGCCCAGAAGAGGCGGAGTTCCACTACGGAGCTGAGCTTGGGCACGCAGCCCTGCCTGGTGGTAGAGCCAAGGCTAGCAGCTGTTCCTTGAGTGGGATCATCCTGCAAAGGCAGGGCGAAAGCTCGGAAGCAGGCGGAGACCCGCAGCTGAGCAAAGGTCCTCGCCAGTGCCCTCAGGACCGAGCGTAACGACACACACGGGGGCGGGGCAAAGGCCAAGGCCACCAACCCTTGTGCACACGAGCACGTGATCACAGCCACTCCCGTGAAGGGAAAATGCGGAGGCAGAGAAATACAACACAAATAAACCAAGAGAAATCTCCAGAAAAGGACCTAAGTGAATCAGATATAACCAAATTACCAGATGCAGAGTTTAAAATAACGATTGTTAGGATGCTCAAAGATATTAGAACAACCATAGATGGCCATTACGAAAACCTAAATAAAGAGATAACAAATATAAAAGAGGACATTGAAATAATAAAAAAGAATCAGACAGAAATGACAAATACAATATCTGAAATAAAGAATACAATGGAAGGAATTAAAAGCAGGATGGATGAAGCAGAGAATCGAATCAGTGAGTTAGAGGACACAATAAATAAAGGCATGGAAGCAGAGCAGAAAAAAGAAAAGAGACTCAAAAAGTCTGAGGAAACTCTAAGAGAGCTCTGTGACAACATGAAGAGAAATAACATCCGCATCATAGGGGTTCCTGAAGAAGAAGAGAAAGAACAAGGGATAGAGACTGTGTTCAATCATATTATAGCGGAAACTTCCCCCAATTAAGGCAGGAAAACATTTCACATGTTCAGGAAGCACAGAGAACTCCATTAAGGAGAAACCCAAAGAAACCAACACCAAGACACATCATAATTAAATTACCAAAGCTAAATGATAAAGAGAAAATATTAAAAGCTGCTAGAGAAAAAAAGACTATCACCTACAAAGGAGCCCCCATAAGGATGACTTCTGACTTCTCAACAGAAACACTTGAGGCCAGAAGGGAATGGCAAGAAATATTCAAAGTAATGCAGAACAAGAACCTACAACCAAGACTACTTTATCCAGCAAGGCTATCATTTAAAATTGAAGGAGAAATAAAAAGCTTTACAGACAAAAAAAAACTCAAGGATTTCACTGCAACCAAACCAAGGCTGCAAGAAATGCTAAGGGACCTGTTGTAAACAGATCAAAGGAAAAAAAGAATATAGCAAAAGAGAAAAACAGTTTTAAAGAAAAAAAATGGCAATAAACAATTACATATCAGTAATAACCTTAAATGTTAATGGATTAAATGATCCGATCAAGAGACATAGGGTAGCTGCGTGGATAAGAAAACAGGACCCATACATATGCTGTCTACAAGAGACACACCTTAGATTTAAATGTAAATTTAATTAAATTAAAATTTCAATTTTTCTCTTGTACTTCCATTGTTCAGTAGCCACAAGTAGCTAATATCTACTATATTAGATACCATAGCTATAGAACATTTCTACCATCATAGAAAATTTTATTGGACAGTGTGTTTTATAGTTTAAATACCTTATAAAATGCTGGATTAAACAACAGTAATTGAAGTTCTTCAATCCAGAATTTTACTGAACCTTAGATATAGAAATGTGAATCTCTAGGAGGGGGTGACAGCATGAAACATTTCTAAACTTATTTAATTCAAAACTTACTTTTCCACATGATAGCAAAGTTATGGCTCAGAGATATCATTTTTAAAAAGGAAAAGAAATCTTTCATAAGGGGCTGCAATAGAAAAGATGTTATACATATAATTAATGAACAGAAAAATAGTTTGAATCGGCAGTAAGAATTCTGTTATAGAACTGATGGTTCCTGGACCTAGTCCAGGAAAATTCTTCTCTGGAAAACACTTGAGATTATCATGTTGCCTGTTAACTCTTTTGAGTTTATTTTTCATAATAAAAATATTGGTTCCTTGAGCTACCAAGAGCCATAATAACATGCATAAATTTTAAGAAGCATCATGCTAAGTGAAAGAAATCAAACACAAAATGCTACATTCTGCATGATTTCATTTATATATATTCAAAACATAAAACCATAGCAACAGAAATCAAATCAGGGGCTTGTGTTGGCATTGAGATTGAATATAAAGGGAAATTAGAGAAATTTAGGGGATGACAAAACTATTTCATGTCTTCATTGTGGTACTGGTTATATGACTTTATATGTTGGCCCAAACTTTGAATTAAACTGTACACCTAAAAAAAATTGTACACCTGAAGTAGTTATAGCAATGTAATTTACATCTCAATAAACTTGCTAACACACACACACACACAAACACACACACACCCTTTACTTCCTGAAATGATGAAAAATGAGAGTAACTGTTGATTACTCACTGTTGATACCTCAGAAGCTGCCTTTGAGTGCAGAAGTTGATGAATCTATTAAACTAACTTTGAAATTCTGAGAAATTCTTGAGCCAACAAGATGTTGATTAGGTCCCAGTATGGAGAAGGGGGTAGGGTAGAAAGAGAAGAGCAGCAGAGAGTGGAAGAGGACCAGACACAAAAGAAAGGACAATGGCGGAAAAGGAGGGAATATGTTTTTGGTTTGCTCTGTTCTCTCCCTTACACAGCCCTGAGTGGAACTGCACCATGATCCTCTATGCCACCATGAATTTAATTTTTTAAAAAGCAAGCAATTCAGAGTATAGTGGGGAAGGGCTGGAAAAAATTACATGCTACTGGAAACTGGCTGGGATAGGAATCAGGTAACAGCAGGTACAGATGAATTGGCTGAGTCTTCTCTATTTCCCCCTTTTCACTGTCTGCATTGCAAACACTACATGCTTATCAGTAAAGAAGGAAAGTTTTTAAAAAAAGAACAGTCCAGGACAGAGAGACAGATTCTAACTCAAGACATTGTACCCTGGGCAACATGCATCCTCAATTCCTTCACTCAGACTCCCTACAATAAAAAATAACTCATCAGCAGGTGCTTTTTTGTGTATTTCAGAATCATAAAAAAATGTACAATGCCTTGTAGAAAAATTTGATAGTTTCTTATAAACACAACTACCCTGTAATCAAGCACTTCTACTCCTAGGTATTTAACTATGAGAAATGAAAACGCATGTCCATAAAAGCACTTATATGAGAATTGACCATATTGGTCTAAAAGTAAGAACATTCCTGGTGTTTATTAATGTGAGAATGAATAAACAAAATGTAGTACATTTATACAATAACATGCAATTCAGCAATAAAAGGAAATGAAATTGATAATCTTCAAAAAATTATGCTGAATAAAAGAAGCTTCAGCAGAGCCAAAAAACTAACCAACAAAGAACTACTTACCTCTTGATTCCAAGATGGCAGCAGAGTAGGCAGACATACAAACTACCACCTCCCAGGACCAAACTAGATTACAAATTAATTTAAGAACAATCATTGTGAAAACCAGCTTTGGACTAAAAGAACAGGACTCAAAAACCAAGGAGCACAGAAGAAACCACATTGAGAATGGTAGGAAGTTTGGGGAAGCAGTGGGGGCTCCCCTGATCCCAGGAGTGAGAGGCAGCTGAGGGTCCAGAAGGATTCACCCTGAGAGAGACTCTGAGAGGTGGGGGTCCTCAGCCGCAGGATAGGAGCCCCAGCCTGGAGACCCAGAAACTAGAAGAGACAACTTGACAGCATTGAGTGGGGAAAAGAGCAGTATTTCTGTCTATGGGAAACAGCTTGTAAAGAAGTAGATGCAGCCTTAAAGGGCCACCGCAGAAAATTTCTCTCACAGCCACTTACCTAGGGCTCCAGGGATGAGCAGAGCTGAGTACTGGTCTTGTGTGAGGAGGGGGGTGGGAGGGAGGGATCCAGGCACAGGGACACAAAGAGTGATGGGGAGAATACATGTGCTGAGTCATTCTCTAATACTGAGGTGGCCATAGGCAGGGGGAGGGTAACTCCTATCCAACATGAGCCAACTGAGTCACCTCCAGAAATCTCTTCAGCTCCAATCACTGTAAAACGCTGTTAGGAAAAGAGAAAGTAAAAGGGAGGAGCAGTGACTCAGGTTTCCAGGGACACCTGAGCTACACCTCCGCCTTCTGATAAGAGAATGCATCCCACCCTCAGAGTAACTGGGCAGACCACACCTTCTGGATCTCAGAGGTCACACCCACCACATTCCTGTGGACTTACCAGACAGAAAAAAAGGCATAGATAGAGTTTCAACTGGGCCAAAGAGCAAGATATGTCCACTACCCAGGTGCTAATCACAAAAGTTCCCTGCTGGGCTGGGAAAACAAACACCAGGAAAACTAAGACTTTCATGCAGCTCACCTTGTTAGGGAGAATTAAAATTCGATCAACCAGCAGAGGCTGAGGGATAAAGCCCTGGAGGAGGGGTAGCATTCCCTATACCAACCTCAACTGCCCTAGCCCTACAAGCTTGCAATCAGCACACAGAAAAAATGGGAAGACAAAGAAATGTAATCCAAATGAATCAACAAGAGAAATCCCCAGAAAAAGAACTGAGTGAGATGGAAGTAACCAAATTACAGGATGCAGAGTTTAAAAATAATGATTTTTAGTATGCTTAAGGATCTTAGAGCTATAATGGATGGATATGATGAGCATCTAAATAAAGAAATAGCAAGCATCAAAAAAGACATTGAAATCATAAAAAAGAATCAATCAGAAATGACAATTATAATATCAGAAATGAAGACTACACTAGAAGGAATCAACTGCAGGCTGAATGAAGCAGAGGATCAAATTAGGGACTTAGAGGACAAGATAAATGAAAACACAGAAACAGAGTAACAAAAAGAAAAGAGGCTCAAAAAGTCTGAGAAAAATATAAGAGAACTCTGTGACAATTTGAAAAGAAATAACATCCACATCATAGGGGTTCCTGAAGGGGAAAAGAAAGAAAAAGGGATAGAGAACATGTTTGAAGAAATCATAGCTGAAAACTTTTCTAACTTGATGAAGGAAAAAGTCACATAAGTTCAAGAAGCACAGAGAGTCCTGGTAAAGAGAAACCCAATGAGGCCTACATCAAGACACACCATAATTAAAATACCAAAGTTAAGAGATAAAGAAAAAATACTAAAAGCTGCAAGAGAAAAGAAGTCAATTCCTTATAGAGGAGACCCCATAAGGATGACATCCAACTTTTCAACAGAAACACTTCAGGTCAGAAGGGAATGGCAAGAAATATTCAAAGTAATGCAAAATAAGAGCCTACAACCTAGACTTTTTTATCCAGCAAGATTATTGTTTAAAATTGAAGGAGAAATTAAAAGTTTCCCAGACAAAAAAAACCTCAAGGGATTCATTACAACCAAACCAGTACTGCAAGAAATGTTAAGGGGCTGGCTATAAAAAGAGCAAAGAAAAAAAAATCAAGATAAAGAGGATTATAGATTTAAAGAATAAAATGGCAATAAACAACTACATATCAATAATAACCTTAAATGTAAATGAATTAAATGCTCCAATCAAAAGATATAGGGTAGCTGCATGGATAAAAAATAGGACCCATACACATGCTGTCTACAAGAGACCCAACTCAGAACAAAAGATAAACATAGAGTAAAGGGATGGAAAAAATATTTCATGCAAATGGAAAAGAAAAAAAAGGTGGGTAGTCATACTAATTATTATCTAACAAAATTAACTTTAAAACAGAGGCTATAGTAAGAGATAAAGAAGGTCATTACATAATGATAAAAGGAGCATTGCAACAGGAATATATAACTATTATATATGCACTTAATATAGGAACACCTAAATATATAAAACAGATTTAGATGGCCAAAAAGGGCAAGATCAACAGCAATACTATAATAGTAGGAGATTTTAATACCCCACTAAAATCAATGAAAGAACCTCCAGACAGGAAATTAACAAAGAAACAGTGGCCTTAAATGACACACTAGATTAACTGGATTTAATAGATAACTTCAGAACCTTTCACCCCAAAGCAGCAGAATATACATTCTTTTTAAGTGCTAATGGTACATTCTCTGGGATAGACCACAAGTTACAACACAAAATGAGTCTCATTTTAATCTTAAGAAGATTAAAATCATAATCAAGCATCTTCTCTGATCACAATGGTATGAAACTAGAAATGAACTACAATAGAAAAACCGAAAAACATTCAAACACTTGGAGACTAAATAGCATGCTATTAAATAATGAATGGGTTAACAATGAGATCAAGGAAGAAATCAAAAACTACCTTGAAACAAATGAAAATGAACATACAACAACTCAAAATTTATGGGACTCAGCAAAAGCAGTCCTGAGAGGGAAGTTCATAGTATTACAAGAATACCTTAAGAAGCAAGAAAAAGCTCAAATTAACAACTTAACCCTGCACCTAAAAGAACTAGAAAAGGAACAGCAAATAAAGCCCAGAGGAAGTAGAAGGAAGAAAATAATAAATGTCATAGTGGAAATAAATGACATAGAGGCAAAAAACCAAACAATACAGAAAATCCATGAAACTAAGAGCTGGTTCTTTGAAAAGGTAAAGAAGATAGATGATCCTTTAATCAGATTCACCAAGAAAAAAGAGAGAAGGCTCAAAATAATAAAATTAGAAATGAGAGTGAAGAAATAACAACTGATACAGCAGAAATTCAAAGGATTGTAAGAAAAAAAATTGGACAACCTAGATGAAATGGATAAATTCCTTGAAACATATAATCATTCAAAAATCAATCTAGAGTGATGTCATAGAAATGGCGCCATGAGGACACAGACTGAAAAATCTCCCCCAAATTTCAACAAGTTCATCAACCAGAGACAGAAAAATCTATCCTTGGAGCATCCGAGAGTTCCACACCCTGAAAGCGAAGGCAGAGGCAGCGGCAGCCTCATAGCTGGATCATCAGGCTACTAATCCAGGAAGGAGAGACTAGGAGAGAGGCTCCAGGAAAATGGACTCTCTCATTGTTGGAGCCTGCAAGCACTAACAAGCCTTGACTACCAACGAGACTGAAGCCAAATATATGACATTGCCATGGAGTCTCATCAACTGCAAATTCCTACCTAAGCATGCCACAGGGGCAGAGCCTGGGGTACAGAGTCACCAACCAGGAGAGGGAGAGGAAAGAAAAGGGAAGAAGAAGTTAACCTCTCAAATTCAAGAAAAATCCAAAGACTTTATAATTTGTTCCACTATTTTGTTTGTTTATTTGTTCCTTTCATCTTCTTGCCTTTATTAGTATTATTTCTATTTCCTCCACCTTGGTCCTTTTATTCTCTGCCCATCTTACTCTTTCCTTTTCTTGAACTACACTACCCATAAGTGTTTCATTTTATTTCTTTTCTTCTTTCTTACTCTCCATGAGGGTTACACTCCAAACTCTTAACTCTCTCTATCTCTCTTTTTGTTTTTTTTCTTCCTTTCATTTTCCCCTTTTTCTTGTTTCTCCCTTTCTATTAGTTTCTTCTTTTCTCCTTTTAATTTTCCTCTCATTCAATCCTCAATCACGAACAAATTATTTAATTTGGGACTCAAGTTTTTTTGGGTTTTTTTGTGGCATTTTGGGTGATTTTTACTTTGCTTTTTAACTCATTTGCATTCCTCCCAACCCAGGATCTCCATTCTATTCAGTCTTTGCTCCACTTAATACAATAGTTTGGTTTTTTTTCCCTTTTTCTGGTTTCTCTCTTATCCTTCTCATTATATTTCTTAGTCGACCATCACTTACAAGCAAATCATTTTAAACTTGACCCAATTTTTTTCATTTTTTTCATTTTGTGGGTCCCTACTTCCTTTTTTGCCCCTTGAACAGTTCCCCCCAACTCAGGCCCTCCATTAAAGGCAGTTTCTGTTCCATTTAGCATAATATAATTCACATTTTATCACGATATTTTCCTAAGGAGGAGGTAAGAGGAGGGGAAGAGAAGAAAGAAAAGGGGAGGGAAATAATAAATTATTATTGGGTTTTTTTGTGTGTTTTTATTTTCAAACTTTTTTATTTTTTTTTTCATTTTTTTCTACTTTTTATTCTTTATTAATTCTCATTAGTGCTATCAACAAGACCACCCTCAGATGCCATTAAGAAAAAGGAAATCAAATATCAAGGATACAAAAGAAAGAGAAGTAACACAGATAGATGTGGAAAAATCTATGGAGAAAAAATTTAATATATTGGAAACCTTGGAGCTAAATGACAGAGAATTTAAAATAGAAATCCTAAAAATACTCAGAGATATACAAGAAAACACAGAAAGGCAATTTAGGGAGCTCAGAAAACAACTCAATGAACACAAAGAATATATGTCCAAGGAAATTGAAACTATAAAAACAAATCAAACAAAAACTCAATTCATGAACTGAAAAACGAGATAACAAGCTTAGCTAATAGAACACACCAGATAGAAGGTAGGATTAGTGAAACAGAAGACAAGCAACTTGAGGCACAACAGAGAGAAGAAGAGAGAGACTCAAAAATTTTTTAAAAAATGAGAAAGCCCTACAGGAATTGTCTGATTCCATCAAAAAGAATAACATAAGAATAATAGTTATATCAGAGGGAGAAGAGAGAGAAAATGGAATGGAGAATTTATTCAAACAAATAATAGACGAGAACTTCCCAAGCCTGTGGAAAGAACTAAAGCCTCAAATTCAAGAAGCAAACAGAACACCGAGTTTTCTTAACCACAACAAACCTACTCCAAGGCACATCATAATGAAAATGGCACAAACCAATGACAAAGAAAAAATTCTCAAGGCAGCCAGAGAAAAGAAGAATAAAACATATAAAGGAAGGCCTATTAGATTATCATCAGATTTTTCAGCAGAAACTCTACAAGCTAAAAGAGAGTGGACCCAAATATTTAAAGTCCTGAAAGAGAGGAACTTTCAGCCAAGAATACTATACCCATCAAAGTTATCCTTCAAGTACGAAGGAGAAATAAAAACATTCACAGATACAGAAAAGATGAGGTAATTTATCATCAGAAAACTCCCACTCCAGGAAATACTAAAGGGGGTTTTCCAACCAGATCCAAAGAACAAAACAAAACAAAACCACAAGTAAAAGCTCCACCAAGAACACAATAAAACCAAATTTAAACTGTGACAACAAAAGCAAAAAAAAAGGGGGGGGGGAGAGGACAGAGGTTAACAGTAGCAAAAGATGATGAAGTGCAGAAACACTCGCAAGATAGGGTACTACAATGAATATGGTAGGTACCCTTTTCATTATTTAATGATAACTGCCCTTGAAAAAACCACCACAAAAGCACATGACTTAAAAAAGGTAGCAACAGAGGAAAGAAGTAGGGAATACAAATAAACAAAAACAAATGATAGAAAAACAAAGGAGAAGAATCAAACAAGATACAAAACTAACAGAAAGCAATCTATATAATGGCAATAGGGAATCCACAAGTGTCAATAATTACACTAAACGTAAATGAATTAAACTCCCCATTAAAAAGACACAGAGTAGCATAATGCATTAAAAAAGAAAATCCAACTGTATACTGCCAACAAGAAACACATCTAAGCAACAAGGATAAAAACAAATTCAAAGTGAAAGGCTGGAAAACAATACTCCAAGCAAATAACATCCAAAAAAAAGCAGGTGTAGCAATACTCATATCGGATAATGCTGACTACAAGACAGCAAAAGTACTCAGAGACAAAAATGGTCATTTCATACTGAATAAGGGGATGCTGAATCAAGAAGACATAACAATCCTTAATATATATGCACCAAACCAAGGAGCACCAAAATATATAAGACAGCTACTCATTGACCTAAAAACAAAAACTGACAAAAATACAACCATACTTGAAGACCTCAATACACCGCTGACAGCTCTAGATCAGTCATCCAAACAGAAAATCAATAAAGATATAGTGGCCTTAAAGGAAACACTAGAGCACCTGGATATGATAGACATCTACAGGACACTTCATCCCAAAGTGATAGAGTATACATTTTTCTCTAGTGTATATGGAACATTCTCAAGAATTGACCATATGTTGGGCCAAAAAAATAACATCAGCAAATTCAGAAAAAGTAAAATTATAGCAAGCATATTTTCTGATCATAAAGCCTTGAAACTAGAATTCAACTGCAAAAAAGAGGAAAAAAATCCCACAAAAATGTGGAAACTAAACATACTTTTAAAAAATGAATGGGTCAAAGAAGAAATAAGTGCAGAGATCAAAAGATATATACAGACAAATGAAAATGACAATACGACATATCAGAATCTATGGGATGCAGCAAAAGCAGTGATAAGAGGGAAGTTCATATCACTTCAGGCATATATGAACAAACAAGAGAGAGCCCAAGTGAACCACTTAACTTCACACCTTAAGGAACTGGAAAAAGAAGAACAAAAACAACCCAAAACCAGTGGAAGAAAGAAAATAATAAAAATCAGAGCAGAAATAAATGAAACAGAGAACAGAAAAACTATAGAAAAAATTAATAGAACAAGGAGCTGGTTCTTTAAAAAGATCAACAAAATTGACAAAACCCTGGCAAGACTTACCAAGAAAAAAAGAGAAAGAACTCATATAAACAAAATCCAAAATAAAAGAGGAAAAATCACCACAACATCATAGACATACAAAGAATTATTGTAGAATACTATGAAAAACTTTATGCCACTAAATTCAACAACCTAGAAGAAATGGATAAATTCCTAGAACAATACAACCTTCCTAGCCTGAGTCAAGAAGAAGCAGAAAGCCTAAACAGACCTATTAGTAGAGAAGGAATAGAAAAAAACATTAAAAACCTCTCCAAAAATCAAAGTCAAAGCCCGGACGGCTATACTAGTGAATTCTATCAAACATTCAAAGAAGACTTGGTTCCTATTCTACTCAAAGTCTTCCAAAAAATTGAAGAAGAAGCAATACTTCCAAACACATTTTATGAGGCCAGCATAACCCTCATACCGAAACCTGGCAAGGACGGCACAAAAAAAGAAAACTACAGACCAATATCTCTAATGAATACAGATGCTAAAATACTAAACAAAATACTGACAAATCGAATACAACAACATATTAAAAAAATAATGCATCATGATCAAGTGGAATTCATCCCAGAATGTCAAGGATGGTTCAACATACGTAAAATGGTTAACATAATACACCATATCAACAAAACAAAGAACAAAAGAACAAAAACCACATGGTCTTATCAATAGATGCAGAAAAGGCATTCAATAAAATACAACACAATTTTATGTTTAAGACACTCAACAAAATGGGTATAGAAGGGAAATATCTCAACATGATAAGGGCCATATATGATAAACCATCAGCCAACATCATATTAAATGGCATAAAACTGAGGACTTTCCACCTTAAATCAGGAACAAGACAGGGTTTCCACTCTCTCCACTCTTCCTTAACGTGGTGCTAGAAGTTCTGGCTAGAGCAACCAGACAAGAGAAAGAAATAAAAGGCATCCATATCAGAAAAGAAGAAGTAAAGGTATCACTTTTTGCAGATGATATGATCCTATACATCGAAAACCCCAAAGACTCCACAAAAAGATTACTAGAAACAATAAACCAATACAGTAAAGTCACAGGATACAAAATTAACATACAAAAGTCCATAGCCTTTCTATATGCCAACAATGAAATATTAGAAAACGAACTCAAAAAAATAATCCCCTTCACGATTGCAACAAAAAAAATAAAATACCTAGGAATAAACATAACAAAGAATGTAAAGGACCTATATAACGAAAACTACAAAGGATTGTTAAGGGAAATTGAAAAATATACAATGAGATGGAAAAATATTCCTTGTTTGTGGATAGGAAGAATAAATATAATCAAAATGGCCATATTACCCAAAGCAATATATAAATTTAATGCAATTCTCATCAAAATTCCTATGACATTCTTTAAAGAAATGGAACAAAAAATCATCAGATTTATATGGAACTATAAAAACCCCGATTACCCAAAACAATCCTAAGGAAAAAGAATGAAGCTGGGGGCATTACAATACCTGACTTCAAACTATATTATAGGGCCACAACAATCAAAACAGCATGGTATTGGCAGAAAAGTAGACACTCAGACCAATGGAACAGAATAGAAAGTCCAGAAATAAAAGCACATTTATATGGTCAAATAATTTTTGATAAAGGGGCCAACAACACACAATGGAGAAAAGAAATCCTAGCTACAGCAATCAGACAACAAAAAGAAATAAAAGGCATCCAAATTGGAAATGAAGAAGTAAAACTATCATTATTTGCTGATGATATGATACTGTAAATAGAAAACCCCAAAGTCTCAGTCAAAAAACTAGTGGAACTGATAAATGAATTCAGCAATGTGGCAGGATATAAAATCAATATTCAGAAATCAATGGCATTTATGTACACCAACAATGAATTTTCAGTAAGAGAAATTAAGGAAACAATCCCTTTCATTATTGCAACCAAAAATTAGAGTACTTAGGAGTAAATTTAACCAAGGAGGTTAAAGACCTGTACTCGGAAAATTATAAAACATTGATAAAAGACATCAAGGAAGATACAAACAAGTGGAAACATATACTGTGTTCATGGATAGGAAGAATAAATATCATTAAAATGTTTATAGTACCCTAATTAATCTATAAATTCAATGCAATTTTTATTAAAATACCAATGTCATACTTCAAAAATATAGAACAAATTTTCCAAAAAATTATACGGAACTAAAAAAGAACATGAATACCCTCAGCAATCTTGAAAAAGAAAAATAAAGTGGATGGTATCACACTTCCTGATATCAAGTTATACTACAAGGCCATTGTACTCAAAACAGCTTGGTACTGCCATAAGAACAGGAATACAGATCAATGGAACAGAACAGAGAACCCAGAAAGAAATCCACACCTTTATGGCCAATGGATATTTGACAAAGGAGGTAAGAGCATACAATGGAGTAAAGACAGTCTCTTTAACAAATGATACTGGGAAAATTGGACAAATACATGCAAAAAAATGAAACTAGACCACCAATTTATATCATACTATTCACAAAAATAAATTCAAAATGAATAAAAGACTTGAATTTAAGTCCTGAAACCATAATCATCTTGGAAGAAAACATAGGCAGTAAGCCTCTGATGTCTCTCGCAGGAATATATTTGCTGATTTAACTCCATGGGCAAATGAAATAAAGGACAGGATGAACAAATGAGACTATATCAAACTAAAAGGTTTTGCACAGCAAAAGACAACATGAACAAAATAAAAAGACAACCCACACAATAAGAGAACATATTCACCAACACATCCCATAAGAGGTTAATAACCAAAATCTACAAAGAATTTGTAAAACTCAACACCAGGAAAGTATACAATCCAATCAAAAATTGGGCAAAAGAACTGAATAGACACTTATCCAAAGAGGACATGCAGATGACCAATGGGCATATGAAAAAATGTTCAACATCACTAATCATTAGAGAAATGCAAATTAAAACCACAATGAGATATCACCTCACACTGGTCAGAATGGCACTCATTAACAAAACAACACATAACAAGTGCTGGTGAGGGTGTGGAAAAAAGGAACCCTCCTGCATTGTAGGTGGGAATACAGACTGGTGCAGCCACTGTGGAAAAAATATGTAGATTCCTCAGAAAATTAAAAATGGAATGGCCTTTTGACCCAGTTACCCCAGTTCTAGGAATATATCCTAAGAACAAATTACTGATTCAAAAGAAGAAATACACCCCCGTGTTTATGGCAGCATTGTTTACAATAGCCAAGATCTGGAAACAGCCCAAGTGTCCATCAGTAGATGAGTGGATTAAAACGCTGTGGTACATATACACAGTGAATACTACGTGGCCGTGAAAAAGAAGAATATTTTACCCTTTGCAACAGCATGGATGGACCTGGAGTCTATTATGCTAATTGAAATAAGCCTAGCAAAGAAAGAAAAATATCATATGACCTCACTCATATGAGGAATCCAATGAACAATGTGAAGTGAGCAACAGAAGAGAGGCAGAGAAGGTGTCAAAGAGTCCAGAGGGAAAGCAGTCAGAGGGAAAGGGGATGAGAGGAGGGGATCAAAGAAAGGAAAGACATTAGGGAAAGTATATACACATAACACAGAGAGATAGAGGGCAGGATAGTAAATCATGGAGGGAAGGGGGAAAGGCGGTGGGGGGAGGGGCAAATGGGATATCAAGGTGAATGAACACGGGTGAGGGTAGGGAGGGAGATATATTCGGTGGAACACTTGTAACTATGTAAACACAACAAATTAAAAAAATAAAAAAGAACTACTTACCTCTTATATGTATTTTACAAAGTTCCAGAACAGGTTAAACTAAATCGTGATGAAAATAGAACAGTGGTTGCCTTTGGGATGGCGATGGGTAATTGAGAAGGAACATGAAAGAACCTTCAAGGATGACAAAATGTTTCATCTCTTCATAGTGGTTTGGATTACATAGGTGTATGCATATATCAAAAATCACAGAATGATAAAGGTTTGAGCATTTTGCTTTATGTAAATTGTACTTCAAAATCTATAAGCAAAATATTAAACTCTACTTATGTAAATACTGCACTGTTTATGGATCAAGTATACTGATGTCTACACCTTATTTTAAAATGCTTAAAAAGTAAGCCTGACTAGGCAGTGCCAGAGTGGATAGAGCATCAGCCTGGGACACTGAGGAGCTAGGCTTGAAACCCCAAGGTCGCCAGCTTGAGTGTGGGTTCACCAGCTTGAGCACATGGTCGCTGTCTTGAGCCCAAATGTTGTTGACTTGAAGCCCAAGGTCACTGGTTTGAAGCCAAGGTTGCTGGCTTGCGCAAGGGGTCACTGGCTTGGCTGAAGGCTCCTAGTCAAGGTACATATGCAAAAGCAATCAATGAACAACTAAGGTGCTGCAACTGTGAGTTGATGCTTCTCATCTCTCTCCCTTCCTGTCTGTCTGTCTCTCACTAAAGAATAGAAAATAAAATAAATAAAAATGAAAATGCTTAAAAATTGAGATGAATAGATATGTTTTAAATAAAGCAAATATCTGAAAAGTTAACAGTTGTAGAATCTCTGTGGTGGGTATATAGATAGTCAATATGAAATTCTTTCAAGTTTTCTTAAATGTGAAACATTTCTTACTGAAAAAAATCAGAAAAATGGGAGATTTAATATGTAAAACAAGCAAACAAGCAGCAAATCAGGGCACTTTCACTCTGGACTGACACCTTAGGTCATTTGGACAAATTCTGGCTCAGAACAACTAGAGAATTGGTACAATATATATTTTTTAAAATTCTGCTGGAAGACATCAGAGAGCTAACACATCAGTAAAGATACAAGAAGAAAAGGAAATCCTGAGAGGTTAGTCCAACATTAGGCACTTTTAAAAAAGATGGTTTTATTTATTTTAATTTTTTATTTTGAAATCACTGTTGATAAATTATATTAATTTCAGGTGTACAATCCCATGATTAGACATTTATATGAAGTTGAAATTGGTGGTTACAGAACAGTCACAGAGTTGTAAAGTACAGCATAGGGAATATAGTCAATAACATTGTAATAGCTATACATGGAGGCACTTCTAATTATAAAAACATCTGTTAGTTATTATAGAGATTGCTGAGACGCTTAGAATTCTTGCTTAAAAGAATTCTTTTACATTCTCATAGGGCTAGAAGGCTAGGAAATTATAGGCCACAGTCCAGCAAAAGGGCCTACTAAGCCTTGACACTTGGAGTTGGGATTCCACAGACCGACACTTACAAGTGAGAGTAAACCAGTAAGAGCAAAAGTGAGAGTAAAACCAGAAATAAACTGCTTCTTGCAAAAAAAAAAAAAAAAAAAAATGAAGTCCTGGTTAGAATCATCTCAATTCCTTAGGCTGTGTAAAGGTGAAATAGGATTGCTATTGCTCCTAACCACCTAAGAGAAGAAAAAATTAATCTCTTTAAAGGGAGACAGTATATGCTAGCTTATATTACTTGTACAGTTTCTCATATACTGTCTGCTACTCAATGAAAATTAAGGGCTTCTGCTTTTTGGTTAAGATGCAATAATAGGAACTGGATTAATCTTTTTTGGATGACACAACAAAGAAAATAGGCAAAATATATTAAGTAGTAATTTTCAAGACCTAGAACATCATGCAATAAAGGACAGTAATCCTCGGGAGATGATGCACAAATGAGGAGAGCTCTACAATGGCCTCAGCAGAGTTTTCAGAGTGAAGTACAGGCTGGAAGAACATCAGCAGAGTCTGGGAAATGAACTACAAATGGAAGTATACTGTTTGTCTTAGTCTTTTCAGGCTGCTGCAACAGAATGCCACAAACTGGGTGGTTTATAAACAAAAGAAATTTATTTCTTGCAGTTCTGGAAGGTGGGAAGTCTAAGATCAAGGCACTGGCAGATTTATTGTCTGCTAAAAGCCTACTTCTTGCTTCATAGGTGTTTATCTTTTCACTGTGTGCTCACACAGATGAGTAGCAAGGGAGCTCTCTGGGGTCCCTGTTAGGGGGGCACTGATTCCATTCATGAGAGTTCTGACCTCATGACTTAGTAATTTCCCAAAGACTTCAGACCTCCTGATATCATCATATTGGGGATTAGGTTTTAACATATTAATTTTAGGGGGTCACGAACATTTTGTTTCTAGCACTATTTTAAGGTTCTTATCACTAAAATTAGACTGTGATAAGATGTATACTACAAACACTAAAGCGTCCACTACTATAACATAACGTTATAATTAATAAGCAAACAAAAGGGATAATATGAATAATTTAATCCAAAGGAAGGCAGAAAAAAGGGAAGAAGGAACAAAAGGGACAAAGATCATATTGAACATAATTGCTCTAAATACTTCAATTAAAAGGTAACGATTGTCTCAGGCTGGATTTTCTTTAAAAAAAAAAAAGCATGACCCAATTAGTTGTATATGAGAAACACATTTCAGACAAAAAGGCACAGATAGGTTAAAGGTAAAATGATGGATAAAGATATACCATGCTAATGAAAATCAAAATAAAATGAGTGCATATTAAAGCAGACAGAATAGAGTTCAGAACAAAGAATATTGTCAAAGATGAAGAAGGTTACTTCATGATGATACAAGGAACAATTTTTCAAAAGGGCATAACCCTCTTACACATTTATGTACCTATTAAAAAGCTTCAAAATACACAAAAGAAAAAGCTGATAGAAGCTGAAGAACAAATAGAAATATTCATAAATAATATCAGGTATTTAATATCCCCCTCCATATAATTGAAAGAACAAGTAGACAAAGATCAGTAAGGATATAGATTAGATAAACATTATCAACCAATTTGGCCCAAGTAATATTTATAGAAAACTTTATCCAACAAGAGTAAAATAAATATTTTTTTCAAGTATATCTGATCACACTGGAATTAAATTAGAAATCTTAACAAAAGAAGCTCTAGAAAATGCCCAAATATTTGTAATGTAATTAAACACTTCCAAAAATCAATGAATTATTAGAAAGTAAAAGAAATTTGGAAGTATTTCAGGGGCATTAATATAAAAATACAAGAAGACTTAGTGGGATGAGAGGGAGATTTTTATTTTAACTGATCCATATCCTGAACAGAAGGAGGTAGGGTGTTTCAGTAGTTACACAACTCTACACATGCTGAAACTCAGGAAATTTTCCAAGATGGCTGCAGAGTAGGTGGAAGCTACATTCACTTGCTCCTGATGCCAAGCCAGATCTATAGCTAAATTATAGAACAATCAACCTAAATAACCAATGCAAGGCTACCTGAACTGAAATATTTTAACCAAGGATTGAGAAAAGAGACCACATAGAGACTTGTAAGAAGGACCAAGACACAGAAATATCTGGCCCCTGTACTCATAGTGGCAGCTGCAAAGCTAGAGGGATGTCTTGGCTGCAAAACTCCCTCCCTCCAGAAGTGTGAGGACTCAACCCCACAGTGGGATCTTCTACCCAGAGCAACAGAGATGGAAAGAGGAGCTCGCATAGCATCTGGTGATGAAAGTCAGTGGAAATTCACTCCACTTGGGAGAGAAGGACTCTGCTAGAGACCCAGCACCACCTTCCTAGTATCAAGCACTCCTGTTGATAGAGCACCAACCTGGGGAGTGCATGGTCCAGTCCTCTAACTACTGGTGACACCACTCTGCCATTTTTGAGTCCTGTAAAGGATGTACTCAGCAGAACCTTTGAGGTGCTCTTTTTCTGGAGAAGCTCTTAGTAGAAACTCAGACAGTCATTAAACTATGTAGCTTTGGAAGTAGGACCATTGTCCCCCACCTTATGTGTACAGCTGGTGCATCCCCTTGCTACTACTAGTTGAACCACTTGGCCTACTCTGGCACTCTGTGGCCCCACCATACTTAACTGAGTCATGCTGGGAGGGTCAGAGTGCCACGCAGAGCTGGGACTTTGGAGTGTCTCCCAGGTAATGAATCAGATGGGCAGGTGGGAATCAGATGGGCAGGTGATGGGTTGTGTGGCTGCCTCATGGAGGGGTCACTCTTATCCCTTCTGCGAGCTTAGCCCATGCTATCCTGTGAAGGGCAATAAGTGCCCAGTCTCCTCCTACTGGCTTTCCAGCAACATCTCCAATGGGAGACGTTTAAACCTGCCCTCCCAAGTTCCAGTGGCCTGTTCCTGCTGAGCTCAGTTAGCCAAAGGGAAGGGAGTGCTGCTTGGAGCTGGGACATTTAGGGTGTGTTTCCCTTGGAGGCTATTATCTACAATCTGACAAGACAAAGTGATTGGCCCCTTTCTGCAGGCTCAGCTGACACCATCCCCAGTGGGAGACTCTTTTGATCTGTCTTCCTAAGCCCCAGCGGCTCTGCATTGCTGAGCTTGCTCCTGCAGAGGGGATGGCTGGCTGCACCCAACCTGACCCTGTGGTGCACTGCTCCTGGGGGAGCTAGAGTTGGAGACTCTGGCAGAGACTGAGTGGTTTGGCTTTGGAGTAGGAGCCACTTTTCCCTCACTGAGTGCCTGACCATGCAACCCCCAAGTAGGGGAACCACTAGGTCCATCTTCCTGACCCCAGATCCCCTGTCCTATTGAGCTCTCAATCTATGAAAGAGTCTGTGGGTTTCAGCCAGCCTGAGCCAACTTTAGTCTTTTTTTGGAAGGTTCTAGGTGAAGACCACAAAACCTCAGGATGAGGGGGAGTAACTGATAGGTGGATGCAAACCTCAAGGAGCCTTGAACATTTTATTGATTTGTCCCCAGCTCTAAGCTGGAGGAAGCAGACACTTGTATACAGATTAGCCACTCTTATGCATACCCAGGCCCAGTAAATGCAGCCACAAACTGTGAACAGCATGGTATACACACAATGTCTGACATCAGCCTGTACTTGAACCTTGTCTAAGTTGACCCAGAACCAACACAACTAGTTATGGGCTTCAGACCACACCAGAGCTCAACCCAGCTGGTCACACAATCAGCATACCCAAAAGGGTGATTTGGAATGCACCAGATGTATAGATCAATTAAACAGAATAGAGTAGATAGAAATAAACTCTGAGTCAATTAATATTTGACAAAGGAGGCAAAAATATATAATGGAGTAAAGATAGTCTGACAGTCTCTTCAATGAATGATGTTGAGAAATTGTACAGATACATGCCAAAAAAATAAAAAATAAAACCAGACCACCAACTTACATCATACACAAGAATAAACTCAAAATAAATTAAAGACTTAAATGTAAGTTGTGAAATCATAAATATCCCTGAAGAAAACATAGGCAGTAAAATTTCAGACTTATGGCAATATTTTTGCTGATATATCTACTTGAGCAATGGAAACGAAGGAAAGAATAAACAAATGAGATTATACAAACTAAAAAGCTTTTTGCACAGCAAAAGACATCATCAACAACATGTAAAGGGAACCCACTGAATGGGAGAACATATTGGCCAATGATACATCTGATAAAGGCTTAATATCTAAAATTCACAAGCATCTTATAAAACTTAACACCAAGAAGACAAACAATCCCCCTCCCCAAATGGTCAAAGGACCTGAATAAACCCTTTTCAGAAAAAGGACTTACAGATGGTCAATAGACATATCAAAAAATGCTCAATGTTGCTAATCATCAAAGAGATGCAAATTAAAATCACCTCACACCTATAAGAATGGCTGTAATCAACAAATCAACTAACAAGTGTTGATGAGAATGTGGAGAAAAGGGAATGTTCATGCATTGTTGGTGGGAATGCAGACTGGTGCAGCCACTGTGGAAAACAGTATGGAGTTTCCTCAAAAAAATAAAAATGGAACTGCCTTTTGACCCAGCTATCCCACTTCTAGGAACATATCCAAAGAAACCCGAAACACTAATTTGAAAGAATATATGTACCACTATGATCATTGCAGCATTATTTACAATAGCCAAGATCTGGAAACTGCCAATCAGTAGATGAGCAGATAAAATATCTGTGGCATATTTACACAATATAATACTAATCAGCTATAAAAATGAAGGAAAGCTTACCTTTTGCAACAGTATGAATAAATATACCTGGAGATGATTATGGTAAATGAAATAAGCCAGGCAGACAAAGATAAATACCATATGATCTTACTTATATGTGGAATCTAAGGGACAAAATAAACTGATGAACAAAATAAAAACAAAGGCAACGATACATGGAAAAGACTGACAGCTGTGAGAGCGGAGGATGGTTGAAGGGCTGGATAAACAAAGGTGAAGTGATTAAGCAAAAAAAAAATTATATATATATATATATATATATATATATATATATATATATATATATATGTAACACATAGACACAGACAACAGTGTGGTGACAGCCAGAGGCAAAGGGGGTGAGAGTAGGTGCAGGTGGGCAAAGAAGGGGAAAAATGGGACAGAAAGAGACTTTGTTGGGGTTATGGGCACACAATGCAGTGTTTAGGTGATGTTTTGTTGAATTGTACATTTGAAACTTGTATGGTTTTGAGAACCAATGACACCCCAATAAATAGAAAGAAAGAAAGAAAGAAAGAAAGAAAGAAAGAAAGAAAGAAAGAAAGAAAGAGAGAGAGAGAGAGAGAGAGAGAGAGAAAGAAAGAAAGAAAGAAAGAAAGAAAGAAAGAAAGAAAGAAAGAAAGAAAGAAAGAAAGAAAGAAAGAAAGAAAGAAAGAAAGAAAGAAAGAAAGAAAGAAAGCACTTAGGGCAAAAAAAGAAAAAAACTCATAAAACTGCACATCACTAAGCAAATTAACAAACCAGCAGAGGTAAAAATACTGAAACTATCGCTTTCCAATTATTTTACTGAATGCTGTTTGTTAGCAGCACTTGCCTGGGTTATGATAACCCCTTGCTAAGAATGTCTGCCCTGTTCCATTACGATTACTTACACTCCAGGTTTCTCTTTTCTCCAGTAGTCCTGATACACTGCATCCAGAATATGGGATTATGAACGGTACAACAGTGCAGTCAAACAGACTGCTCTCCTCATTTTGAAGGGTGAAATTTCAAGAAACTCGAGTTCTGGAGAAGAGATATGATGGGATTGTGTACAAGTGGCCAGGGTTAAGATGGAGGATCACTGGGAATTTGTCTTTCATTCCAATAAAGGACTCACAGCTGGGAAGAGAGCTCTATTTTATTAACTTTTATTTCATGATAACTGGAGAGACTGATCATGATCAAATTACCCATGGTACCTCATGGGAAAGGATATGCTAACAATGGACTTGCTGGCTTCTTTCTTAATGTCATTCATTAATCAGTAACAAATTCCTTATCCCTGGAATATTAACAAAATTCTTATTCACATTTTGCTTTTCCTTCTATTTTTTATCATTAGATATTAATTAATATCCCATAGATCCCATAGATTGAACTATTGGGATTCTGACATTTGCTGCATCAGGAACTTTTTACAAAATAACTGCCTTTACTTTCACTTTTTTATTCAGCAATCATATGAATTTGAATAAAATGTCACCTTTATTGGGGTGAATTCTTCACACACAAAGTCTAAATATGTAACTATCATATACTACTGTTTTTCTTAACATTTATTTCATGTGCATTAATGGATTTTTGTTGTTCACTTTTTAATTAATTTTAATGTGGTGACATTAATCAATCAGGATACATAGGTTCAGAAAAAACATCTCCAAGTTATTTTGACATTTTATTATGTTACATACGCATCATCCAAAGTCATATAATCTTCTGTCACCTTCTAGCTGGTTTTCTTTGTGCTCCTCATCTCCCCCCACCCCATCCTTTCCCCTCCCCACCCCCAGTAACCACCACACTCTTGTCCGTGTCCCTGAGTCTCATTTTTATGTCCCACCTATGTATGGAATCATATAGTTCTTAGTTTTTTCTAATTTACTTATTTCACTCAGTATAACGTTATCAAGGTCCATCTATGTTGCTGTAAATGATCTGATGTCATCATTTTTATGTCTGAGTAGTATTCCATAGTGTGTATATATATGTACCACATCTTCTTTATTCAATCATCTATTGAAGGGTTTTTTGGTTGTTTCCATGTCTTGGCCACTGTGAAAAATGCTGCAGTGAACATGGACCTGCATGTGTCTTTACATACCAGTGTTTTTGAATTATGGGGGTATATTCCCAGTAGAGGGACTACTGGGTCGTATGGTAGTTCTATTTTTAGTTTTCTGAGGAACCACCATACTTTCTTCCATAATGGTTGTACTACTCTACATTCCCATAAACAGTGGATGAGGATTCCTTTTTCTCCACAGCCTCTCCAACACTTGTTATTACCTGTCTTGTTGATAATAGCTAATCTAACAGGTGTGAGGTGGTATCTCATTGTAGTTTTGATTTGCATTTCTCTAATAGCTAATGAAGATGAGCATCTTTTTATATATCTGTTGGCCATTTGTATTTCTTCCTGGGAGAAGTGTCTGTTCATGTCTTCTTCCCATTTTTTTATTAGATTGTTTGCTTGTCTGTTGTTGAGTTTTATGAGTTCTTTGTGTATTTTGGATATTAGGCCCTTATCTGAGCTGTTGTTTGAAAATATCATCTCCCATTTAGTTGGCTGTCTGTTTGTTTTGTTAGTTTCTTTTGCTGTGCAAAAGCTTCTTAGTCTGATGTAGTCCCATTCATTTATCTTTGCCTTCACTTCCCATACCTTTGGAGTCAAATTCATCAAGTGCTCTTTGTAACCAAGGTCCATGAGTTTAGTACCTATGTCTTCTTCAATGTACTTTATTGATTTAGGTCTTATATTTAGGTCTTTGATTCATTTTGAATTAATTTTAGTACAAGGGGACAAACTATAGTCGAGTTTCATTCTTTTGCAGGTGGCTTTCCAGTTTTCCCAGCACCATTTGTTGAAGAGGCTTTCTTTTCTCCATTGTGTGTTATTGGCCCCTTTATCAAAAATTATTTGACCATATACATGTGGTTTTATTTCTAAGCTTTCTATTCTGTTCCATTGGTCTGAGTGTCTATTTTTCTGCCAATACCATGCTGTTTTGATTATTGTGGCTATATAACAGGGGTTGGAAAACTTTTTGACTGAGAGAGCCATGAACACCACATATTTTAAAATGTAATTCTGTGAGAGCCCAACAACAACTCATGTATGTCACGCATTATCCAGTAAAAATTTGGTGTTGTCCCGGAGAACAGCTGTGATTGGCTCCAGCCACTCACAACCATGAACGTGAGCGGTAGGAAATGAGTGGATTGTAATACATGAGAATGTTTTATATTTTTAATGTTATTATTATTTTTTATTAAAGATTTGTCTGCAAGCCAGATGCTGCCATCAAAAGAGCCACATATGGCTCACAAGCCATAGGTTTCTGACCCATGCTCTATAAGTTGAAGTCATATATTGTAATGCAGCTTCATTTTTTTTCTTTAGTATTGTTCTGTCTATTCGGGGGTTTTTATAGTTCCATATAAACCTGATGATTTTTTGTTCAATTTCTTTAAAAAATGTCATTGGGGCCCTGGCTGGTTGGCTCAGTGGTAGAGCGTCGGCCTGGTGTGCAGAAGTCCCGGGTTTGATTCCCGGCCAGGGCACATAGGAGAGGCGCCCATTTGCTTCTCCACCCTCCCCCCTTCCTCTCTGTCTCTCTCTTCCCCTCCCGCAGCCAAGGCTCCATTGGAGCAAAGATGGCCCGGGCGCTGGGGATGGCTCCTTGGCCTCTGCCCCAGGCGCTAGAGTGGCTCTGGTCGCGGCAGAGTGACGCCCCGAGGGGCAGAGCATCGCCCCCTGCTGGGCAGAGCGTCGCCCCTGGTGGGCGTGCCGGGTGGATGGATCCCGGTTGGGCGCATGCGGGAGTCTGTCTGACTGTCTCTCCCCATTTCCAGCTTCAGAAAAATACCAAAAAAAAAAAAAAAAAGTCATTGGAATTTTGATGGGAATTGTATTAAATTTGTATATCGCTTTGGGTATATAGTCATTTTGACTATACTTACTCTTCCTATCCAAGAACAAAGAATAGTTTTCTATTTCATTATATCTTTTTCGATTTCCTTTTTTGACTTCCTTTCCTTTTTTGATTGTTAAAGGAAAGTTTTCATGATATAGGTCCTTTACATTCTTTGTTATGTTTATTCATAGGTATTTTATATTTTTGGTTGCAACCATAAAGGGGATTATTTTCTTGAGCTCATTATCTGAAGTTTCATTGTTGGCATATAGGAAGGTATATTAATTTTGTTTTCTGTGACCTTACTGTATTGGTTTATTGTTTCTAGTGGTCTTTTATGGAGTCTTTGAGGTTTTCGATGTACAGGATCATGTCATCTGCAAAAAGTGAAACCTTTACTTCTTCTTTTCCAATATGAATGCCTTTTATTTCTTTCTCTTGTCTGATTGCTCTGGCTAGAACTTCCAGCACTATGTTGAATAAGAGTGGAGAGAGTGGACAACCTTGTCTTGTTCCTGATTTTAGGGGAAAAGTCCTTAGTTTTATGCCATTTAATATGATGTTAGCTGATGGTTTATCATAGATGGCCTTTATTATGTTGAGATATTTTCCTTCCATACCCATTTTGTTAAGTGTTTTAAACATAAAATGATGTATTTTATCAAATGCCTTTTCTGCATCTATTGATAAGATCATATGCTTTTTGTTCTTTGTTTTGTTGATATGGTGTATTATGTTAACTGTTTTACATATATTGAACCATCCTTGTGATTCTGGGATGAATCCCACTTGATCATGATGAATTATTTTTTTAATGTGTTGTTGTATTTGATTTGCCAGTATTTTGTTTAGTGTTTTAGCATCTGTATCATTAGAGATACTGGTCTGTACTTTTCTTTTTTTGTGTTGTCCTTGCCAGGTTTTGGTATGAGGGTTATGTTGACCTCATAAAATGTTTTTGGTAGTATTGCTTCTTCTTCAAATTTTTGGAAGACTTTGTGTAGAATAGGAACCAAGTCTTTGAATGTTTGATAGAATTCATTAGTATAGCTGTCTGGCCCTGGACATTTATTTTTGGGGAGGTTTTTAATAGTTGTTTCTATTTCCTCCCTGCTTATGGGTTTGTTTAGGCTTTCTGCTTCTTCATGACTCAGTCTAGGAAAATTGTATTGTTCTAGGAATTTATCCATTTCTTCTAGATTGTTGAATATAGTGGCATATAGTTTTTCATAGTATTCTACAATAATTCTTTGTATATCTATGATATCTATGGTGATTTTTCCTCTTTCATTTTGAATTTTGTTTATATGAGTCCTTTCTCTTTTTTCCTTAGTGAGTCTTGCCAAGGGTTTGTCAACCTTGTTGATCTTTTCTAAGACCAGCTCCTTGTTATATTAATTTTTTCTATAGTTTTTCTGTTCTCTATTTTGTTTATTTCTGCCCTGATTTTTATTATTTCCTTTCTTATGGTGGTATTGTGTTGTCTTTGTTCTTTTTTTTCTAGTTCCTTAAAATATAAAGTTAAGTGGTTTACTTGGGCTCTCGCTTATTTGTTCATATGGGCTTGTAGTGATATGAACTTCCCTCTTATAACTGCTTTTGCTGCACCCCAGAGATCCTGATATGTTGTATTGTTATTTTTATTTGCTGTATGTATTTTTTATCTCTGCGCTTATTTCTTCTTTATCTCACTCATTTTTTAAAAGTATGTTGTTTAGTTTCCACATTTTTGTAGGTTTGTTTACCTCTTTTTTGCAATTGAATTCTAGTTTCAAGGCTTTATGATCAGAAAATATGCTTGGTATAATTTCAATCGTTCTGAATTTGTTGATGTTATTTTTGTGGCCCAACATATGTCAATTCTTGAAAATGTTCTGTGTACACTAGAGAAAAATGTATACTCTTGCACTTTGGGATGAAATGTTCTATAGATCTCTATTATATTTAATTGTTCTAGTGTTTCATTTAAGGCTAATATTTCTTTATTGATTTTCTGTTTGGATGAATGATCTAGAGCCATCAGCAGTGTATTGAGGTCTCCAAGTATGATTGTATTTTTGTTGGTTTTTGTTTTTAGGTCTGTCAGTAGCTGTCTTATATATTTTGGTGCTCCTTGGTTTGGTGCATATATATTAAGAAGTGTTATGTCTTCTTGATTCAATGTCCTCTTTATCATTATGAAATGACCATTTTTGTCTCTGATTACTTTTGCTGTCTTGTAGTCAGCATTGTTAGATGTGAGTATTGGTACACCTGCTTTTTTTTTTGGATGTTATTTGCTTGGAGTATTGTTTTCCAACTATCACTTTAAATTTGTTTTTATCCTTGTAGTTTAGATGTGTTTCTTGTAGGTAGCATACAGTTGGATTTTCTTTTTTAATCCATTCTGCTACTCTGTGTCTTTTTATTGGTGAGTTCAATCCATTTACATTTAGTGTAATTATTGACATTTGAGAGTTTTCTATTGCCATTTTATATATTGCTTTCTGATAGTTTTGTATCTTATTTGGTTATTCTGTGTTATTTTTGTATCATTTGTTTTTGTTTGGTTGTAATCCATACTTCTTTTCTCTGTTACTTCTTTTTTCAAGACATGTACTTCTGTGTTGGTTTTTTTTTAGGGATGGTTACCATTAAGTAATGGAAAGCATACATATCATATTCATTTAGTACATTATTTCATGAGTGCTTCTGCCCTCCATCCTCCTTTGCTACTATTAATCTTTGTCCTCTCCCCTTTTTTGTTTCTTTGTCACAAATTAATCTTGTTTTTATTGCTATCTTGATGGAGCTTTTACTTGTGTTGTTTTGTTTTGTTCTTTATGTCTGGTCAGAAAACTCCCTTTAGTATTTCCTGAAGTGGGGGTTTTTCTGGTGATAAATTCCCTCATCTTTTCTGTATCTGTGAATGTTTTCATTTCTCCTTTGTAATTGAAGAATAGCTTTGATGGGTATAGTATTCTTGGCTGGATGTTCCTCTCTTTAAGAACTTTATATATTGGGGTCCATTCTCTTCTAGCTTGTAGAGTTCCTGCTGAAAAATCTGATGATAATCTAATGGGCCTTCCTTTATATGTTGTATTCTTCTTTTCCCTGGCTGCCTTGACAGGCAGCTGACAGCTAAACCTCCTTTCCAACTGGGGCTTCTCATATCATGAACCAGGAGGAGCACCAGCAATTCAGTAGGAATAGTTGGAATTCCCATGATATGGAAACAAGGGTGATTCCAGGACCGAATTCTTCTCACATCGAAAGAACCAAAAGTGATGATTATAAGAGAAAATACTTCTTTTAGCCTTTAAACAGTCACTAATAAGAGGGTCACTTTCAGGATGTGGGGTCATAATGTATCTAAAATGATAGAAAAGATTATTTTCTTAGTTTGGCATTCCCAGAATCCTTGAGTTTCCAAGATCATGCTAAGCTGTGAGAACAGAGGCAGATTAAGGTCGGTTGAGGCCCCGGGTGCAGAAGAAAATTTTGGGCCCCTTAAAAAAAAGAGAGAGAGAGAGACAGGGAAAATATAAATACATGTTAACTATATTATTAAATAAATAAAAAATATTATGTACTATTAATGTTAAAATTGCACATATGAAACCAACATTGGTGTCATTAGAAAAAAGTGTAAAGTTGGAGTTTTGCGGGGCCTTTCATAAGTCAAGGCCCAGGGTGCACACCCAGTGCGCCCACCGTTAAATCTGCCTCTGTATGGGAGAGTCTCTGATTAAAGTGTTAAAACAGGATGACGTCAGAGTAATGGCGGGGTAGGAAGCGATACCGATAAATCTCCCCCAAAACTCAACAAGATCTTCAACCAGAAACAGAAAAACCTATACTTGGAGCTTCCAGATGCTTCGCAATACACCCAAAGGTATGATTGAGTAAAAAATTGGCTAAATATATAACCAAACCCCGAAGGAAATAGGGAGTAAGAAATGCTCCGCCTTCCTCACTAACCTAAACAGGGTGGCTTTCTCTGGTAACTGTGAATATAGAAACTGAGGTGGGCAAAGGGGGTGAATACATCCAGGCCGCGACACAAACGGCCGAACCAGGCTGTGGCACGGAGATCCAAGCCGAGGAAAATCTGATCCTGTGGCAACCCGGGCAATACAAGCTAACACTCGCGCCAAACCCAAACAAAGAAAGAAAAGCAGCGCGGCCATTTTACCCGATCTCCCAGTCGGGGCGCAGTTAGTGGGCGAGAATTTCTTCCTAGGCCCCGAGAGTGGGTGCCCGTGTTGCCCCACAGAGAGGCAGGGTCAGAGGCCTTTCTGTGGGCCGAGGGCAGAGTCTCTGGGCAGCCCCAGCACCCTGGGAAAGCCACGCACGGGAGGGAGTGAGAACTAATTCCAACGGTGGAGATTTTCCGTGCTGGAGGGTGTTTCACTCAGAGGGAAACGCGGCCGGCCTCATATCCTGGTTTGCGCGCGCAGATAAGGAGTGAGCGATTCCTCCGAGTGCCTCGGCAGTGCGCGCCCGTGTTATCGCACAGAGGGGCAGAGTCAGGGGCCTTTGTGTGGGCCAAAGCAGAATCTCGGGCCGCCCCAGCGCCTTGCAAAAGCCGCGCACGGGGACGGAGCGAGACTCAATTCCAATGCTGCAACTTTTCCCTGCGGTTGGGGGTTTCACTCAGAGCGTGAGACTGCTGGCCGGATATCCTGGTCTGCGCGCGCAGCCAGTGAGTGAGAGTTTCCTCCAAGCGCCCCAGAAGTGGGCGCCCGCTTGTGTGACCGGACAGAGTGGCAGAGCCAGAGGTCTTTGAGTGGGCGGAAAGCCCGCCTGATTATGCTAGCAGCTCTGACTGACTGAGCCTTACCCAGAGCCCTGTGCTGAGTGGAAATAGAGTGGGGAGTTGCCAGCTCTTTGAGCCTCTTACTATCCAGGCAGAGGCAGCAGCAACCCCATAGCTGGATTATCAGGCTACTAATTGAGGAAGGAAAAACTAGGAGAAAGGCTCCAGGAACACGGACTCTCTCACTGTCGGAGCCTATAAATGCTAATGAGCTTCGACTGCCAACGAGACTAAAGCACAATACATGACATTGCCATAGAGACTTATCAACTGCAAACCTCCACCTGAGCATGCCAAAGGGGCAAAACCGGGGTACAGAGTCACCGACCAGGAAGAGGGAGAGAAAAGAAAAAGCAAGAAGATAACCTCTCAAAATCAAGAATAATCTGCAGACTTTATAACCTATCCCATTTTATTATATTTGTTCGTTTGTTTCTCTTATCTTCATTCTTAATACTTTTTTTTTCCTCCTCCAATTTGGCCGATTAACTCTCTACCGGTCTTACTCTCTCCTCTCCTTGAACTACACTACCCATAAGTGTTACATCTCCCATTATCTTTTCTCTTCTCTTCCTTTCTCTCTATGAGGGTTGCACTCCAAAACCCTTAACTCTCTCTCTCTCTCTCTCTCCTTTCTTTTTTCTTCTTTTAGTGGTTCCCTCTTTTATTCTCTCTCTCTCTTTCTTTTCTCTCTCTATATTAGTTTCTTCCTTTCTCCTTTACATCTCCTCTCATTCAAACCTCAATAACAAACAAATTATCTTATCTGGGACTCAAACTTATGTTTGTGGCATTTTGGGGGTTTTTTCTTCACCTTTTTAACTCACTAGCAGTGCTCCCATCCCTGGCTCTCCATATTTTCTAGTTCTTGTTCCACTAAATACAATAGTAATTTTTTAATTTGTCCCCCCATTTTTCCGTTTTCCTCTTAATCCTCTCATCATAACTCTTAGACAACCAACACCTAAAAGCAAATCATTTTATTCTTGACCCAAATTTTTTTCCTTATTTGCTTTTTGTGGGTCCATATGCTCTTTTTTTTTCTTTTTTCTTTTTTCTTTTTTTTTTTTTTTTTTGCCCCTTTATTACTTTTCCCCAATTCAGGCCCTCCATCACAGGCATTGTTTGTTAAAATTCACAGTCCACCACAAGATCTTCTCAAGAAACAGGGGAGAGGAGAGGAGAGAAAAAAAGGAGGGGGGAATAATTTCCTATTTTTTTTTTAATTTTTATTTTATTTATTTTTCTTTATTTCATTATTAATTTTTTTTAAAAAAAACAACTCTTTTCGATTTTTAATTTTTTTATTATTTTTTTAAACTTTTTATTCTTTATTAAATCTCATTAATACTATCAACAAAACCACCCTCAGATGCCATTAAGGAAGAGAAAATCGAATATCATGGATACAAAAGAAAGAGAGGTAACACAGCTAGATGAGGAAAAATCTATGGAGAAAAAATTTAATATATTGGAAACCTTGGAGCTAAATGACAGAGAATTCAAGATAGAAATCCTAAAAATACTCAGAGATATACAAGAAAACACAGAAAGGCAATTTAGGGAACTCAGAAAACAACTCAATGAACACAAAGAATATATGTCCAAGGAAATTGAAAGTATAAAAACAAATCAAACAGAGATGAAAAACTCAATTCATGAGCTGAAAAACGAAGTAACAAGCTTAGCTAATAGAACAGGTCAGATAGAAGAGAGGATTAGTGAAATAGAAGACAAGCAACTTGAGGCACAACAGAGAGAAGAAGAAAGAGACTCAAAAATTTAAAAAAATGAGATAGCCCTACAAGAATTATCTGACTCCATCAAAAAGAATAACATAAGAATAATAGGTATATCAGAGGGAGAAGAGAGAGAAAATGGAATGGAGAACATACTCAAACAAATAATAGATGAGAACTTCCCAAGCCTGTGGAAAGAACTAAAGCCTCAAGTTCAAGAAGCAAACAGAACTCCGAGTTTTCTTAACCCCAACAAACCTACTCCAAGGCATATCATAATGAAATTGACACAAACCAACAGCAAAGAAAAAATTCTCAAGGCAGCCAGGGAAAAGAAGAATACAACATATAAAGGAAGGCCCATTAGATTATCATCAGATTTCTCAGCAGAAACTCTACAAGCTAGAAGAGAGTGGACCCCAATATTTAAAGTCCTGAAAGAGAGGATATTTCAGCCACGAATACTATACCCATCAAAGCTATCCTTCAAATATGAAGGAGAAATAAAAACATTCACAGATACAGAAAAGATGAGGGAATTTATCATCAGAAAACCCCCACTCCAGGAATTACTAAAGGGGGTTCTCCAATCAGATACAAAGAACAAAAAAAAACAGAGCCACAAGTAAAAGCTCCAAGAAGAACACAATAAAACCAAATTTAAACTGTGACAACAACAAAAAGAAAGAGGGGGAGAAGATGGAGATTAACAGTAGCAAAGGACGATGGAGTGCAAAAGTACTCACAAAATAGTTCGCTACAATGAACAGGGTAGGGACCCTTTTCATTACTCAAAGGTAACTACCATTGAAAAAACCACCACAGAAGCACATGAGATAAAAAGGATAGCAACAGAGGAAAGATGTATGGAATACAACCAAATAAAAACAAAAGATAGAAAAACAAAAGAGAAGGATCAAGCAAGACACAAAACTAACAGAAAGCAATCTATAAAATGGCAATAGGGAACTCACAAGTATCAATAATTACACTAAATGTAAACGGATTAAACTCACCAATAAAAAGGCACAGAGTAGCAGAATGGATTAAAAAAGAAAATCCAACTGTATGCTGCCTACAGGAAACTCATCTAAGTAACAAGGATAAAAACAAATTCAAAGTGAAAGGCTGGAAAACAATACTCCAAGCAAATAACATTGAAAAAAAAGCAGGTGTAGCAATACTCATATCTGATAATGCTGACTACAAGACAGGAAAAGTACTCAGAGACAAAAATGGCCATTTCATAATGGCTAAGGGGACACTGAATCAAGAAGACATAACAATTCTTAATATATATGCACCAAACCAAGGAGCACCAAAATATATAAGACAGCTACTTATTGATCTTAAAACAAAAACTGACAAAAATACCATCATACTTGGAGACCTCAATACACCGCTGACGGCTCTAGATCGGTCATCCAAACAGAGAATCAACAAAGACATAGTGGCCTTAAACAAAACACTAGAGCACCTGGATATGATAGACATCTACAGGACACTTCATCCCAAAGTGACTGAGTATACATTTTTCTCCAGTGTACATGGATCATTCTCAAGAATTGACCATATGTTGGGCCACAAAAACAACATCAGCAAATTCAGAAAAATTGAAGTTGTACCAAGCATATTTTCTGATCATAAAGCCTTGAAACTAGAATTCAACTGCAAAAAAGAGGAAAAAAATCCCACAAAAATGTGGAAACTAAACAACATACTTTTAAAAAATGAATGGGTCAAAGAAGAAATAAGTGCAGAGATCAAAAGATATATACAGACTAATGAAAATGACAATACGACATATCAGAATCTATGGGATGCAGCAAAAGCAGTGATAAGAGGGAAGTTCATATCACTTCAGGCATATATGAACAAACAAGAGAGAGCCCAAGTGAACCACTTAACTTCACACCTTAAGGAACTAGAAAAAGAAGAACAAAGACAACCCAAAACCAGCCGAAGAAAGGAGATAATAAAAATCAGAGCAGAAATAAATGAATTAGAGAACAGAAAAACTATAGAAAAAATTAATAGAACAAGGAGCTGGTTCTTTGAAAAGATCAACAAAATTGACAAACCCTTGGCAAGACTTACCAAGGAAAAAAGAGAAAGAACTCATATAAACAAAATCCAAAATGAAAGAGGAGAAATCACCACGGACACTGTAGATATACAAAGAATTATTGTAGAATACTATGAAAAACTTTATGCCACTAAATTCAACAACCTAGAAGAAATGGATAAATTCCTAGAAAAATACAACCTTCCTAGACTGAGTCAAGAAGAAGCAGAAAGCCTAAACAGACCTATCAGTAGAGAAGAAATAGAAAAAACCATTAAAAACCTCCCCAAAAATAAAAGTCCAGGCCCTGACGGCTATACCAGCGAATTTTATCAAACATTCAAAGAAGACTTGGTTCCTATTCTACTCAAAGTCTTCCAAAAAATTGAAGAAGAAGCAATACTTCCAAACACATTTTATGAGGCCAACATAACCCTCATACCAAAACCAGGCAAGGATGGCACAAAAAAAGAAAACTACAGACCAATATCTCTAATGAATACAGATGCTAAAATACTAAACAAAATACTAGCAAATCGAATACAACAACATATTAAAAAAATAATACATCATGATCAAGTGGGATTCATCCCAGAATCTCAAGGATGGTTCAACATACGTAAAACGGTTAATGTAATACACCATATCAACAAAACAAAGAACAAAAACCACATGATCTTATCAATAGACGCAGAAAAGGCTTTCGATAAAATACAACACAATTTTATGTTTAAGACTCTCAACAAAATGGGTATAGAAGGAAAATATCTCAACATGATAAAGTCCATATATGATAAACCATCAGCTAACATCATATTAAATGGCACTAAACTGAAGGCTTTCCCCCTTAAATCAGGAACAAGACAGGGTTGTCCACTCTCTCCACTCTTATTTAATGTGGTACTAGAGGTTCTAGCCAGAGCAATCAGACAAGACAAAGAAATAAAAGGCATCCATGTCGGAAAAGAAGTAAAGGTATCACTTTTTGCAGATGATATGATACTATACATCGAAAACCCCAAAGAATCCACAAAAAGACTACTAGAAACAATAAGCCAATACAGTAAGGTCGCAGGATACAAAATTAACATACAGAAGTCAATAGCCTTTCTATATGCCAACAATGAAACAACTGAGAAGGAACTCAAAAGAATAATCCCCTTCACGATTGCAACAAAAAAAATAAAATACTTAGGAATAAACATAACAAAGAATGTAAAGGACTTATATAATGAAAAGTATAAACCATTGTTAAGGGAAATCGAAAAAGATATAATGAGATGGAAGAATATACCTTGTTCTTGGCTAGGAAGAATAAATATAATCAAGATGGCCATATTACCCAAAGCAATATACAAATTTAATGCAATTCCCATCAAACTTCCAATGACATTTTTTAAAGAAATAGAGCAAAAAATCATCAGATTTATATGGAACTATAAAAAACCCTGAATAGCCAAAGCAATCCTAAAGAAAAAGAATGAAGCTGGGGGCATTTCAATACCTGACTTTAAACTATATTATAGGGCCACGACAATCAAAACAGCATGGTATTGGCAGAAAAATAGACACTCAGACCAATGGAACAGAATAGAAAGTCCAGAAATAAAACCACATATATATAGTCAAATAATTTTTGATAAAGGGGCCAACAACACACAATGGAGAAAAGAAAGTCTCTTCAATAAATGGTGCTGGGAAAACTGGAAAGCCACATGCAAAAGAATGAAACTGGACTACAGTCTCTCCCCCTGTACAAAAATTAACTCAAAATGGATCAAAGATCTAAACATAAGACCTGAAATAATTAAGTACATAGAAGAAGACATAGGTACTCAACTCAGGGACCTGGGTTTTAAAGAGCATTTTATGAATTTGACTCCAATGGCAAGAGAAGTGAAGGCAAAAATTAATGAATGGGACTACATCAGACTAAGAAGTTTTTGCTCAGCAAGAGAAACTGATAACAAAATAAACAGAAAGCCAACTAAATGGGAAATGATTTTTTCAAACAACAGCTCAGATAAGGGCCTAATATCCAAAATATACAAAGAACTCATAAAACTCAACAACAAACAAACAAACAATCCAATAAAAAAATGGGAAGAGGATATGAACAGACACTTCTCCCAGGAAGAAATACAAATGGCCAACAGATATATGAAAAGGTGCTCATCTTCTTTAGCTATTAGAGAAATGCAAATCAAAACGGCAATGAGATACCACCTCACACCTGTTCGATTAGCTGTTATTAGCAAGTCAGGTAATAGCAAATGTTGGAGAGGCTGTGGAGAAAAAGGAACCCTCATACACTGTTGGTGGGAATGTAAAGTAGTACAACCATTATGGAAGCAAGTATGGTGGTTCCTCAAAAAACTGAAAATAGAACTACCTTATGACCCAGCAATCCCTCTACTGGGTATATATCCCAAAAACTCAGAAACATTGATACGTAAAGACACATGCAGCCCCATGTTTATTGCAGCATTGTTCACAGTGGCCAGGACATGGAAACAACCAAAAAGCCCATCAATAGATGACTGGATAAAGAAAATGTGGCACATATACACTATGGAATACTACTCAGCCATAAGAAATGATGACATCGGAACATTTACAGCAAAATGGTGGGATCTTGATAACATGATACAAAGCGAAATAAGTAAATCAGAAAAAAACAGGAACTGTATTATTCCATACGTAGGTGGGACATAATAGTGAAACTAAGAGACATTGATAAGAGTGTGGTGGTTACGGGGGGGAGGGGGGATGGGAGAGGGATAGGGGGTGGGGAGGGGCACAAAGAAAACAAGATAGAAGGTGACAGAGGACAATCTGACTTTGGGTGGTGGGTATGCAACATAATTGAACGACAAGATAACCTGGACTTGTTATCTTTGAATATATGTATCCTGATTTATTGATGTCACCCCATTAAAAAAATAAAATTATTTAAAAAAAAAAAAAAGATCAGATGAGATAACTAAAACACAAACGATGACAAAAAATAAAAATAAAAAATAAATAAATAAATAAGAACAATAAAAAAAAAGTGTTAAAACAGAGAAGGATGAAAGATACTTAATTTGTATCCAACAAAAATTTATTGAGTACCTACTATGTTTTTGTCAGCACTAGGGATACAATGAGGAACAAAATTGTTATTCTTGGGTAACTAACAAATAAATCAATAATAAAAACTTAAGGTAATTTCAGTGGTGACTAGTGCTATGAAGAAAATGAAGCAAGGTGGTAGTCCAGAGAGTAGTACCAGAAGTCAGGTAGGCCCATGTCAGTTGACTGGCAAGCAGGTTCTTCCAGCAAGTGGCATTTGCAAAAGACCTGCACGATGAAGAGGAGGCATTCGAACACAGATCTAGGGCAGAATTTTCCAAGTAGAAATAACCACAAGTACAAAGGCTCTAAGATTGAAATGAGCTTGGCATTTTCAAAGGATAGTAGTTGCTTATCTGTGTTCTCTTGGAGACCTCTTAGGATGTTTTTTTGTTTTTTTTTAATTATTTTTATTTATTTATTCATTTTAGAGGAGAGAGAGAGAGAGAGAGAGAGAGAGAGAGGAGAGAGAGAGAGAGAGAGAGAGAGAGAGAGAGAGAGAGAAGGGGGGAGGAGCAGGAAGCTTCAACTCCCATATGTGCCTTGACCGGGCAAGGCCAGGATTTTGAACCGGCAACCTCAGCATTCCAGGTCGACGCTTTATCCACTGCGCCACCACAGGTCAGGCTTCTTAGGATGTTTTAAACAATTTTTTAAAATTCATTACCAGGACATTTCTGGATCTCCATTTCTGGAGGGAGTCAGTTACTGGAAGTTTCTTGCATTCCTTTGGTGGAGCCTTATTTCCCTGATGCTTGGTGATCCCTGTAGCCTGTGTAATGTCTGCACATTGAAGAAGCCATCACCTTCCAGGCTTTATGAACTGGGATTTTTTTTAAAAAAGTCTTTCATCCATAGGTTGTAGCACATTGGAGCATGCTATGACCTTGGTCTAGCAGTAAAGACTGCCATATACCAGGGCATGGTGGCCGGAGGATGGGTGGGACGTGGTGACTTGTCAGCTCAGGCCACTGGAGTCCACAACATTGATAACTCTGTGGTCTGTAGCAAGCACTGGGGAAAGTCCACGGAGGCTGCAAGGGCTCTTAGAGTTCTCAGTGGTGCCTCTAAGCCTAGTGGTTGGAGACCAGAGCAAGCTGTAGTGGTGGCTGGAGCTGGTGGTATGCACACACTTCACAGCAGGGGCTGGAGTGAAGGGGCCTGCTACAGACATAGCGATGGGGGCCAGGGCAAGCAGCAAAGGCCGAGGCCAAGTGCAGGTACACCAGCAGCTAAAGGGACCTGGTTGTCAATGTGCACTGCTATGGCTGGTGAGTAATGCAATGGGTGCACTGCTGTGGAGGCGAGTGTTGAGAGTCAGGCCAGGTGCATGTGGTAGACAGTAGGAGGGGCTAGCTGCAGGGGAACCGAGTAGTGCAAGCCAGTGACAGGAGATAGGGTTGAATTCAGGCCCACAAGCAGCTATCTGTGTGCCCTCCTGTCCTGCACACTCTCCCCATAAGCGTGCACATAGCTAGTGGAGGCTAGTGATAAATGCAAGGAATGCCGGTGCACAGCTGGGTAAACCAGCTACAGGTGAGCCTGGATATACAGGCCAATAACAGGCAAGAGAACCAAATCTGTACCCACAGCAGTTACATGGGCTTTGGCTGTCAGCATGCATTTCCACAGCTACAGTATCTTCCCACTGGTACCTACATATTAATGGAGGGCAGTGAGAGGTGTCAGGCCAGAGGTGTGCAAGTGCACAGTTATAGGAGCTAGCCCCAAGGGAGAGTATGCACAGTGAGCATCAACTAGGAGCCCTATACTGGCATCTTAGACTCGCTGAGCTACAGAGGGCTGGACTGGCTGCCTGAGCAGGTGCGGGGCTCCCAGGGGGCAGAGGAAGCAGGGAAGAATTCAGGCAACTGAATTCCATGAACAAGGATATCTGTAAGGCAAAACCCAGTAGAATCTGCAGTGGTTTGTGGCAACTCTGTTGGCCCTTGATTTCTTCAATGAAGAAAGCTGCCAGGGTCATTTGTAGAGCAGGTCGCTGGGAAACACCTTGTACTGGTAATCCCTGCTCTTTTTTCTTCCGTCTTCCTATTTGTCCCTATACCTCTCAACTTTGCTGGTTTGGGTAGGGTGACACGGAAGCACCTTCCTGTGGTGCCCAAGAGACTAGAGAAGTTCATTGCTCACCCTGCACCCCCTTTCCCTTCCCAGCTGAAAGTTCCCTCCCAATACTGAACACCCCAGTCTGGAGAATGGCATGACACAGGCAAAATGAAGTTGCTCTTTTTTCCTTTTGGGGGTGGTTATTCTCAGGGTTTTTGTTCCATTGTGTTGCTGACGTACCTGAAGTGGACTCCAAACCTGTTCTGTGTGGGGGAAGCTGTCTAACTGTTGATGTTTGTAGGGAGAAGGAGGCTGGTGTCTCTTACACTGCCATCTTGATGACATCTGGCTCCTAGGTTTTTGTCCTGAAAAACTGGATGCATGGAAAAACCCTTCACTGTAATGTGTAAAGAGCAAGACAGGAGCAAATCTGATGAGAAAAATTAAGAGTTCTGTTTTGGAATGTTACCTTTGAGATGTCTGATGGATTGCAAAGAATATCCAAGTAGAATTATCAAATGGGCATGTAGACATTTGATTCTGAAGCTAAGGAGCTTGGATGATTTTTTTTCTTGCCCTAACAAGTCATGTTTTGATATAGATACTGTAGACCAGAGAAATTAAGTGACCTAATCAAGATTACAGCTTAGAAATGGAAGACAGACAGAATCCCAATCCAAGGCTCTTGCCAATAAAAATATGAATCCTGAAACAAAGAAAATATATTTTCCCACCTGACCCTTTTCCATTGTGCTAGAATAAAGGTTTTGGGAGGTCCACTTGGAGACTGAAAGAACTTGCAGGGATGGAGCTGTCTATTGGTGGTTCACTTTTCTTCCACAAGGTGATAAGAAACAAAAAAGAGAAGGGCTAATTAGTGTTGGCTAGTTCACCCTAAATATAGTGGGTTTTAGCATGCACAAATTTAACCTTCATGGTTTAACCATTTACAAGGGACTGATTCCCATAATAGGTTGTAATTTTATAAATTTTTTGCATCAAAAATACAATGAGGCTTATATGTGGGAGTGAGTCTCTTCACTTGCGAGTGAACCTGGCTGTCTGCCTAATGTCTACATCTCAAATAGGCTCCATTGTTTGTACTTGTTTTCTTTTTACATGAGGACTTTTGTAAATGCTAAAAATATTTTGTTCAAAATGCATAACAATAAAAAATGAACAACAAAAATAAAAAGCTCCATAAAGAAAGTTCAAACAATTCATGCATAACTTCAGTGCTATAGTTATTAAATTATTAGAGATTTATTGTTTAAATATTTTAAGTGATTGTTTAAATATTTTAGTGCTGCCTTACTATTGCACCATATGGGGGAAATCGTATTTGTAAATAAGAACATTTTAAAATGGATTCCTTACAAATGTCAGGAGCTAGTGCTATTATTTATTGAAATGTCAGGAAATCTCTTGATTCTAGACCAAAAAAGCGTTTGTTTATAATGAGAAAATTTTAAGATGTGCATTTAACTGGAAAGAGATGAAGGCAAACAGCATATTTGGTAGTGTAGATTTCAGTCTGCTCTGTTTGGTGGTCACATGTCTGTCCAATACTGGCAATGGTCCAGTGAATAGAACAGTTGTTCCAGTTTCAACAGATGCTCACCCAATTTAACAGGACTTACAGATCAATGTAGTGGATAATGTAGACCAAAAGAACATGTTGCTAAAGAAAGTTTTAGGGGAAAAATATACAAATGTTGCCTTTTTAAATAAAATATAAAACCCAAACAAGCAGCAAACTTTGAATTTGAGAAAACACACATATAATGATAGCAAGTTAAAAGCAGACTCTCAGCAGGTGCAAGGGATTCTGAATAGAGTGCTGAAGCAATAAACACGAGATGAGTTGGCAGTAGCTTGGTTTGGGCTCGCAAAGACTGTTACACAAACTGCTACTAACATCTGTCCACAAGGGAGGTGGGCGCATTCACTCCCACTAGTCTACATTTAAAGGGTTCTCCTTGTTTAATTTAGACCTTGAACCGACACAAATAGTCCAGAGCTGAACTTGGATTCTTCAGTCTCGGTAAGGATAATGAGGAGGAAGAAATACATAGAAAGGTACTAAAGAGAGAAACTACGACATTTACCTAGAGTTTAGTTGGTGTATGTGCTTGTGTCTGTGCATTTAAATTTTCTTCCTAACTGAAAAGTAACACTCGATGTAAAAAATGAAAAAAAGAAATCCAAACAATCCACAAAGGCAGAAAATAAAAAATTGGTCTTTTCTCCCAAGTCCTACTTCCAAAAGGAACCACTATTAACATATGGTGTACATTTTCACAAACACTTTTCTCTGTACTTTAACATATATGGTATGTATACATGTTTACATATGGGTAAGGAGAGGGAGGATAAGCTTTATATTTTTTTCCAAATGTAGGCTCATACTGCATGTATTGTAGTATAGCTCTCTGTTTTCACCTGATACATCATGAACATCATTCATATTCGTTCATGTAAATCTTTGTTTTTTGTAATGTTTTGAAACAACAGAATAAATATTCCATAGATCAAATTTACCACAATTTATTTAAAGAACTCTTGATCAATGGGCCTTTAGATTGTTTCCAATTTTTAGCTATCAGTATTATAAGCGATATTGCATAGTAGATATATAAATATATTGCAATGCCTGCTGGTGCAAGTACTTCTGTAGGACCAATTCTTATAAGAACTGCTGGGTCAGCGTTTTCCCTTATATTGTGAATGCAAAGATAGAAGCAGCTGCTGCAGCCTGATTTCTCCTACCTCTCCAGTGTCCGGCCCCTCGGCAGAGGAATTCAGGACACACAAGCAGAGAAGAGGGACACTCCTCTGATATGATACGGAGTCCCTAAAAGCTTTCCTGGCTAGAACCGATCTCTTCCCCGGCAAGTTCAAAAGCCTGGAATTCCCAGAAAAACGTCAAGTCCTCAGTAGCCTTCAGTATCCCCTTTTCAGTGGAGTGATAGGCTCACACAATTTGAGAGCGGTAACATCTCTACAGCTGAAATATTGGCAGGAATTTATGTATCTAGTTTAATCAGCCCATCTTTTCCTTGTAAAACTTAATGAAAATCGTAAAATTTTATTTTTCTGCACTTGTGATTTTATGTTAATTTGCCTTTTTAAATGTGAGGATGTTGTGATACTAACAACAATTCTTTTTTTTAATTAAGTGAGAGGATGGGAGGTAGGGAGGCAGAGACAGACTCTTGCATGTGTCTCAACCAGGATCTGCCTGGCAAGCCCCCTACTGGAGGGGTGCTCTGCCCATCTGGGGCTGCTGCTCTGTTGTTTGGCAGCTGAGCTATTTTAGTGCTTGAGGTGATGCATGGAGCCTTCCTTAGCACACATGGCCAACTTGCTCATACCATTCGAGCCACGGCTGCAGGAGGAGAGAGAGAGAGAGAGAGAGAAAGGGAGGGGTGGAGATGCAGATGTTCACTTCTACTGTGTGCCCTGACCATAAATCACACCTGGGACTTCTACACACCAGGGTGATGCTCCACTGCTGAGCCAATTGGCCAGGGCCAACAACCATTCTTAAAGTAATACCGTATTTTGTCCAACATACAATACCTTGATATTTTATATATAATGGATTTCTTTTAAAGTAGCATCTCATCTCCCTCCTAGCTATCCAGTGAGTCAGAAAGGGCAAAGAATACTTTAGTTTTATAAACAAGGAAATTGAGGCTCAGAAATGTTAAGGGACTAACCTGGGACACATGAGGAGTACTGTCAGAATTTATCGGTGATGAGTTCATCATATGATAGACTTAGAAGGTATTGGAAATGGGATTGAACTTGAACTGATCTTAGGAAATATCCTGAAGGGTTTAAGATTGGGAGTTTGCTGATGTTTTGTTTAAACACTGTTATTTTCTCTTTACTCAGTTCTTAAAATAGGATGGTGTTCTTTTTATTTACTTTTTCCTTATAAAAATTAATCTGTTTTTTTAATTATGTTAATTAAAATGTCTGATTAGTCTTATGAAGCTTAAACTAAGATTTTACTCTGCTAAAGTCACAGTCATTGAAGTATAAATATATGCAAGTTTATCACCAATAGATACATCAGCCAAGTTAACAAGGCAAACTGGTGCCACCAGCAATAGCATTAATAATTGCTAACCTTTCCATTATTGGCCATCCATCTAAGATTCACTAACAGTAACTCATTTCAATCCTCACAATAACTATATGAGGCGAGTTTATTATTATCTCCCTTTTGTACACAAAGAAAATGAAGTGCTGAGCCATTGAGTAACTTGTCTAATGTTGTGTAGCAAGGAAGTGGCAGAACTAGATTATAAACTCCCTTGGTCTAACCCTACCATCTGTGCTCTTAAATCACTGGGCTATACTGCAATGTCAGAATGACCATTTCTCACTGTCCTGTGTCATGCACAAGTGCTTCAGAAAGTAAATGGCTTCGGGAAGCAAATACTTTAAACTGTAAGTTGTAGATAGTAAGTTCAATATAAACCTAACTCTGGCCAGCCCAGAGGAGCCAAAAAGACAGTTATAAAAATTCAATTTCCTCAAGACTCCTACTTTTAGTTGAATCTGACTGAATGTGACTCAGTCATATTTTAGTTTTTATTGAGTTTCCTGTGGGCCAAGAAAAATAATGGAAGGAATTCATTCAATTTTATTAGATTAATATTTCTAAGTGAGTGAGATGAACGCTAAGCCACTCATTCTTGCCCACTGGTTCAAATTTCATCTGAATGTAGCCTTTATAGCAACATTCTCTTTTTATCTATTTAAAGTAGTGTTTGGTTACATAGTTGTAGGAAACTTTTGTTCTTTTTCTCTTGAAGCTTAATAGGCTTAACTGTGTTCTTATAGCAATACCCATATTTCAAAACGTTTTTCTCATCTAGTTTTCAATATTTTGATAAACTGAGATTTTAATCTTGACAATTAAACTAAAATTTAATCAAAATTTTTCAAATCTACTTGGAGTCATTATATACAGTCTCCAGCCACAGTACCTAGGTTCAAATCCTAGTTCTGCCCCTCACCAGCTATGTGCTCTTGAGCAAATGACTTAATTGTTTTTTGTCTTTCTTCATCTATAAAGTATGATTTGATATTGTTATTAATTAAAGTTCTCTAGAGAAAAGGACCAATAGGATATACATGCATGATATATGAATGTAGACAGAAGTTTATTATAAGAGATTGATTCAAGCAGTAGTGGAGGCTGAGAAGTCTCATGACCTGCCATTTGCAATCTGGAGGTTTAAGATTGGGAGTTTGCTGATGTTTGTTTAAACACTACCCCAGGAAAGCTAGTGGAGTAGTTCCAACAAAACACAAGGCCTGACAACCAGGCAGGGGAGCCAATGATATAAGTCCCCATCCAAGTCTGAAGGCCCAATAACCAGGAATTATGATATCTAAGGGTAGTAGAAGATGAATGTCTCAGCTCAAGCACAAAAAAGTGCATTCACCTTTCCTCTGTTTCTTTGTTCTACTCAGGCCCACAATAATTGGATGCTCTCACCCTCATGGTGAGAGCAATATTCTTCACTCAGTCTACTGATTCAAATGCTAATATCTTCCAGAAACAACCACATAAATACACCCAGAAATAATGTTTACCATCTATCTGGGCATCCCTTAACTCAGTCAAGGTGATCTATGAAATTAATTGTCCCACTTACCTCAAAGGGTTGAGAATTTATTGAGTGCTTACTATACCAGGCACTGGTCAAAGCTTTTTTTTTTTTTTTGGTCAAAGCTCTTTATATGCAATACTCATTCAATCCTTACAACTACAAAGTACAGGTCATCCTCGGGTTATGACACAGTTTTGTTCCTACAACAGTGCCATAACCCAAATTTTGGAGTCAGTTGAAGCACACCCTAGCCTAAGTCACTTACCTATCCTAACACAGTTATAAAAATCATAATTTAGAAAATAAAAATACAACTAGGCCATATAAAAAGGATATAAATATACTGTACTATACATTGTACAGTAGTAACAGAAAAAATGACAAAAAATGAGTGTAAAAATAATTCTTTACCTTTATTCCTGAGGTTGGTGTGCACACTGGAAGGTACATTACAAGGTGGGAGAGAGTGACCTATTGGGAGGAGGAAGCTGGAGAGGCAGGAGAACCTGCAGAAGGTGCTGGAGATACTGGGTCAGGTGGATCAGGATTGCCTAAGGAACACGCAGGAGATGCTGGAGATGACTCTACCTGTACTACAGGTGTTTTATCTGGAGAAGCAGCTGATGTAGAGGGTACAGGATCTGCGCTAGTCGCTCTACCTTCTTAAAGAATTGTTCCAGGCTAGACTGGAAGGCTGATAGCTTCTTCTCTTCCAAAATCTGCCTAATGCATTGCAAGGCATCCATAATAGCTTTGTAGACCTTACTGAATCTGTCACTGCTGGGGTCCTCAGCCTGAAATTTTGCCAACCCACCCTCTACCATAGAAAAACCTTCTGCCAAACCCTTGGTAATAAATCTCTTGGGTTCTGGGGTTTCTATCTCTTCCTCTTCAATCAGCTGCTTCTCCAGTTGAATGAGGTCCTCAGCAGACAGTTCCTCTCCATGTGATGCCAGTAGCTCTGTGACATCCTCAGCCTCCACCTCCAAAATAAGCTGTTTACCTATGGCAGCAACCTTCTCTGTCAGCCTCCACTGACTCCTCAAAGCCATGGAAGTCATACACAACCTGGGGACACAGTTTTTTTCACACACCATTTAAGTTTGTTCACCTCACTTCATCCCAGACAAAAGCAGTGTTTTTCACAGCATTATAAATGTTATAAAACTTCCAAAAGTCTTTGAGTGTCAGGTTCTTGTCCTCGCAGTTGCATTAGGGCATAGCAGATGTCCTCCAGAGGCAGTAGGTCTTGATAGAAGAGAGGTAATGACGCCTTGGTCCATGGGCCGTAAAAGGGCAGTGGTATTAGGTGGAAGGTAAACCACCTTGACATTAGGGTTGAAGTCACTCAACTGGGCAGGCTGACCAAGGGCATTGTCCAGCACTAGCAACACCTTAAAAGGTAGCCCCTTGCTAACACATTAGTCCTTCACTGCTGCACAAAATGGCTGGTAAACCACTCCTCAAAAATCTGAAGTGTCATCTATGCCTTCTTGTTAGACCTCCAGACGACAGGCAGTTGACCCTTCCAAATGCTCTTTAGTATTCTGGGATTCTCTGCCTGATACGCCAACAGAGGCCTGAGTTTGAAGTCACCTGCAGCATTCCCCCCAAGAAGCAAAGTCAGTCTCTCCTTGCCAGCTTTATGGCCCGGCGCTCTCTTCTCCTCCTTGGCGATGTAGGTCCTGTTCAACATACACTTCCAAAAAAGGTCTGTCTCACAATATTAAACACTTGTTCAGCACCCTCTTTAATTAATTTAGACAACCTATTAGGAAAGTCACTTGCTGATTTCTTATCTCCACTAGCAGCTTCACCCTGCACTTTAAGGTTATGCAAGTTGGCACAAGCTTTGAAAGACATGAACCAACTCCTACTAGCCACAGACTCTTCATTCCCTCCCCCCTTTTCACTTTTTTCTTCTTTTTTTATTTTGTTTACCAACACTTTATTCAGTTCATTACAGTGGGCAAGTTCCCAGCTAACTACACAGACCAAGCGAGGTTTTCTGAGGTTAATACAGGAGCCGGTGAGTTAATTGTGACTGAATATCAAGGAGAGAACACCAAAGTTTCAGTATCAGACGGGCCACAGACTCTGACCTGCGACAGGAGTGACATCCTGACACTGTCACCTGCCTCCTTCTCACAGCTGGGCCCGTGCTAAACATTACATTATTTCAGGGCTGTCAGCAAAACAGATTCCAAACAAATGGACCCCATGCCCTGGTGCACCTCCACTGCTGTTGCTTTGTAAGTCACAGACTAGCATGTGACAAAGAAGTTTAGACTATTTCAGTGCAATGGGCCATAGAGGAGGAAGCCTGGTGTGTCTTGCCCTCAGTGCCTGTTTTCATTCATACCTGAATTCCTGTCCTTAAGCCACATAGCCTGATGTGGACAGTCTCAGCAACAGTCTGTCAGATGACAACAGCTATTTCCAAAGCAGCATCTTGTGCAGACAGCCTAGGACCTCGAAGGCAGTGTCTCTGGCTAGCTATCCTCTCGTGAAAGGTCAGCCACCCCCACCAATGCTAACTGAAAGCACAATGTAGGAGACAGGTTTAGGAAGTGGGATATAAATAAAGATGGAAACAAACTCCAGAAAGCTAGTTTATGAGGCATGGGCCAAATAATGACCGCTTCACAGGTGGTCTGGCTTCAAGGCTACAAAATTGCTGCTCACACAGTTCGCAGAAACACAGTGGAGGCTGCAGCTGGTATTCTGCAATGTCTCTAGTGTGAGCTGGGCAGGGTCTGGCTCCATCCTCCTCTAGCTCAGGGAAAGTGCTGACTAGGAAGGAGAGTTATACCACCCATGTAATCCAAAGGCGACAAATGCTGGCCAGGGTGCAGAAGCTTCACAAACAACGTGACCACTTTAACTCTGAAGAGCAACTTGATTCCGTTGGTCAGGTTTCAGAATTTATCTGTCAGGAACAGATTTAAGGGCATTTTTTTTTCTGTATAATTTACTTATTTATTAATTTTAATGGGGTGACATTAATAAATCAGGGTACAAATGTTCAGAGAAAAAATCTCCAGGTTATTTTGACATTTAATTATGTTGCATACCCATCACCCAAAGTTAGATTGTCCTCCGTCACCTTCTGTCTGGTTTTCTTTGTGCCCCAGCCCCCCCTGCCTCTCCTACCCCCCCACCCCCCACACCATAACCACCAAACTCTAGTCCATGTCTCTGAGTCTCATTTTTATGTCCCACCTATGGTTGGAATCATATACTTCTTGTTTTTTTCTGATTTACTTATTTCACTCAATATAATGTTATCAAGGTCCATCCATGTTGTTGTAAATGATCCGATGTCATCATTTCTTATGGCTGACTAGTATTCCATAGTGTATATGTACCACATCTTCTTTATCCAGTCATCTATTGAAGGGCTTTTTGGTTGTTTCCATGTCTTGGCCACTGTGAACAATGCTGCAATGAACATGGGGCTGCATGTGTCTTTATGTATGAGTGTTTTTGAGTTTGGGATGTATATACCCAGTAAAGGGACTGCTGGGTCATATGGTAGTTCTAGTTTTAATTTTTTGAGGTACCATAATACTTTCTTCCATAATAATTTTACTATTTTACATTCCCACCAACAATGGATGAGGGTTCCATTTTCTCCACAGCCTCTCCAACATTTGTTATTACCTGTCTTGTTGATAATAGCTAATTTAACAGGTGTGAGGTGATATCACATTGTAGTTTTGATTTGCATTTGTTTAAAAGCTAATGAAGATGAGCATCTTTTCATATATCCGTTGGCCATTTGTACTTCTTCCTGGGAGAAGTGTTCATGTCCCCTTCCCATTTTTTATTGGATTGTTTGCTTGTTTGTTGTTGAGTTTTATGAGTTCTTTGTATGTTTTGGATATTAGGCTCTTATCTGAGCTGTTGTTTGAAAATATCATCTCCCATTTAGTTGGCTGTCTGTTTTGTTGTCAGTTTCTCTTGCTGTGCAAAAGCTTCTTAATCTGATGTAGTCCCATTCATTTATCTTTGCCTTCACTTCCCTTGCCTTTGGAGTCAAATTCATAAAGTGCTTTTTAGAACCAAGGTCCATGAGTTAAGTACCTATGTTTTTTTCTCTGTACTTTATTGTTTCAGGTCTATTATTTAGGTCTTTGATCCATTTTGAATTAATTTTAGTACAAGGGAACAAACTGTAGTCAAGTTTCATTCTTTTGCATGTGGCTTTCCAGTTTTCCCAGCATCATTTTTTAAAGAGGCTTTCTTTTCTCCATTGTGTGTTGTTGGTTTTATTTCTGGGCTTTATATTCTGTTCCATTGGTCTGAGTGTTATTTTTCTGCCAATACCATGCTGTTTTGATTGTTATGGCTCTATAATATAATTTGAAGTCAGGTATTATAATGCCCCCAGCTTCATTCTTTTTCCTTAAGATTGCTTTGGCTATTCAGGGTTTTTTATAGTTCTATATAAATCTGATGATTTTTTGTTCCATTTCTTTAAAAAATGCCATTAAAATTTTTTTTTCTGTATTTTTCTGAAGCCGGAAATGGGGAGAGACAGTCAGACAGACTCCCACATGCGCCCAACCGGGATCCACCCGGCACGCCCACCAGGGGGCGACGCTCTGCCCACCAGGGGGCAATGCTCTGCCCCTCTGGGGCGTTGCTCTGTTGTGACCAAGGCCACTCTAGCGCCTGGGGCAGAGGCCGAGGAGCCATCCCCAGTGCCCGGGCCATCTTTGCTCCAGTGGAGCCTCGGCTGCAGGAGGGGAAGAGAGAGACAGAGAGGAAGGAGAGGGGGAGAGGTGGAGAAGCAGATGGGTGCTTCTCCTGTGTGCCCTGGCCGGGAATCGAACCTGGGACTTCTGCACGCCAGGCTGATGCTCTACCACTGAGCCAACCGGCCAGGACGCCATTAAAATTTTTATGGGAACTGCATTGAATTTGTATATCGCTTTGGGTAATGTAGTCATTTTGACTATATTTATTCTTCCTATCCAAGAACAAGGAATATTTTTTTCATTTCATTGTATCTTTTTCGATTTCCATTAACAATGCATTGTAGTTTTCATTATATAGGTCTTTTACATTCTTTGTTATGTTTATTCCTAGGTATATTTTTGTTGTTGTTGAAACCATGAAGGGGATTTTTTTTTTAGTTTGTTTTCTGATGTTTCATTACTGGCATATAGGAAGGCAGTGGACTTTTGTATATTATTTTGTATCCTGCAACCTTACTGTATTGGTTTATTGTTTCTAGTAGTCTTTTTGTGGAGTCTTTGGGGTTTTTGATATACAGGATTATATCATCTCCAAAAAGTGACACCTTTACTTCTTCTTTTCCAATATGAATGCCTTCTTTTTCTTTTTCTTGTCTGATTGCTCTGGCTAGAACTTCCAGTACATAAGAGTGGAGAGAGTGGACAACCTTGTTTTGTTCCTGATTTAAGGAGAAAAGTCCTCAGTTTTATGCCATTTAATATGATGTTAGCTGATGGTTTATCATAAATGACCTTTATTATGTTGAGATATTTTTCTTATATACCCATTTTGTTGAGTGTTTTAAACATAAAATTGTGTTGTATTTTATCAAATGCCTTTTCTGCATCTATTGATAATATCATGTGGTTTTTGTTCTTTGTTTTGTTGATATGGTGTATTACGTTAACCGTCCTATGTATGTTAAACCATCCTTGTGATTCTGGGATAAATCCCACTTGATCATGATAAATTTTTTTTAATGTGCTATTTTATTCAATTTTCTAGTATTTTGTTTAGTATTTTAGCATCTGTATACATTAGAGATATTGGTCTGTAGTTTTCTTTTTTATGTGTTTTCATTGCCAGGTTTTGGTATGAGGGTTATGTTGGCTTCATAAAATGCGTTTGGAAGTATTGCTTCTTCTTCAGTTTTTTGGAAGATTTTGAGTAGAATAAGAACCAAGACTTCTTTGAATGTTTGATAGAATTCACTAGTATAGCCGTCTGGCCCTGGACTTTTATTTTGGGGGAGGTTTTTGATAGTTGTTTCTATTTCCTCTCTGGTTATGGATCTGTTTATGCTTTCTGATTCATCATGATTCAGTCTAGGAAGGTTGTATTGTTCTAGAAATTTATCCATTTCTTCCATATTGTTAAATTTGGTGGCATATAGTTTTTCATAGTATTCTACAATAATTCTTTGTATATCTATGATATCAGTGGTGATTTTTTCTCTTTCATTTTGGATTTTATTTATTTGAGTCCTTTCTCTTTTTTCCTTGGTGAGTCTTGTCAAGGGTTTGTTAGTTTTGTTGATCTTTTCAAAGAACTAGCTCTTTGTTTTATTAATTTTTTCTATAGTTTTTCTGTTCTCTATTTTATTTATTTCTACTCTGATTTTTATTATTTTCTTTCTTCTGCTTGTTTTGGGTTGCCTTTGTTCTTCTTTTTCTAGTTCCTTAAGATATGAAGTTAAGTGGTTTATTGGGCTCTCTCTTGTTTGTTCATATAGGCCTGTAGTGATATGAACTTCCCTCTTATAACTGCTTTTGCTGCACCCCAGAGATTTTGATATGTCATATTGTTATTTTCATTTGTCTGTATGTAACTTCTGATCTCTGCGCTTATTTCTTCTTTGACCCACTCATTTTTTAAAAGTATGTTGTTTAGTTTCCATATTTTTTGTGGGTTGTTTACCTCTTTTTTTGCAGTTGAATTCTAGTTTTAAGGCTTTATGATCAGAGAATATGCTTGATGTAATGTCCATCTTTCTGAATTTGTTGATGTTATTTTTGTGGCGCAACATATGGTCAATTCTTGATAATGTTCCATGTACACTAGAGAAAATGTATACTCTGGCACTTTTGGATGCAATGTCCTGTTGATGTCTATCATATCCAATTGTTCTAGTGTTTAATTAAGGCTAATATTTCTTTATTGATTTTCTGTTTGGATGAACCATCTAGAGCCATCAGGGGTGTGTTGAGGTCTCCAAGTATGATTGTATTTGTGTTGGTCTTTGTTTTTAGGTCAGTCAGTAGCTGTCATATATTTTGGTGCTCCTTGGTTTGATGCATATATATTAAAAAGTGTTATGTCTTCTTGATTCAATGTCCCCTTAATCATTATTAAATGACCATTTTTGTCTCTGATTACCCTTGCTGTCTTGTAGTCAGCCTTGTTAGAAATGAGTATTGCTACACCGCTTATTTTTGGATGTTATTTGCTTGGAGTATTGTTTCCTAGCTTTTCACTTTGAATTTGCTTTTATCCTTGTAGCTTAGATGTGTTTCTTGTATGCAGCATACAGTTAGATTTTCTTTTTTAATCCATTTTGCTACTATGTGTCTTTTTATTGGTGAGTTTAATCCATTTACATTTAGTGTAATTATTCACACATGAGGGTTTCCTATTGCCATTTTGTATATTGTTTTCTGTTAGTTTTGTGTCTTGTTTGATTCTTCTCTTTTGTTTTTCTATCATTTGTTTTTGTTTGGTTGTAATCCATACTTCTTTCCTCTGTTACTTTTTTTTCTAGTCATGTGCTTCTGTGGTGGTTTTTTCAGGGGTGGTTACCATTAAGTAATGGAAAGGGTACCTATCATGTTCATTGTAGTACACTATCTCCTGAGTGCTTCTGCACTCCATCCTCCTTTGCTACTATTAATCTTTGTCCTCTCCCCTTTTTTTGTTTTAGTTGTCACAGATTAAATTTGATTTTATTGTGTTCTTGGTGGAGCTTTTACTTGTGGTTTTCTTTTGTTTTGTTCTTTGTATCTGGTCGGAAAATCACCTTTAGTATTTCCTGATGTGGGGTTTTTCTGGTGATAAATTCCCTCATCTTTTCTGTATCTGTGAATGTTTTCATTCCTTTTTCGTATTTGAAGGATAGCTTTGATGAGTATAGTATTCTTGGCTGAAAGTTCCTCTCTTTCAGAACTTCAAATATTGGGGTCCACCCTCTTCTAGCTTGTAGAGTTTCTGCTGAGAAATATGATGATAATCTAATAGACCTTCTTTTATATATTGTATTCTTTTTTTTCCTGGCTGCCTTGAGAATTTTCTTTTTGTCATTGCTTTGCGCCAATTTCATTATGATGTGCCTTGGAGTAGGTTTGTTAGGGTTAAGATAACTTGGTGTTTTGTTTGCTTCTTGAATTTGATGTTTTAGTTCTTTCCACATGCTTGGGAAGTTCTCATCTCTTATTTGTTTGAATATGGTCTCCATTCCATTTTCTCTTCTTCTGATATGCCTATTATTCTTGTTTTCTTCTTTTTGATGGAGTCAGACAATTCCTGTTGGTCTTTCTCATTTTTTTAAATTCGTGAGTGTCTCTCCTCTTCTCTCTGTTGTGCCTCTAGTTGCCTGTCTGCTATGTCACTAATTCTTTACTCTATCTGGCCTGTTCTATTAGCTAAGCTTGTTATCTTGTTTTTCAGTTCATGAATTGAGTTTTTTATCTCTGTTTGCCTTGTTTTCATAGTTTCAATTTCCTTGGTGATATATTCTTTCTGTTCTTTGAAGTGTTTTTTGAGCTCCCTACATTGCCTTTCTGTGCTGTCTTGTATATCCCTGAGTATTTTTAGGATTTCTATTTTAAATTCTCTGTCATTTAACTCCAAGGTTTCCAAGCTATTGAAATTTTTTTCTATAGTTTTTTTCTCATCTATCTGTGCTACATCTCTGTCTTTTGTATCCATGATATTTTATTTCTTTTTCCTAGTGGCATCTGAGGGTGGTTTTGTTAATAACACTAATATGAATTGATAAAAAATTTAAAAAATTTTAAACAATTATTTTTTTGAGAAAATACAGTAAAAAACTGAAAATTATATTGTGCTAAATGAAACAAAAACTACATAGAATGGAAGGTCTGAGTTGGGGAGAACTGACAAAGGAGCAAAAAATGAGGTAAGGACCCACAAAATGCTACAAGGAAAAAATTTGGATCAAGAATAAAATAATTTGTTTGTGAATGATGATCAAATGAGAGATATAGTGAAAGAGAAGAAAACAAGAATAATAAAAGAAAAAAATACAATGAAAAATAAAAATTCTGTTGTAGTAAGTGGAGCAAAACCTACATAAAATGAAGAGTCGGGGTTGGAGGGAATGCTAATGAGACAAAGAGTGAAGTAAAAAGCATACAAAATGCCACAAAAAAAATTTTAATCCAAAATAAAATAATTTGTTTGTGAGTGAGGATCAAATGAGAGAAAAAGTGAAAGAGAAAGGAAGAAACCAAAAGAGAGGGAGAAAAAAAGAGAGAAAAGGAGAAAGGTAAAAAAAAAAAAAAAAAAGGAGAAAGTTAAGGTTTTTGGAATATAACCCTCATAGAGAGAAAGAAAAAAAAGAATGGAAAATGTAACACCTATGGGTAATGAAGTTCACGATGAAAAGAAAAGAATAAAATGGAAAGAAGATAAAAGGACCAAAGTGGAAGAAAAATAAAAAGATGAAAAAAAGTGGAAAAAGTTATAAAGACTGTGGATTATTCCTGATTTTGAGAGGCTATCTTCTTCCCTTTTCTTTCTTCTCTCACTTTTTGGTCAGTGGCACTGTACCCCAGGCTCTGCCCCTGTGGCACGCTTAGGTAGAGATTTGCAGTTGATGTGTCGCTATGGCGATGGCATAAACTAGGCTTCAGTCTCATTGGTAGTTGGGGCTTGTTAGTGTTTGCAGGCTCCAACAATGGGAGAGTCCATTTTCCTGGAGCCTCTTCCTAAATCTCTCATTCTTGAACCAGCATCCTGGTGACCCAGCTGTCAAGTTGCCCCTGCCACTGCCTGGAGAGCAAGAGGCTCTAAACGCTGCCAAATCTCCCCTCTATCCCCACTCAACACAGGGTTCTGGGTAAGGCTTTGCCAGGCAGAGCCGCCAGCATAATCAGGCAGGGCTGGGAGTTGATTGCTCCTCAGACATCTTTCTATGAACCTCCAGGTATGTCTAGTATGCCTCAGTGCTTCAAGAGACTACTCTCCCCAGGCCGTTTGCACTTTGAAACCTGTATCGGCTGTCAGGAAGAGGCCCCAGGCACCGCATGCAGAACAGGAGGTCTTAAAAGCTGCCAAGTCCCTCCTCCAGATCCTTTTAAAGCACAGCCTTGGGTAAAAAAAGTTCTGCCAACCAGAGCCACCAGCTTAAGTAAGCAAGGAGCGAGCTGACTTCTGTTCAGGCTTCTTTCTAAGGTTCCCTGGGTATGTCAAGTTAAATTTGCCTTAGGGTTTTGGGACTGCTCTCTGCAGGCTTCTCCCTTGTTAGGAAGCCTACAGCCTAGCCTGCCCAACTTCTACAGTGTTCTCTGAGGTCTGCTCTGTAGGAATGTGTTTTTTAACCTGTTTTCGGCTGGCAGGAAGTTGCCCCAGCCACTACTTGCAGAGCAAGAGGCCCTAAAAATGATCAAGTCTCTCCTCTGGGTTCTCTTAACTCGCAGACCTGGGAAAGAAGACCTTGTCAGCCGCTGCCAGCATAAGCCGGTTGGGCAGTGAGCAGACTGCGGGTTTGACTCCTTTCAGCGATCAGATCTGTGGGTCTGCACTCCAAAGACTATCTGCAAACTGCCTGTGCACCCCTCCCCCAGCATTTCTGTATTTTTTCCTCCTGGGGAATGTGATTTGTTAGACTGTATGGCTGGCGGAGGACCCCACACACTGTTGTTCAGGGAGTGGGGATTACAGAGCCTCTGTCACAGCTCACGCAGAAGGCCACTACTGAGTTTCAAACCCAGCTCCTCCATCCAGGAACTCAGGAACCCACACCTGAGGCGCCAAGAGGAACCACTCGTACACCGCCGGTGCTCTCCGAATGAGAGACCGGGAGTAATCAAAGCCCACTCTGCCGGCAAACCACTCGTCCACCTCTGCTGGAGTTAGCTGCTGGTGTTAGCTCCGCGCTCCACGTGGGTTGAGCCAGGGGATCACTGTCTCCTCGGCTTTAACATTTCCCCCCTAGCCCTCCTTCCCCCTTCCTCTCAGTTCCAAGTGAAAGCAGACCTTCCTCAGGTCAGAGAGGGAAGCGAAATACTCCGTTCTGTATCCTATTTCCTTCAGAGAGGTTTATATATTCAGCTACCATTTTGCCCAGTCATACCTCTGTTTGATGTATGTGTATTTCAGGTGCTCCTGGGATTGTTTTTTTTTTATCTCTAGTTGTTGAATTTGTTGAAATTTTGGGTAGAGGTATCAGGAGCCCGCCTCACAGCGCCATTTCTCTGACATCACTGACTTAAGGGCATTCTAGTGGGACTTAACTTTTTGGCAACATAGAAACTTTGGTCATAGCCATAGTTCTATAAAAATGTTTCAAAGATGTTACTTCTGATTAAAATATTTTAAGCAAATTATACAAAACCATAACAAGAAAGTAAACATCTTTGTGTCTAATGTAAGTGTTGTTGTGTGTCGGGGGCACAGAGAGAGAGATCAGCAGACGGAATCATCATGGACTAGCAAAGGACTACCACTCACTCAGGCAAATGGCCCCAAGTTCATGCAGTGTCCTAATTTTATTCACAAGACTTCAAAAATCTTGTTTACTGAGAAATTGGCATAACATCAAGAGTAATTTTTACTTAAAGATACATAGAGTGCACCTGCAAGATAGCTTAGTAGCAACATAATATCAGAAGGCATTAATTGCTATTGCTTCTATGGATCCCACAACATTCTCTCTTTATCTTAAGGGATATAACCTTGGAAAGTACAGAAATCTTATGAGAATGTTTTACTGAGAAAAGCCCAGCAACTGCCTTCAGTCAAATAGACCTGTTTCAGTGACCCGCCTTCAAGTCACAAAACAACTTTCTTGGCAAAACATTCATTTCTTGTTGGCTGTGTTCCCATCCAAGGCCATGCAATGGGTTATTCCACTACATTTCCCCCTTTTTGTTTATGCTGAATGTTATGAAGCACCACAGAAAATACAGCCTTCTGTTGTTCATCCCTTATTTCTCTTGCTTTGATTTGTCGACAGACTACATATAAAAGAAAACATAGAATTAATACTATTATAAAAAGTCTTACAGTGGATCCCCAAAATCCTTTAATATATTCAATAGGATTTAATTGTGATAAATTATCCATTAATCCCTTCAATATAGGTTGACCTTTTTCTTTGAAAAGCTTCATGAATATGTCTTTGTAATTTAATGATTTCTTTAGTTACAGTATAATGATTTAACAAATGCTTTTTAACATTTTCCTAAGGGAAATAAGTATGATTTTAAGAAATAGGGGTAACACAAAAAGTAGTTACATTCTAATCACATCTTAGCTTAATTTGTCTTTGCAGGCTAACAATTTGATCTCTTAACACAATCATAGTCTGTTCTAAATTATTAACTTTAGTATTAATGTTACTATTTATATGTTATTGAGAAGTCCACAGTTGTTCAGAATCTTCATGCCATTTTTATACAAAGTCCACAGTCTGAATACTTTGATGTAATGTAACTCCAGATACAGCAGCCACGGTGGTTACAGCTATTAGTTCCATAATAATGGTGATGATTAGTCCAACTAGTCTCTTGGTTCACTTCAAGGACTTAATAAGATGTTGTAACAGCATCATGAAAGGGGAACCCTGCAACATCCGATGCATCTGTACTGGAATCTAGACTCCTGTTCAGGTTCTTAAAATGTAAAGACTTTGACTATTTTATTAAAAAGAATAGAAGAGTTAATACATGTATAAAAACCACACTTATTGCAAGTTATTGAATAATTTTTAGCTATTTGGTTTCACCTATAACAAATATATAAAGCAATCTAACACAAGCAGATATAAAATGTGTTTCATTTTTCTTAAAGATTAACATAATATAATTAGAAGGATAATTTCTCCAGATTTTCCCTTTCTACACTGACATATGTTTAAGTGCCATGGCTACTTTCTACAAATGATATTGTATAGAACCAAATTTTATATGAGGAGCTTGAGGTGACATCCCTCCTCTATGCTATATGATAGTATGGTTACTTTGATTACCAGCTGTAATTAAACCATTGTTCTTATGCCACCTTATATCAGCACCCTGCCCTTTAACTTGGGCAGAGCTATGAGGGCTTTAATCTATAACGTTTTATGTACAGATGTGTTACTTTTAAATCTATATCCTTGTAACAAACGTTGTTTTTGTTTTTTGTTTTTGTTTTTTTTTTCATCTCCTTTACTGTTATCTTTGACAATAGAAAGCCAAGCTTAAGGTTCTATGTTTAAACAATGTGGCTCATGTCCTATACATATAGGTAATTCCTCAACTCCTGTTGTATGATTTTCTAATTTTACACCTTCTTTCGAAGGTGCTAAGGGACCTCTATAATTCAAAGGTCTTAGAAGCCAATTAGAGTCATTAACAAAAATAGGAAAGGCACTATTTTTCTAATGAATAGCTCTACTTAATGGAGGATTAGGAACATATGCCTAATAACTAAAATTTTCAGCTTTACTTACCGGAATTGTTACCAAAGCAATCATTGTTAAAAACAGTTTAGTAGCATTTTTTTTTCTAGTAGCTTGTAGCATATTTTTACCATTAAAGGTCAGTTTTTTAAGTTGACCCCAACTTGGTATTTTAGCCTTTTCAATACCAAGGAGCAGCACCTTTAAGATTCTTCTTTTGATATTCATTTCTTCCATCTCAGCAATGGGCAGATATGGAAAGAATCTATTGTTCTTATTCATGTTGTTAGTTTAATTCTGTGAGCAGGACTCCAAAGGACTTCACCGGATTCTGCAATGACACAAGCAAACCCTCTTCCCCAATGTTGCACTACACTAGGTACCTATTGATTCAACTCACTTTTATAATGTATAGGTTGATTAATCTTAGAACTGTTATTTTTTGTCCAATGTCTGTCTGCAGCAGTTAAATTATCTTCTCCTGTATTTAAGAAATTTAAAGTAAATAAAGCTTTGTGTAACATAATTCTAGGGGATAATCTCCTTTCTTCTCCCCCCTTTTGTTTAAGTAATGTATTTTTCAGAGTGCAATTACTATGTACAATAATTGCTTGTTCTTGTGGATTATATGGAATTCTAGTAGTATGTTTAATATTCTAAAATGCTAAGAATTGTTGAAATTTGGTAGATGTATAGGCAGGACTATTGTCAGTTTTAATTGCTTTAGGAATGCCTATAACATTAAAAGCTTCAATAAGATGTTGAAAGACACAATTAGCCTTTTCTCTAGGCAAAGGTGTGGCCTATCGAAAGGAAGAATAAATATTAATAAAACAATATATAAGATAGTTTTTTAAAAGAAGAAATATGAGTAATATCTATTTGCTATAGGTTATTACTGTGTTGCCCTCTAGGATTCATTCCTCTTGGTAATGGAGGAGCATTTATAATACATACTGAGGACAGTTTCTAACAATATTCCAAGATTCTCACCAGGTTATTTTAAATTTTTGCATTAAATCTTTTTTATTTGTATGAGTCTTTGTATAAAACTTAGTAGCTATTTTTATTGATCTAATGAGTAATTGATCAACTTCATTATCAATAGTAAACATAGGTCCTGGTAAAGCTGTATGAGAACAAATGTGAGTTATATAGATAGGCAAATTTCATTCCTACAATAAAAGTTGTAACTCTTGAAACAATTTGTGCAATCTAGAATTATTATTTGAAATATTAATAGTTTCTATAAGTTTAATTGTATGTTCTACATATTGTGAATGAGTAACAATGTTAATAGGACAGGATGTTTAAATTTTGCCTTTAACTACAATCAAACTACACTGATTTAAGATTTCAGAAGCATTTTTAAGGATGACTGGAAGTTCAGCATTATTTTTATAAGCTATTAATATGTTATTTATATAATGGATTATTAAAGATTGAGGATATTTTAAACAAATTTTTTCTAAAGGTTGATTTACATAATGTTGATACAGTGTCTGACTATTCAACATTGCTTATTTAAGTAATATAAACTTAGTAAGAATAGTTAGTTATGCTTATTGTTATAGACACAACAGCTAGTATTACTAGAAACAGAGTCAATGATGTTTTTTGAAGTCTTAGTCTTAATTACAAAAATTTTTGCCTCCTAGGTAAGTTTATTTCATTGTCAAATTTCCCTTGTTTTTATTTTCAACTTATGCCGAGGCTTCAATTTTCTGGAAGGTATCTACTAGTCCCGTATTTGTGGAGATAAGAGTAAATCCTCATCCCTACATTTTGTCTACATTGCTGTTGTAAATTAGAAAACTGTGTATTTAAAAAGTTCGTCTTGTGTAATATTAATAAGACAGTTAGCATTAGCATTTTGATTAGCTTGAATACAAGCTTGATTTTCCAAAGTTATAAATTGTAACTCTCGCTTTTGAAAGAACAGTCCAAGCTAACATTTCTAAATTTTTTGAAATAAAACATTCAGAGTCTATGAAGGAGGATAGCAGTTACTGCGTATAAAGACAGTTAGTTTTATACTGGGAGCAAGCCGATTTTAGCTCTTTAAGAGCTTTGACAGAAATTTGGTCATAGTGAGTATTAAAAATGCCTTGTTAGAAAGTTTAGACTGTAATGTAAAAAGTTGCTCTTTTAATTATTTATAAGATGTTTTTCTTTATCATAAGCCAAATGACACTTGTTATTTTCCTATTGTAAAAGAAATTTTAGAGCTTTGTTAGGGACTTTTCCTAAGCCATGCAGCTTAGTGACTACTGCCTAAGTGGGCTAAAAAGAAAACTAATGTTGCTTAGTAATAAGAGATGTATTAGCTTCTATATCTAAAAGTCTTTCGTATTGTTAAGTCTATTATAGGGCATCAGAGGAACTAAATTCCCGCTTTCTTCAGTGCCTCCTTTTTCAGGATGTTGCCTTACAAGCAGCCAACTGTCTGAAACAGCTTGAGATAAATTCTTAAAATGACTTAATTTTGTTTAATTCCTTAGTTTTACAAATTTGAGCATATTTTACACACAAACAAGACAATTTTTAACACAGAAACACAAGTATAACATATAACTTTAATTAATCCTAATATTTGAATTCTTATTTGATTTCAAACTTTAAATATACCTTATAATGTATTAACTAAATTAGAAAGTCTTAAGGATCCATATTCTATTCAATTTAAATTTAAATGAGCGCTCCTTATAATTTCTTATTTTAAAGTAAAAAATATATGGATGAAACTATTTTTTCAATATAAAAGTCGGCATTTTAAATTTTTGTATGTAAATAATTCAGGCTTTAAAAATCACATTTTAGACAACATCAAACAAAAACTAAACAGAAATTAGAATCAGACAAACCAGACTAGACAAACCAAAGAGAACCCGGGATTTCAGAGCACAGTCAGACTAGAAAGATGCCTGCCTGATTTTAATCAGGGTATTTTCTGACAGAGGGACTGACGATGGATGAGACTAAACAAAATTTCCCCAAGGAAATTCTCTTGGCAGCTGCTGGGATATTTTCTATAGTCAGATCCAACACATGTCCCCTGCCTCAGTTTCCAGGCAAAGAATAAGAAAGAAACAAATTGATAGTTCAGAGGATTGTAGCTAAAACATCAAAGAAAATTATTATTTATTTATTTTATTATTACAAAGACTAGAGAATTCTAAGGACTTCATGATTCTTCTATATGTCCTAATTCTAATTGAATTTGTACCAACTGATTTAAGCTTTAAGCTTTTCTTCCTTGTCTCTATCTCCAGTGATTTGCATCCAGGCTTTAAGACAAGCAATCTAATCTGAGCTATAACAGCATCAGTATAACCAGTTTGTTGTCCCACAGCTGCATAAGCACCAACACCTATGAGCATTTCAAAAGTAGCTCCTGGGGGATTATTTCTGGCATTTATGCAAGATATTCAAAAAGCCTCCTCTCTCCACCAAGATTTTAATTGTAAATATTGTCCTGGTTCCAAAACCATACTAGCGGAGAGAAAAAAGATGGCAGCGGAGTAGGCAGACACACAGACGCCCAGCTCTCACCACCAAACTGAAATACAAATCAATTTAGGAAAAATCAGCATGAAAAACCAACTCTGAACTGCAAGAACAGCTCTCAAAAACCAAGTAGCAAAGAAGAAGCCACAACAAACCTGGTAGGGAGCGCCTGAATCTCCCCTGCTTACAGGAACAAAGGGGGAGTGAGGCTGAGAGCCCAGAGGGGATCTCACACAAGGGAAAAGAGCAGGAACTACTGCTCACAGCCACTTGGCTGGTGACCAGGGAGCGAGGTGTGTTGAAAAGACCAGCTTATCTCCCAAGTGGAAAGGAAAGAGAGAGGGACAGACTGTGAGGGGCTAAGGAATGAAGGGGACGACCTAAAAAAGCTGACTCATCTGTGCTGGAGGCGGCCATAGCTGTGGGAGGGACTGAACCTTTCACAAAACAGAGCTGAATTGCTTCAGGATCAGAGATCTATGGACATCTATCCAGCTCCAATCAGCGCAAGAAGACACTGCTGAAAACAAGAAGTGGAGAGGAGGGGCAGTAACTCAGGTCTCCATGGAGATCTGAGATACACCTCCCCCTACTGAAGCTGAGAAAACACCCTGCCCCCAGAGAGATTAGTTGTTGGAAGAGGCCTTCAGAGTCTCAGGTTACACCCATCACATTCCTGGATACAGTTTCAAGGAAGCCCCCTGCTGAGATCAGTAAACAAGACTATCACCTGTTAAGAAAACAAACAAATCAAGACTTCAAAGCTGCCCAAATCCGAAAGTGCATTACAGATAACAGCTGATACCAACCCAAGAAGACCTAGAAATAACACAACTGAAAACTGGAGGCAGACAACACCAAGCCTAGACTCAACCAACTCTACAAATAAAACATCCAAAAACAGAAAATGAGAAGACAAAGAAGTGCAATCCAAATGAAACCACAAGAGACACCTTCAGGAGATGAACTGAGTGATATGGAAATAATCAAACTTCCAGATGCGGAGTTCAAAATAATGATTGTAAGGATGCTTAGGGATCTTAGAACAACAATAGATGGTCATTATGAACACCTAAATAAAGAAATAGCAAGTATAAAAAAGAATCAGTCAAAGATGACAAATACAATATCAGAAATAAAGACCACAATGGAAGGAATTAAAAACAGGATGGATATAGCTGAGGATCGAATCAGCGAGTTGGAGGACAACTGGAATGAAGTCATGAAAGCAGAGAAGAAAAGAGACTCAAAAAGTCAGAGGAAACTCTTAGAGTTCTGTGACAACATAAGAGAAAGAACATCCGCATCATAGGGGTTCCTGAAGAAGAAGAAAAAGAACAAGGGATAGAGACTTTGTTCAATCATATCATAGCTGAAAACTTTCCTAAATTAATCCAAGAGAAACTCTCACAAGTCCAAGAAGCACAGAGACTCTATTAAAGAGAAACCCAAAGAAACCTACACCAAGACACATCATAATTAAAATACCAAAGCTAAGCAATAAAGAGAAAATATTAAAAGCTGCAAGAGAAAAAGAAGTTATCACCTACAAAGGAGCCCCCACAAGGATGACATCTGACTTCTCAACAGAGACACTTGAGGCCAGAAGAAAATGGCAAGAAATATTCAAAGTAATGCAGAACAAGAACTTACAACCAAGACTACTTTATCCAGCAAGGCTATCGTTTAAAATCGAAGGAGAAATAAAAAGCTTCCCAGACAAAAAACAACTCAAGGAATTCATTACAACCAAACCAATGCTGAAGGAAATGTTAAGGGGCTTGTTGTAAACAGATCAAAGTGGGAAAAGAATATAGAAAAAAAGGAATACACCTTTAAAGAAGAAAATGGCAATAAACAACTACATATCAATAATAACCTTAAATGTAAATGGATTAAATAATCCAATCAAAAGACATAGGGTAGCTGCGTGGATAAGAAAACAGGACCCATACATATGTTGTCTACAAGAGACACACCTTAGAACAAAAGATACACATAGATTGAAGGTAAAAGGATGGAAAAAAACATTTCATGCAAATGGAAATGAAAAAAAGCTGGGGTAGCAATAATTATATCAGACAAACTGGACTTTAAAACAAAGGATATAGTAAGAGATAAAGAAGGCCACTACATAATGATAAAGGGAGTAATCCAACAGGAAGATATAACTATTATAAATATCTATGCACCTAATATAGGAGCACCCAAATATATAAAGCAGACTTTGATGGATTTAAAGGGTGAGATCAACAGCAATACTATAATAGTAGGGGATTTTAATACCCCACTAACATCACTAGATAGATCCTCAAAAAAGAAAATAACAAAGAAACAGCAGACTTATTGGAAACACTAGATCAACTCAATTTAATAGATATCTTCAGAGCCTTTCACCCTAAAGCAGCAGAATATACATTCTTTTCAAGTGCTCATGGTACATTCTCTAGGATAGACCACATGTTAGGGCACAAAAGTGCTCTCAACAAATTTAAGAAGACTGAAATCATATTAAGCACTTTCTCCGATCACAACGGCATGAAACTAGAAATGAACCACAACAGAAAAGCTCAAAAATTCTCAAAAACATGGAAATGAAATAGCAGGTTGTTAAATAATGAATGGATTAAGAATGAGATCAAAGAAGAAATAAAAAAATTCCTAGAAACGAATGACAATGAGCATACAACAACTCAAAATTTATGGGACACAGCAAAAGCAGTACTGAGAGGGAAGTTCATAGCACTACAGGCACACTTTCAGAAGCTAGAAAAAGCTCAAATAAACAACTTAACCCTGCATCTAAAAGAATTAGAAAAAGAACAGCAAGTAAAGCCCAAATGTAGTAGAAGGAAGGAAATAATAAAGATCAGAGCAGAAATAAATGACATACAGGCTAAAGAAACAATACAGAGGATCAATGAAACCAGGAGCTGGTTCTTTGAAAAGGTAAACAAGATTGATGAACCTTTAACTAGACTCACCAAGAAAAAGAGAGAGAGGACTCAAATAAATAAAATTAGAAATGAGAGAGGAGAAATAACAACTGACACAACAGAAATACAAAATATTGTAAGAAAATACTATGAAGAACTGTATGCCAAAAAGCTAGACAACCTAGATGAAATGGACAAATTCCTTGAAACATACAATCTTCCAAAAATCAATCTGGAAGAATTAGAAAACCTAAACAGACCGATTACACCAAATGAGATTGAAACAGTTATCAAAAAACTCCCAACAAAGAAAAGTCCGGGGCCCGATGGCTTCACAATGGAATTCTACCAAATATTCCAAGAAGAACTAACTCCTATCCTTCTCAAACTATTTCAAAAAATTCAAGAGGAAGGAAGACTTCCAAGCTCCTATTATGAGGCAAGCATAATTCTGATTCCAAAACAAGGCAAAGACAACACAAAGAAAGAAAATTATAGGCCAATATCCCTGATGAATATAGATGCTAAAATCCTCAACAAAATATTAGCAAACCGGATCTAACAATATATGGAAAAAGACATACACCATGATCAAGTGAGATTTATTCTGGGGAGGCAAGGCTGGTACAATATTCGTAAATCAATCAATGTGATTCATCACATAAACAAAAAGAAGGAAAAAAACCATATGATAATTTCAATAGATGCAGAAAAAGCATTTGATAAAATCCAGCACCCATTCATGATCAAAACTCTCAGCAAAGTGGGAATACAGGGAACATACCTCAACATGATAAAAGCCATCTTTGACAAACCCACAGCCAACATCATACTCAATGGGAAAAAATTAAAAGCAATACCCTTAAGATCAGGAACAAGGCAGGGGTGCCCCCTTTCACCACTCATATTTAACATAGTCCTGGAAGTCCTAGCCACAGCAATCAGACAAGAAGAAGAAATAAAAGGCATTCAAGTTGGAAAAGAAAAAGTAAAACTATCATTATTTGCAGATGATATGATATTGTATATAGAAAACCCTAAAGTCTCAGTCAAAAAACTACTGGACCTGATAAATGAATTCAGCAAAGTGGCAGGATATAAAATCAATACTCAGAGATCAGAGGCATTTTTATACACCAACAATGAACAGTCAGAAAGAGAAATTAAGGAAACAATCCCCTTCACAATTGCAACCAAAAAAATAAATACCTAGGAATAAACTTAACCAAGGAGACTAAAGACTTGTACTCGGAAAATTACAAAGCATTGATAAAAGAAATCAAGGAAGATACAAACAAGTGGAAGCATATACCGTGCTCATGGTTAGGAAGAATAAACATCATTAAAATGTCTATATTACACAAAGCAATCTATAAATTCAATGCAATACCAATTAAAATACCAATGACATACTTCAAAGATATAGAACACATGTTCCAAAAATTTATATGTAACCAAAAAAGAACATGAATAGCCTCAGCAATCTTAAAAAAGAAGAATAAAGTGGGAGGTATCACACTTCCTGATATCACGTTATACTACAAGGCCATTGTACTCAAAACAGCCTGGTACTGGCATAAGAATAGGCATATAGATCAATGGAACAGCACAGACAACCGAGAAATAAACCCACAGTTCTATGGACAACTGATATTTGACAAAGGAGGTAAGGAAATACAATGGAGTAAAGACAGCCTCTTTAACAAATGGTGTTGGGAAAATTGGACAACTACCTACAAAAAAATGAAACTAGATCACCAGCTTACACCACTCACAAAAATAAACTCAAAATGGATAAAGGACTTAAATGTAGGTCATGAAACCATAAGCATCTTAGAAGAAAACATAGGCAGTAAGCTCTCGGACATCTTTCAGAGCAATATATTTGCTGATTTATCTCCACGGGGAAGTGAAATAAAAGACAGGATAAATAAATGAAACTATATCAAACTAAAAAGCTTTTGCACAGCTAAAGACAACAAGAACAGAATAAAAAGACAAACTACACAATGGGAGAACAACTTTGACAATACGTCTGATAAGGGTTTAATAACCAAAATTTATAAAGAACTTGTAAATCTCAACAACAGGAAGGCAAACAATCCAATCCAAAAATGGGCAAAAGAGATGAATAGACGCTTCGCAAAAGAGGACATACAGATGGCCAATAGGCATATGAAAAAATGTTCAACATCACTAATCATTAGAGAAATGCAAATTAAAACCACAATGAGATATCACCTCACACCAGCCAGAATGGCGCTCATCAACAAAACAACACAGAATAAGTGCTGGCTAGGATGTGGAGAAAAGGGAACCCTCCTGCACTGCTGGTGGGAATGCAGTCTGGTGCAGCCACTGTGAAAAACAGTATGGAGATTCCTCAAAAAACTGAAAATCGAAAAAAAAAAAAAAACAAAACTGAAAATCGAACTGCCTTTTGACCCAGCTATCCCACTTTTAGGAATATACCCCAAGAACATCATAGCCTTCTCCTGACTCAACATTATACTAACCAGTATATGCCGCTGACACTGGTCTTTCAGCCACAAAACTAGCAATCTTTCCATCTCAATTATTATGGCATTTTTCTGTTTAGTAATTAAGGTTGATTTCATATGGGCTGATCCCTTTATGTGCTCTAGGATATGGTCTTTATCCTTGATAACTATTGCTACAGTAGAGTGGCTAAGGCCTAGCAAGTGGCCAATGTTCATCGCTGATTCTCCTTTTTCTGATCTCTTTACAAAGTCTAATTTCACTTCCATCATGATGGCTCTCCTCTTCTTCAAATCACTACCTTATTAAGACTCTGATGTTTGTTTAGGAGCTATGATAAGGACCAAAAAGTCACCAAACAAAGCAGCACAAATGGAACACTTGCACTTTTAACAGTCCAAAATGGCATAGGTAAGCGTATTGTGGAAAGCCAATTCCCTCACTCATGCTGCATTACTGAATATTCATCTGCTGCACACAACCAAACTAGTTTGCCCACATAGTCCATAAGTACAAAGCTAACAGAATAAGCCAAACCACTCATGTCTCAATTTTTTAAATTTTTTATGGGAGTAAGTGTTGTAAATTCAAAACGTTGTATGTCGAGACTATTGTAACCCGAGGACCCCCTGTACTAATATTATCCCCAATTTAATGATGAGGAAACAGAGACACAGAATGGTTAAGGAACTGTCTAAAGAAAAAATCAAATGCTAGTAAGCAGTAGCCTCTGGCTATAAACCTAGCCTATGTGGTTATAAATCTACAGTCTTGTTGCTGCCACGGTCTGCATTTTTGAAAATTAGTTTAAAACAGCAACAAACTCCCAAAACCACTTTTCAAAAGCAAATGTGCTCTTCTGCTGTTTCCCACTCTGATCTTCTGTCTGTGAGTAGCCAGACCAATTCTAGATTGCCATTCAGATGGCCCTGGTGTTTTATCTACATAGACTACAATTAAGATGACTTTAACATTGGAATGACTTATTTTTTTAACTCCAACTCATCCAAATTCCTTCATCTGCCACCAGATGAACACCATCTGCTCTAATAGATGTTTAGTAAGAGCTCATGACAGAACAAAAACTCTTCACTAGAAAGAAACCCAAGCAGTGATACAATCACTGTGAAAGTTTTCTCTTTTCTGAGAAATATTTATAATAGAAGCCTGAAGAAGAAAAACTGAAAAGTAAAATTTTACAATAAAAATTATAAATCTTAAGGATATATATTTTAAAATATTATTTATGGTTAATTTTATAGGAAAAAAAGAAAAAAATTTAAAATCCAATTATTTATGGTTAATTTTATAGTAAAAAAGTAGAAATTTGCTGTTTTCTATGTAAAATTTTTTAATTTTCATAACTTTCAAGCCTTTAAACCAAAAATTAAAAACAGATTGACTCAGAGCAAAATACCTCAAAATATATTTAATAAGTGAGTATTGTAGCCACATTATACTATTTGCTATAATAGATCTCAATTTTCCTTTTCCCTTTTATAAATCCAGTTAGTTGCCCAAGTGCAGTACTCTGCATGCTAGAAGAAAGCTTTGATTTTTGTACAAAATATAGAAAGCCATTTTTAAAGGCCAAATATTGTGTTCTAAATTTGATCAACCTTCATGATTACTTCACTATTTTTTAAGTAAAGACACATGCTTCTTGAATGAGACTTCTAAAAAGAAAATAAAAGAATAAACAACAACAAACTGTTTTCTGGGCTGCTGAGAAATTACACATTTAAAAACACTAGTTAGAACTGCTAAGGAAGAATTTCAACTCCTCCATAGTTGGAAGACTCCATCTAAACCTAGAATTGGCAACTGTAGACACGTGACTTGAGAATTCTGAAACACATATCTACCTCTGAAGCAGATAAAAACTTAAAGTCACAGTCTGAAGATGTGAAGAAATGTAATGGCCAAATAGTACAATCAGTCTATCTTTAAACTCTCTTTCTCTATATTCCCAAAATGTCACCACCAGCCTGTGAATCATACCTATGATGATGATGAGAAACTTACTACTTCCTTAGCTCTAAATGTCACACAATTATTCCTCAGAAGGACCAACTTTAAGACCTTTGCTAGTTTACAGGTGTGTCTTTCATATTTGTATCCTCAATGCCTACTAAAAAATAGACACACAAGTGCTCGATGAACTTGTCTGGATTGCATTGAAATGGATTTCCTTGGCCATGTTTTATGTACATGCTTTCTTTCCCCAACTAATTATAAACTCTGTGAGGTATCTTGTTTCATATGTCTTTGTATCCTCTGCATCCCTGGTACTGCAATAGCATATAGAATAACTTATATAACTATTGTTGAATTAAAAATATGAATGAATTAGTGAATGAGTAGCTGAATGAATGAGTCATACTTTCAGGCTATTCTCCAGGGATGCATTTTTACATTGCTCTTCAAAATCATTTATATTCTGTTTCTAAGACTTCAAAGAATAAATTTAATTACTGTTTCCCCACAACTAGAAACTTCTACACAAAGCAGCCTATGACTGTGTATTAAGACTGATACTTACCTCTTTGATCTTTATAGCTGTTTATTTTCATTTTAGCAATATGCAGGGTTTATAAATACATGGCTTAATAGAATTCAAAGGCTTTTCTGTATCTTATTTTTGTCTATAATTTTGAACCTATAAATAGAACATACTGAAAACCCATTTAATGTCAAAACTTTATTTACATCTCTAATGAGGTTTTCTCATTCTTTTTTGTACTCAAGGGAGACATTGATTATGAAAATGAGCTATTGAAACTGAATGGAACCAAAATATATGATAGTTTTTAAAAGAACTGTATCTTTTCAGCATAATAAGCACAAGTCTTTGGTTAAATGTTTTTGAAAATACAGACGTTGGCATGTAATTATGCATACTTTAAACTTTTTCAATTTAGTTTGACTTGATGAAATAGTACATATGCAAAGTTTTCCCTTGTTCAAATTCTGAGTCCGCTACAAACTAGCTGGGTGATTTGGACAAGTTGCTAAAACTTTCTGTGCCTCAGTTTTTTCCCTGTAAATAAAATTTTTGATGATTAATATATATAAAGTATTTAGCTCCATGTAAGTGGTCCACAATTATCAGCTATTATTATTAATACACTCACTAGAAATAGGACATGGTTATTGAATAAAAGAATGATTTAAAAATATTATTACTAACATTTATGCGATCAGAAAAGGCATATATTTTTAAATCAGTCACTATATTAAGCTATTTAATTATTTGGTAAATGTTGCCTTTACCCCGGTAATTTTGGGATTTTTTATTTTGAAATTGCCTTAATACCTACTTTATAAGCCACTTAAAGCAAATATTTAATATCATACTTTGCTTTTTTAAGAAGTAATAATACCTTACTATATCACTCAAATTATTCACAGAACTTGGCTATGAATAACTTTGAGATGTTCAAGAAATATAACCATTTGCAAAACGAGAAATAAACTCCAACATTGAAAATACTCAAAAGAATACTCCAAAAATGCAGAGAATGATTACAGAAGGTATTTTTCACAATGGTGATATTATTAAATTTAATGTCTGTCACCCTAAGAATTTCTAAAGGTGAATAATATACTTTGGCCAAATCAGTTCTTTAAATATTATACTTTCTTATATATTTGGCTTACATATCTTATATATGTTTTATATATATTATATATAAATAAAATATATATAAGTATATATAAATTTATATACTTTATATTATATATATAATATATACACTTTATATTATATTTATTACTATAATATATTTTATCACTATAATATTATATTTTATTATTGTTTAGAAAAAATGTGATTAAGGCATGATTGGTACCAGCCAAGAGGGATGGTAGGTATGGTCTAAAAAGCTTATCCAAGTGCTAGAGATTATCTTTTATTTGGCCCAGGAGGGCAAGAGTGTGGCAGGAAAAGCAAAACCCTTTCTGGACTCTAACATTTTCCTTTACACTGAGGAATGAGACTCTCCTGGATACCCATGTAAGGGTTTTCTCATCTTTAATTTCTTAAATACAGCTTAGACAACAGACTGGTCTTTATTTCCACATCTGTTCTTAGTCACAAAGTCTTGAATAAGATAACTGTTATACAGAAACACAAGAACTGTCTCCCATTTTGCAAACAAGGCACCGATTGCTCCTTGTTCCAGATTATTTTTCAAGAGTATTTGTGTAGCAAAGATAGAGTGAATTTCTCCATTCAGAGCAAAGGATAGGTTTACTTACAGTCTTAGAAGATACAGTATCTTCTTCCAGAGCAAAGGGCAACATGCTTACCATTCAGTGTAATGAAGATAATGCATCCCTTCTGAGCAAAGGCTAGGCACTGATCATTAGGGAAGATTTGGATTTCCTAAACTCAGAATTCTCCTGGAATTCTGCCCTTTAGGTATGGAAATATCCTCACATTGCCCATGAGAACTGGGACTCAGGGAACTAATAGAAAGAAGAATGTTTTTATTCTGGCTACAGAATCATTGGTATAAATAATAAACTATACCTTTTATCTTTGATTCATGAGTCTCATGTCTTGTACTAACATTCTTATGACTTTGAAAAGCTAAGTGATTAGTGTGCAAATAAGATAAAGCCTCAAGACACTTCAAAATTCTTAAAAGGCACCTAGAAATCAGAGAGAATACTAACCAAATAGGATAAAGAGTAGTGCTATCTGATGGAAATATTTTGGCCACGTGTGAAAATTTAAATTTCTAGTAATCATATTAAAATTTTTAAAGAAATAAATAAAATTAACTTGAATAAAATTTTGTTTAAGCCAGTATATCAAAAGTAATATTTTAATATGGTAATTAATATAAAATTTATTTAGGTATTTTACATTCTTTTTTTATACTAAGGCTTTGAAATCAAATGTATATTTTTACGCGCAGCATATCTCTATTCAGATTAGTCAGATTTCAAAGGCTCAATAGAGATGTGTACCTATGGACACAGTACTGGGCAGCATAGGTCTTAGAGAGTGAGATGCAACTAGGGCAAGATGACCCAAGAATGCTCCGTGGATATAAATAAAAGTTCTACAAAAAAAAAAAAATAATAATAAAAAATGGGTTGTTTGTTTACATAAGTTTGAGAAGTACCAAATTATGCAAAGTTGAACTGATTTTTTTTTTTCAAGACTCCTTCTAAACTTTAATACTTAAAAATATTGTGTTTTCCTCACTTATTTGGCTGATAAAATGTTGTTGTTGTTGTTTTCAGAGTATTTTGTGGGATTAGTGTTTTGTGTAATGCACTTGGGAACTGCTGACACAAATTCTGATTTCTAGGTCAGCCATGATTTCCAATATTTTGTCCTATTGTCCCCTTTAAGCATTATGTGCTGTGACTCCAGGTTTAGAAATTTTAATCATCAAAATGTACTGCTCTCTGAACTTGAAGTTCCCATTTTCTCCCTCATGACTCCTCACTGTTGAGTACACACCACCCACCACTGTCCAATTGATCTTTTCTTTCCTTTCTTCTTTTTTTTAGATTTTATTTATTCATTTTAGAGACAGGAAGAGAAAGAGAGAAGGTGCAAGGAGTAGGAAGCATCAACTCCCATATGTGCCTTGACCAGGCAAGCCCAGGGTTTTGAATTGGTGACCTCAGTGTTCCAGGTTAACACTTTTACCCACTGCACCACCATAGGTTAGGGCTATTAATTTCTTAAGTCACAGTTTTAACCCCATCCAAGTCTCCTCATATTTTCCTAAATATTATGTGCATTATTCCCCAGTGCTGCCATAACAATGCCTACTGTGAAATCTATGGCTAAAACAATAGAATTACTATCTCACAGTTCTGGGTGCTGGAAGACCAAGGTGTCTGCAGGTTTGATCCTTTGGGGGCTCTGAGGAAAAATCTGTCCTATGCCTTTCTTTTAGCTCCTGGTGGCTTGCTGGCAATCTTCAGTGTTCTTTGGCTTGTAGAAGTGTTAACTTCATCACTGCCTTCATCTTTGCCTGGTGTTCTCCCTGTGTGTGGGTCTGTGTCCAAATTCCCCCTTTTTATAAAAATACCAGTCTAATTGGATTAGGGGCCCACCCCTAATATAACCTCATCTGAACCAATTATATCCACAATGATCCTATTTTCAAGTAAGTTCACATTCTGAGGTTCTAGGAGGTTGGGACTTTAATATATGATGTTGAAGGGGGCACAATTCAAACCATAATAACATGTGACAAATGCACTTAGCAAATAGTTATGAATGTTTACTATATGCAACGATGCAATGCTCTTTATCCCAACCTACAGATTCGGTCCTATTTCTCACTTTTTTCCCACAAATACTTTAGACTATATCCAAACTCACTATTTCCTTAAAAAGCTGTGTTTTCTCATGGTATTAGTTTCTAATTGCTCTTGTAACAAATTATTATTTAGAAGCCTAAAAACATAAATTTATTACCATATAGTTCTGGAGGTGAGAAATCCAAAATGGGTCTTACAGACTAAATCAAGGGGTTAGCAGAAGTGCCTTCCTTCTGGATGCTCTGGGGAAGAATGTTTTCTTGTCTTTTTCAGTTTCTGGAGGCCCACCAATCCCTGGCCTATGGTCCCTTTTTCCATCTACAAGGCTAGTTATACAGCAGCTTCAGAATCTCAGTCCCTCTCTCTTTGTCTCTCTCTCTCTCTCTCTCTTTGTCTCTCACCTATGTTTCTGTTATCACATCTTCTTCTAAAATGCTGACCCCTCTGCAACCTTTTTATAAGGACTTTTGTGATTACATTGGGCCCACCCAGGATAACCTCCCTATTCTAAGACCCTTAACTTAATCCCCCTGCAAAGAATATTTTGCCATATAAGTTAACATATTCACAGGTTTCAGACACTAAGACATGGACATCTTTAGGAGACCATTATTCTGTGTTCCAAACCCCTGTTGCTGTCTCCCCCTGAAATATCACTTCAACTTCACATGTTTTTGAAACCTTAGTCATTTTTCGAGATCAATGTCAAATATAGCTTTTATAAAAGATTCAGTTCTCTAGTTAAATATGCTCTCTCCTCCTCCACTGAATTCCTAGAATGCTTTGTCTGGATCTCCCTGCCCCCTACCTTCTGGTATAGTAGGCTTTTTTCTGCTCTTGTCTCATCTATTCTATTAGCAACAAGCTCTAGAAAGCAGGAAATACATTTCACTCATTTGTAGATCCCCAAGATCTCTTTCAGTTGTTTATAAGTAATAGTAGTTTCTCCATTTCCTTTTTAATTTACTGATTAATAATAAGGCTGTTGAGTCTAAGTGGAACCAGATTGGATTTCCTTGGCAGCCAAAAGGCAACCCTGGGCAATGTGTAAAATTTCAACTACTTCATTACTTGCTGTCTTTTAAAGAGAGGCAATAGGTGCTGGTAAAGACCATACGCTTTCATATCAAACTCACTACATGCCATACAATTCTGTTCATATAGAATTTTAGAAAAGACAAAACTGGTGACAGAATCATATCAAAAGTTTCTGGGAGAAGAGGGAGGGTTTTGTCCTAAAAGGGACTTGAGGGAACTTTTCAGGGAGATAGAATGTTCTAGATCATGATTGTGAGGATAATAACAGTACTGCATGAATGTGTCAAACTTACCAAGTTTTGCAACTTATTATATGCAAATTATACTCTGAGTAAGCAGATTTAAAAATATTGAATTGGAAACTCCCAGCCGAGCCATCAAGAGACATACAGCCGGCTGACATCAGAGACAGAGAAAGCTCAAGTGCAGCCCCCAGCCTCCCAGATCCCGCCTCCCTCACCTCTCCGTATGGAGAGTGGCAGAGACAAACCCCACAGCCAACTCTCCAGAGTAACTCTCTCCCATGAAGTACAGTGGTGCTCTGCATTTGGTCCCCAGATCTGTTGAGACATAGGGAGGATTGTCCAGAGGCCTGAGATTGCAATTGGTAGAGCCATATAGCCGGAGCCGAAGATGTAAAGCCCTCACAACATGCCCCACACACCAACGTGACTGCTGCTGCACCTACCTCATTGTGACAGCAACATTTCACTGGAGGACAGCCCAGGAATTTTACAGAGCTAAAACTTGCAGTATAGCAACACCTACTGGAAGAAAACAGTAACCTCTAAAAACTGAAAATTATCATTCCTTTTTTTTTTCCTTTTTTCCTCCTCTTATTCTTTTTCTCTCTTTCTCTTTTGAATTTCCTTTTCTTTAATTTCTATATTTTTAATTATTATTTTTATGGCTGTTTATTATTATTTTTTGTTTTCTATCTTTGTTTTCTGTGGTTTTTCTTTATTCTTGTCATGTTACAAATTTTTATATTTTCCCTATTATTTTAATTTTAATGTTTCATATTTTAGGGGTTTTTTTTGTTAGAGTTCTCAACAATACCACTCTCAAATGCCATCAAGGTATTCATATTGTTTTTCGAGCTCAGTAAGTTGCCTATTAGTGTTTCTGCATCTCACTGAGTATTTTCAGAACTTCAATTTTGAATTCTCTATCATTTAACTTCAAGGTTTCCATGTGATTGAGATTTTTTTCTGGAGACTTTTCATTTTCTTTCTGAACTACATTTCTGTCTTGTGTAGCCATAGTACTATATTTGTTCTATATCTTTGAAATATGCCATTGGTATTTTAATAGGAATTGCATTGAATCTATAGATTGCTTTGGGTAATATAGACATTTTAATGATGTTTATTCTTCCTATCCATAAACACGGTATATGCTTCCACTTATTTGTATCTTTCTTGGTTTCTTTTTTCAACATCTTATAATTTTCTGAGTACAAGTCTTTTACCTCCATGGTTTAATTTATTCCAGGTACTTTTTTTGTTGTTGTTGCAGAACTGAAGGGTATTGTTTCCTTAATTTCTCTTTCTGGCTCAGTTGTTTTTGTTTGATGGTATTTTTTACTTTTTCCCCATTTCTTCTTTCTGACAGTTTATTCTTGGTATATAAAAATGCCACTGATTTCTGAATATGAATTTTATATTCTGCCATTTAGCCAAATTTAATTTATCATGTCTAGTAGTTTGTTGACTGAGACATAAGGGTTTTCTATGTACAGTATCATGTCATCAGCAAATAATGATAGTTTTACTTCTTTTCCAATTTGCATGCCTTTTATTTCTTTTTCTTGTCTGACTGCTGTGGTTAGGATTTCCAGAACTATGTTGAGTAAGAGTGGTGAAAGGAGCACCCCTGCCTTGTTCCTGATTTTAATAGGATTGCTTTAAAAATTGCTTATTGAATATGATGTTGGCTGTGGATTTATTTGTCATAGATGGCTTTTATTATGTTTAGGTGTATTCCCTGTATTCCCACTCTGCTCAGAGTTTTGATCATAAATGGTGCTAGATTTTATTAAATGCTTTTTCTACAACTATTGATATAATCATGTGATTTTTATTCTTCATTTTTTTATGTGACAAATTATATTTGTTAATTTGAAAATATTGTACCAGCCTTGTCTTCCTGGAATGAATCCTACTTGATCATGATGTATGATCTTTGATGTATTTCTGGATCTGGTTTGCTAATATTTTGTTGAGAATTTTAGCATCTATGTTCATCAAGGATATTGGTCTATAGTTTTCTTTCTTTGTAGTGGCTTTACCTGGTTTTGGAATGAGGCTAATACTTGCCTCATAAAATGAGATTGGAAGTCTTCCCTTCTCTTGAATTTTTTGAAATAGCTTGAGAAGGATAAATGTTAGTTCTTTTTTTAATGTTTGGTAAGATTCACCTTTGAAGCCATTCAGTGCAGGACTTGTTTGCTGGGAGTTTTTTGATAACTTTCAATTTTATTTGTTGTAATCGGTTTGTTTACATTTTCTGATTCTTTCAGATTGAGTTTTGGAAGATTGTATGTCTCTAGGAATTTATCCATTTCACTAGGTTGTCCAATTTTTTGGCATATAGATCTTCTTGGTATTTTTTTACAATCTTTTGTATTTTTTTGGTATCAATTATTACTTCTTCACTTTCATTTAGAATTTTATTTTATATGAAAAAAGTGTCCCTTACTCCTGACCCTAATCCCTCAGACACTACTGGATACTCAAATTTTATTTCTCCTCAACCAGGTGAGCAGCAGGTTCAGATAGAGTGGGGCTGACAGTCCCCTCTGCAGAAGTTCTTACAGCTGGTGAGACCCTGGTCTCAGGGAGGAAGACCAAGAGAGTCCTCTCCTGGGGCTGGCTGTGCCCCCCCATAAAGTGGCTAACCCCTTTGACCTAGAGGTCAGTGGTCTAGGTCAGTGGTCAGCAAACTCATTAGTCAACATAGCCAAATATCAACAGTACAACAATTAAAATTTCTTTTGAGAGCCAGATTTTTAAACTTAAACTATATAGGTAGGTACATTCCTTATCGAGGTAGCGCCCGCATGTGGTATTTTGTGGAAGAGCCACACTCAAGGGACCAAAGAGCCACATGTGACTCATAAGTTATGGTTTGCCGACCACTGACCTAGACCAACAATAGGCTTGTGGGGACCCACACAATAAATGTCCGTGCTCCAAGCCTCTCTCTACTTTCCCCTGTGAAATGTAGCCCAACAGGGCTAGATAGCCAGTACCTGGGATGGCTGACTGTGAAGTTTCTCCCTATCAAATGCTCATGAGCCACTGTGCCAGTGCTGATGACAAAGAGTGGAACTTGCTTCAGCTGAGTCAGGTGTGAGGAATGCTTCCTTAGGGCACACCACTAGCAAGGGTTGTTAGGTCCTGAACCAATGCTCTCTGTAGCTGGCCACTGGATATGCCAGCCCTGGGCTTCCCTGGAGAGAACCCAACACAGACCATTGAGAGACACTGCCTGTGACTGGCCCTCAGCCACCTTCTTGGAGCTATAAGCAATCCAGAGTTTGTGGCAGCCTATTCCTGGGCCCAGGTGCACATGGAAATACCAAGCCACTCGGAAATGGCGCCGTGAGCAGCGCGTCCGACAGATCTCCCCAAAATCACAACAAATTTATCAACTAGAAACAGAAAAATTAATCCTCGGAGCATTCCGGAGTTCCACACAAACTGAAAGCGAAAGGACTGTTATCACTTGAATCTGAGAAACCAGGGTGTAGAGGAAGCTACTGCAGGGACGTTCATTCAAGCCGCGGAGGGAGTGCACCTGTGGTGAGTCAGCCCACACTCAGGAGCGGCGAGCAGCCGCTGGTGCGCGCCCGGTCCAGTTGCAGAGCGAGTACCGCCCACACTCGGGAGCCGCGAAGGGAGTGCGCCTGTGGTGAGTCGGCCCACACTCGGGAGCGGCGAGCAGCCACTGGCGCGTGCCCGGTCCAGTTGCAGAGCGAGTACTGCCCACACTCGGGAGCCGCGGAGGGAGTGCGCCTACGTGCTATCAACAAGACCACCCTCAGATGCCAATAAGAAAGAGGAAATCGAATATTATGGATACAAAAGAAAGAGAGGTAACACAAATAGATGTGGAAAAATCTATGGAGAAAAGACTTAACATATTGGAAGCCTTGGAGCTAAATGACAGAGAATTTGAAATAGAAATCTTAAAAATACTCAGAGATATACAAGAAAACACAGAAAGGCAATTTAGGGAGATCAGAAAACAACTCAATGAACACAAAGAATATATTACCAAGGAAATTGAAATTATAAAAACAAATCAAACAGAAATGAAAAACTCAATTTACGAGCTGAAAAACGAGGTAACAAGCTTAGCTAACAGAACAGCCCAGATTGAGGATAGGATTAGTGAAATAGAAGACAAACAACTTGAGGCACAACAGAGAGAAGAAGAAAGAGACTTAAAAATAATAAAAAATGAGAAAGCCCTACAGGAATTGTCTGACTCCATCAGAAAGAATAACATAAGAATAATAGGTATATCAGAGGGAGAAGAGAAAGAAAATGGAATGGAGAATATACTCAAACAAATAATAGACGAGAACTTCCCAAGCCTGTGGAAAGAACTAAAGCCTCAAGTTCAAGAAGCAAACAGAACACCGAGTTTTCTTAACCCCAACAAACCCACTCCAAGGCACATCATAATAAAGATGACACAAACCAATGACAAAGAAAAAATTCTCAAGGCAGCCAGGGAAAAGAAGAGTACAACATATAAAGGAAGGCCTTTTAGATTATCATCAGATTTCTCAGCAGAAACTCTACAAGCTAGAAGAGAGTGGACCCCAATATTTAAAGCCCTGAAAGAGAGGAACTTTCAGCCAAGAATACTATACCCATCAAAGCTATCCTTCAAGTACGAAGGAGATATAAAAACATTCACAAATACAGAAAAGATGAGAGAATTTATCAGCAGAAAGCCCCCACTCCAGGAAATACTAAAGGGGGTTTTCCAACCAGATTCAAAGAACAAAAGAAAACAACACCACAAGTAACAGCTCCACCAAGAACACAATAAAACCAAACTTAAACTGTGACAACAAAGGAAAAAAAGGGGGGAGAGGATGGAGATTAACAGTAGCAAAGGACGATGAAGTGCAGAAATACTCATAAGATAGGGTACTACAATGAATATGGTAGGTACCCTTTTTATTACTTAATGGTAACCACCCTAGAAAAAACCACCACAAAAACACTTGACTTAAAAAAGTTAGCAACAGAGGAAAGAAGTATGGAACACAAACAAACAAAAACAAATGATAGAAAAACAAAAGAGAAGAATCAAACAAGATACAAAACTAAGAGAAAGCAATTTATAAAATGGCAGTAGGGAACCCACAAGTGTCAATAACTACACTAAATGTAAATGGATTAAACTTACCAATAAAAAGACACAGAGTAGCAGAATGGATTAAAAACGAAAATCCAACTGTATGCTGCCTACAAGAAACACATCTAAGCAACAAGGATAAAAACAAATTCAAAGTGAAAGGCTGGAAAACAATACTCCAAGCAAACAACACCCAAAAAAAAGCAGGTGTAGCAATACTCATATCTGATAATGCTGACTACAAGACAGAAAAAGTACTCAGAGACAAAAATGGTCATTTCATAATGATTAAGGGGAAGTTGAATCAAGAAGACATAACAATCCTTAATATATATGCACCAAACCAAGGAGCACCAAAATATATAAGACAGCTACTTATTGATCTTAAAACAAAAACTAAAAAAAATACAATCATACTTGGAGACCTCAATACACTGCTGACAGCTCTAGATCGGTCATCTAAACAGAGAATCAATAAAGATATAGTGGCCTTAAACAAAATACTAGAACACCTGGATATGATAGACATCTACAGGACACTTCATCCCAAAGCGACAGAGTATACATTTTTCTCTAGTGTACATGGAACATTCTCAAGAATTGACCATATGTTGGGCCACAAAGACAATATCAGCAAATTTAGAAAAATTGAAATTGTACCAAGCATATTTTCTGATCATAAAGCCTTGAAACTAGAATTCAACTGCAAAAAAGAGGGGGGAAAACCCACAAAAATGTGGAAACTAAACAACATACTTCTAAAAAATGAATGGGTCAAAGAAGAAATAAGCGCAGAGATCAAAAGATATATACAGACAAATGAAAATGAAAATACGACATATCAGAATCTCTGGGATGCAGCAAAAGCAGTAATAAGAGGAAAGTTCATATCACTTCAGGCCTATATGAACAAACAAGAGAGAGCCGAAGTAAACCACTTAACTTCACACCTTAAGGAACTAGAAAAAGAAGAACAAAGACAACCCAAAACCAGCCGAAGAAAGGAGATAATAAAAATCAGAGCAGAAATAAATGAAATAGAGAACAGAAAAACTATAGAAAAAATCAATAAAACAAGGAGCTGGTTCTTTGAAAAGATCAACAAAATTGACAAACCCTTGGCAAGACTTACCAAGGAAAAAAGAGAAAGAACTCATATAAACAAAATCCAAAATGAAAGAGGAGAGATCACCACAGACATCATAGATATACAAAGAATTATTGTAGAATACTATGAAAAATTATATGCCACCAAATACAACAATCTAGCAGAAATGGATAAATTCCTAGAACAATACAACCTTCCTAGACTGAGTCATGAAGAAGCAGAAAGCCTAAACAGACCAATCAGCAGGGAGGAAATAGAAAAAACTATTAAAAACCTCCCCAAAAATAAAAGTCCAGGCCCAGACGGTTATACTAGTGAATTCTATCAAACATTCAAAGAAGACTTGGTTCCTATTCTATTCAAAGTCTTCCAAAAAATTGAAGAAGAAGTAATACTTCCAAACACATTTTATGAGGCCAACATAACCCTCATACCAAAACCTGGCAAGGATGGCATAAAGAAAGAAAACTACAGACCAATATCTCTAATGAATACAGATGCTAAAATACTAAACAAAATACTGGCAAACCGAATACAACAACATATTAAAAAAATAATACATCATGATCAAGTGGGATTCATCCCAGAATCTCAAGGATGGTTCAACATACGCAAAACGGTTAACGTAATACACCATATCAACAAAACAAAGAACAAAAACCACATGATCTTATCAATAGATGCAGAAAAGGCTTTTGATAAAATACAACACAATTTTATGTTTAAGACTCTCAACAAAATGGGTATAGAAGGAAAATATCTCAACATGATAAAGGCCATATATGATAAACCATCAGCCAACATCATATTAAACGGCATAAAACTGAGGACTTTCTACCTTAAATCAGGAACAAGACAGGGTTGTCCACTCTCTCCACTCTTATTTAACGTGGTGCTAGAAGTTCTGGCTAGAGCAATCAGACAAGACAAAGAAATAAAAGGCATCCATATCGGAAAAGAAGAAGTAAAGGTATCACTTTTTGCTGATGATATGATCCTATACATCGAAAACCCGAAGGACTCCACAAAAAGATTATTAGAAACAATAAACCAATACAGTAAGGTCACAGGATACAAAATTAACATACAAAAGTCCATGGCCTTTCTTATGCCAACAATGAAATATTAGAAAACGAACTCAAAAAAATAATCCCCTTCACGATTGCAACAAAAAAATAAAATACCTAGGAATAAACATAACAAAGAATGTAAAGGACCTTTATAATGAAAATTACAAAGCATTGTTAAGGGAAATCGAAAAAGATACAATGAGATGGAAAAATATTCCTTGTTCTTGGATAGGAAGAATAAATATAATCAAAATGGCCATATTACCCAAAGCAATATACAAATTTAATGCAATTCCCATCAAAATTCCTATGACATTTTTTAAAGAAATGGAACAAAAAATCATAAGATTTATATGGAACTATAAAAAACCCCGAATAGCCAAAACAATCCTAAGGAAAAAGAATGAAGCTGGGGGCATTACAATACCTGACTTTAAACTATATTATAGGGCCACAATAATCAAAACAGCATGGTATTGGCAGAAAAATAGACAGTCAGACCAATGGAACAGAATAGAAAGCTCAGAAATAAAACCACATATATATGGTCAAATAATCTTTGATAAAGGGGCCAACAACACACAATGGAGAAAAGAAAGCCTCTTCAACAAATGGTGTTGGGAAAACTGGAAAGCCACATGCAAAAGAATGAAACTCGACTACAGCCTGTCCCCGTGTACTAAAATTAATTCAAAATGGATCAAAGACCTAAATATAAGACCTGAAACAATAAAGTACATAGAAGAAGACATAGGTACTAAACTCATGGACCTGGGTTTTAAAGAACATTTTATGAACTTGACTCCAATGGCAAGAGAAGTGAAGGCAAAAATAAATGAATGGGACTACATCAGAATAAAAAGTTTTTGCTCAGCAAGAGAAACTGATATCAAAATAAACAGACAGCCAACTAAATGGGAAATGATATTTTCAAACAACAGCTCAGATAAGGGCCTAATATCCAAAATTTACAAAGAACTCATAAAACTCAACAACAAACAAACAAACAATCCAATAAAAAAATGGGAAGAGGACATGAACAGACACTTCTCCCAGGAAGAGATACAAATGGCCAACAGATATATGAAAAGATGCTCAGATTCATTAGTTATTAGAGAAATGCAAATCAAAACTACAATGAGATACCACCTCACCCCTGTTAGATTAGCTATTATCAACAAGATGGGTAATAGCAAATGTTGGAGAGGCTGTGGAGAAAAAGGAACCCTCATTCACTGTTGGTGGGACTGTAAAGTAGTACAACCATTATGGAGGAAAGTATGGTGGTTCCTCAAAAAACTGCAAATAGAACTACCTTATGACCCAGCAATCCCTCTACTGGGTATATACCCCAAAACCTCAGAAACATTGATACATGAAGACACATGTAGCCCCATGTTCATTGCAGCACTGTTCACAGTGGCCAAGACATGGAAACAACCAAAAAGCCCTTCAATAGAAGACTGGATAAAGAAGATGTGGCACATATACACTATGGAATACTACTCAGCCATAAGAAATGATGACATCAGATCATTTACAGCAAAATGGTGGGAACTTGATAACATTATATGGAGTGAAATAAGTAAAACAGAAAAAAACAAGAACTATATGATTCCATACATTGGTGGAACATAAAAACGAGACTAAGAGACATGGACAAGAGTGTGGTGGTTACCAGGGGTGGGGGGAGGAAGGACATGAAAGGGAGGGAGGGAGAGAGTTAGGGGGAGGGGGGAGGGGCACAGAGAACTAGATAGAGGGTGGCGGAGGACAATCTGACTTTGGGTGAGGGGTATGCAACATAATTTAATGACAAAATAACCTAGACATGTTCTCTTTGAATATATGTACCCTGATTTATTAATGTCATCCCATTACCATTAATAAAAATTTACTTAAAAAAAAAAAAAAAAAAAAAAAAGAAATACCAAGCCGCACACCTAGGCTGGCTTTCACCCACATTGGTACTGGGGGAAGGTTCACAAAAGGTCAAGGTTCCCAGAAGCCCACTTCCTGTAGCAGCTGTCTGCTAGCTGCTTATTGGGCTCAGAGACTGAAATAAAACCTCTGGTAGAGTCTAAAGCCTGGGGCAATTCAGGGATTAGGAAGGATGGTGGGTGTGGCTCTGCCCCAGGTGTCCATCTGTCCAGAGACTTTTCTCACAGACCTCAGTGGGGTGTGGCCCCAGGAGTTTAGTGGGTATGGTCTCTAAGACCCGGAGATGTGGTTTTCCCACAGTCTGGACAGTTTCTACTGAGTCTCCTGTGTGGCCAAAGCACCAGTCACAGACTTGGGAGAGCAGGGGAAAAGCTCCAACCTCAACACCAGAAAACTAAGTCACTGACATGCCTCCTGATTCCAGGCTGACTTCTCAGAACAACCTAGTCTCCATAGGGTGGAGCAGGAGGGATTCCCAAGGGCAGAGCAGTTGCTTTCCCAGGCTTATGCCACACAGAGGGGACTGCTCTACCCAAGAAAGATGGTGCCTGCAGTATTAGAGAATGACTCAGCACAGGGGTTCAACATACATAAATCAATCAATGTAATACACCAAATCAACAACAACAAAAAAAAACCATATGATCTTATCCATAGATGCAGAAAAGGCATTTGATAAGATACAACATCCCTTAATGTTTAAAACACTCAATAAAATCATAATTGAAGGAAAGTGCCTCAACATAACAAAGGCCCTATATGATAAGCCATGAGCTTATATCATACTAAATGGTGAAAAAATGAAGGCTTTTCCTCTAAAATAAGGAACAAGACAAGGCTGCTCACTTTGTCCACTCTTATTCAACATAGATCTGGAAGTTTTAGCCAGAGCAATCAGGCAAGAGAAAGAAACAAAAGGCATCCATATCAGGAAAGAAGAAGTAAAGGTTTCACTTTTTGTAGATGGCATTATCCTGTATCTAGAAAACCATAATGACTCCGTGGAAAAACTATCAGAAATAAACCAATACAGTAAAATTGGAGGATACAAAATCAATATATCAAAATCTATTGCTTTCCTATACATCAACAATGAAACTTAGGAAAATGAACTTTAAAAAAATTTCTTTTACAACTTCAACAACAGGAAAAAACAACAACCTAGGAATAAACTTAACAAAGGATGTGAAGGACCTATATACTGAAAACCACAAAGTATTATTGAAAGAAATGGAAAAAGACACAATGAAATGGAAAAATATTCTATGTTTATGGACTGGAAGAATCAACATAGTCAAAATGACCATATTACCCAAAGCAATATACAGATTTAATACAATCCCCTTCAAAATCTCAATGCTATTTCTTAAAGATATAGAACAAAAAATCATCAAGTTTTTATGGAACCATAAAAAAACCCAAATAGCCAAAGCAATCCTAAGGAAAAAGAATGAAGTCAAAGTTATCACACTGTCTGATTTCAAATTACTCTATAGAGCCACAGTAATAAAAACAGCATGGTCTTGGCAAAAAAAACAGACGTACAGACAGATGAAATAAAACTACATATATATGGACAAATAATCTTTGACCAAGGAGCAAAAAACACAAAGAGAAAAGTAAGTTTTTCAATAAGTGGTGTAGGAAAAATTGGAAAGCCACATGCCAAAGAATGAAACTTGACTGCAGTTTGTCTTCCTGCACAAAAATTAATTCAAAATGGAGCAAAGACTATCTGAAAAAATAAATTACATAGAAAAAAACATAGGTACCAAACTCATGAACCTTGGCCATAGAAGACAATTTACTAGTTTAACCACAAAGGCAAGGGAAGTAAAGGCAAAAATAAATGAATGGGACCACATCCGACTAAGAAGCAAAAGAAACTGACAACAAAACAAACAGGTAACCAACTAAATAGGAGATGATATTTGCAAACAACAGCTCTGATAAGGAGTTAATATCCAATATATATAGAGAAAGAGCTCACAAAGCTCAGCAAAAAACAAGCAAATAATCCAATTAAAAATGGTGAGAGGGCCTGACCTGTGGTGGCGCAGTGGATAAAGCATTGACCTGGAAATGCTGAGGCCGCCGGTTCAAAGCCCTCCTGGTCAAGGCACATATGGAAGTTGATGCTTCCAGCTCCTCCCCACCTTCTCTCTCTCTCTCTCCCTCTCTGTCTTTCTCTCTCCTCTCTAAAATGAATAAATAAAAAAATTTTTAAAAAAATGGTGAGAGGACCTGAGCAGACACTTCTCCCAAGAGGACATACAAATGGCCAACAGATATATGAAAAGATGCTCATCTATATTAGCTATTCGAGAAATGCAAATCAAAACTACAATGAGATACTACCTCACACCTGTTAGATTAGCTATTATCAACAAGACAGGTATTAAAACAAGTGATGGAGAGGCTGTGGAGAAAAAGGAACCTTCATTCACTGCTGGTGGGAATGCAAATTAGTGCAACCATGATTGAAGAAAGTGTGATAGTTCCTCCAAAAGCTAAGAGAAGAATCACCATATGACTCAGCAATCCCTCTACCCCCAAAACTCAAAAACATTGGTATGTAAAGATACATGCACCCCCATGTTCATTGCAGCATTGTTCACAGTGACTAAAACATGAAAACAATCAAAGTGTCCATTGATAGAAGATTGGGTAAAGAAGATGCAGTACATATATTCAGTGGAATACTACTCAGCCATAAGAAATGAATACGTAGTGCCATTTATGACAACATGGCTGAATCTTGAGAACATTATACGGAGTGAAATAAGTAAGTCAGAAAAAGCTAAGAACTGTATGATTTTGCCTGACCTGTGGTGGCGCAGTGGATAAAGTGTCGACCTGGAAATGCTGAGGTCGCCAGTTTGAAACCTTGGGCTTGCCGGCTCAAGGCATATATGGGAGTTGATGCTTCCAGCTCCTCCCCCCTCTCTCTCTTCTCTCTGTCTCTCTCTCCCTCTCTCTCTCCTCTCTAAAATGAATAAATAAAATTTTAAAAAAAAGAACTGTATGATTTCACACATAGATGAGATATAAAACTGAGACCATGACAGATAAAAGTAAAGTGGTTAGGTAACAACTATTGCTTTCCTATATGTGGGGTGAAGGGTATAAAGAGGGACAAATATAAGGTGACGTAAAATGATTTGACTTTGGGTGACGGGTAGACAACATAATCAATTCAAATGCTATAAAAAACATTCACCAGAAACCTAAGTACATCTATTGATCAATGTCTCTCTATTAAATTTAATTTTCTAAATAAAATTTAAAAATAATAATAATAAAAATAAGTTAAATATTGCCTGAACTGGTGGTGGTGCAGTGGATAGAGCGTTGGACACAGAGGAACCATGTTCGAAACCTTGAGGTCGCAAGCTTGAGTATGGATTCATCTGGTTTGAGCACAGTTCACCAGCTTGAACCCAAGTCGCTGGCTTGAGCAAGGGGTCACTCGGTCTGCTGTAGCCCCCTCCCCAGTCAAGGCACATATGAGAAAGCAATCAATGAACAGCTAAGGTGCCACAACAAAGAACTGATGCTTCTCACCTCTCTCCCTTCCTATCTGTCTGTCCCTATCTGTCCCTCTCTCTATCTCTCTCTCTGTCTCAGTCACATTAAATAAATAGATAGATAGATAGATAGATAGATAGATAGATAGATAGATAGATAGATAGATAGATAGATAAAATATTGAATTGTTTTGGGTGTTTGTTGTTGAGCTTTATAAGTTCCTTATAAAATTTGGATTTTAACCCCTTATCAGGTATATTATTGGCAAATATAATATATTCTCCCACTCAGTTGATTGTCTTTTCATTTTGTATGGTTTTTCTCTGCTGTGAAAAACTTTTAATTCACTGTAATCCCATTTGTTATTTTTTTCTTTTGTTTCCCTTGCCTGACATGATATACCAGAAAAATATATTGCTACAAGAAATTCAAGATTTTACTACTTGTATTTTCTTCTAGGATTTTTATGATTTCAAGTCTAACATTTAAGTCTTTAATTCATTTTGACTTAATTCTTGTTTGTGATGTATGCAGGTGGTCTAGTCTAATTTTTTTGCACATATCTGCCCAATTTTTTCCTACACCATTTATTGACTTGAGTCTAGTCACTAGACTATCTTTACTCCATTGAATGCTTTTGCCTCCTATGTCATATATTAATCGACTATAAAGGCATGGGTCATTTCTGGCTGAGTTGGGGTAGGTAGAAGAGGGTAGAGGAGGGATAGATGGTGATGGAAGGAGACTTGACTTGAGGTGGTGAACACACACTACAATATACAGATGGTGTGTTATAGAATTGTATACCTAAAACCTGTATAATTTTACTAACCAATGTCACCCCAATAAATTCATTTACAAAAAGAAAAATAGTAAATAAAATGAAAGTGATAAAAATTTAATAAAATGTCTTAAAATATATATTGAGTACATTAAGAACAGCAGAGACAAAGGAAAGTGAAAGTTTAGATCCAAGTGACAGAAGGGAACAAAGCAGGAAAAACCCAGAAAATAAGTCTTCATTTAAAAGGGTGTGGGGGTGGCCCTGGCTGGTTGGCTCAGTGAATAGGCATTGTCTGGACTTGAGAATATCCTGGGTTTGATCCCCAGTCAGGGCACACAGGACAAGTGAACATCTGCTTCTCCCCCCACCTTTCTCTGTCTCCCTCTGGCAGCCAGTGGTTTGGCTGTTTCTAGCACTGTCCCCAGATGTGGATTGCCAGGTGGATCCCAGCCAGGGTGCATGTGGGAGTCTGCCTGTCTCCCTTCCTCTCACTTAAAAAGAAAGGGTGTGGGGAAGCAAAACATGGCAAACTGTGAAAAAAGTTTAGAATAATAAATTCATAGGAAATAAGCAACCTTGTAGATGCAGACTTGTACTAGGAGACAGAAGTGTAAAAGGAAAATAATATAACGTCAAATAAACTAAATGCTACATTTTTTTGCTTATAAGTGGTTTAGGTTCAGCTAAACCAGCACACCCAAGCCAATGACATAAAAACAACTAAAATGACAAAGAGCAAAATGGAATTATTGAAAATGACAAATGCAAAGGAATTAGCAGGATGAATTTCCTGCAGAAGTGTGCTCTGAGCCAGATTTTGAAAGAAGTGATTGCATTCACAGAAGCAGTACTCAAGCCAGGAAAGAATACCATGAACAAAGAACTGGAATCCGGGGAAAAAGATAAACATAAGAAAATGTTACTGATTTTCCAATTCCTGTTTAGTTCTTAGCATAATCTTAAAATGACACTTGAAGTCTAACAAGTTGCTACTCTTCCTTGAAAACTTCCCTGGCAGTTTATCCCAAATGAATGTTTTAACTTTGTGACAATGTTTCATTCTGTGCCTCACAATTCAGCATCCTGCTTTGTTTTCCAACTGTTTAATGTGTTTAGCTACACTATTCCTGGGTGCAGGGATTGTGCATATATCCACAATGTCTAGAATATTTCATGGCCTATAGTAAGCACTACCTGAAACAAAACAATGATTAATAAAATCTATTGTAAAAAACCCCAAAGAAGTAGTAACACATTATTCCTCCAGCAAAAACATTTTACCTTCAAATACAGAAGTTTGTTTCCTTCTCTAGGAAATTATCAGAATGGCATTAATGTTGTACATTTCCTCCTAAAAAACTGATTCTTTTTTTTTCCTTTCCCCTCTCCTTTCTCCCCAAGGACTAGAAACCCATTGTTTGTGACAGCATTTTCCCAGTGAATCTGGAATATAGAAGCATCAAGAAAAAGAATGTGTTTGTACATATATGGGGGTGGGAAGATATTTGGGGTAGATCATTAAATGAAAGGTTTGACATTTTTGCCCTTATCCCTTCTGCTAATCTTCCTTGAAGGGATAATACATATCTGGAAGTGGGTCCCGCTGAACTGTCAACCCCATTGTTGTCCCCACAGGTGACTGTTAAATAAATGCCCTCTATCCATGTTTCACGGTCATTGGTTGCTGTCATGCCAGACCTTTACAAGTTGAACTTTTTTTAACCTTGAAATTCATGGAGGAAAAGTATCTCCAAGTGGGTCTAACTGCAACTCAATATGTGTTTTTCTTTCTCTTCCCTCATTCTGAATAATTTACATGTAACTTTGACTTCACTCAAACAATAAATATTAAACATTTACTGTGTACCCATTGCTGTAATGGTTACTGTTAATGTCACCTAAACAATGGTTCTGATATTAAGTAGCTTATAATTAATGATGTAGAACCAATTAAAAAACAAATTGGTACAAAAAAGTAAGGTAATGATTATAGTTAATATATATTTAGTAATTACTATTTGTGAGTCATTATTCTAAACCCTTTATATGTCTCTATTTATCTCCACAACACCTCTCAGAGGTAGGTACTGTTATTATGCCCATCAACAATGATATTTTTGAGCACTATTTATATGCCAGGAAGTTGGCTAAGTGTTTTACATGAATTATTTCATTTCATCTATATAATAACTTATATAGAGGCACATATTCTTATGTTACCAATTATTGTAAGACAAAGTTCAAAGTGTTGAAGATACCTCTTTAGGGTCAGAACTGAGACACAAACTCATATTCCAAGAAAATGGACCCACTGGGTGATTTATCAGGCATTAAACAGAAAGTATGGCCATCAGAAAAAGATAATCACAGTCATATCATATTCACCTATTTTCATCTAACTTAGCCACTTCTTTTTCATTTGCCAACATGCAAATTCCACCCCAATAGATTTATTATGTGCATTAAACAGCATTCATCAAAAAAAAATCTATTTTCCAAAAAAAATAATAAGGAGAATTTAGCTATAGAACATGCACAGACCTGGACTGTTTTCATATGGAGATAATTCCAAGGAAAAATGTCCACTTGGAGAGTACTCAGAAGATATTAACTGGCCTGAAAGATATATACTCAAACACCCAAGTCACAACCTTACAAAAATTACAGCAGAGTGTTATTTCACATTGGATCAGATTCAGTTGTCCAATCTTAATTGCCCAATCTTAAGTAAGCAATATTCTGCTGCCAGAGAATGAAGCTTTTCAAAAAGGACCATATATTCTCCTTGACACAACTCAAATATCTTCTGGAGCATATATGGGTGGCAGAATGTCTAAAAATTATATTGCCAAAGTGCTCCAAGAGCCTTCTAAAATGATCTCATTTAAAGTATTCTTATTCTCTGTTCCTTCAGCTATTTAGCCTGTAATTTCATTAAAAATTTAGGTTTTATTTTAAAAAGTTAATATCAATTTCTCACAGAATGCTTTCAGTATTTAGATTTGGTCCCAATAGACTTTAAGTTCCTTGAAGATAGAGACTGTGGGTTCTAGTCCTTCAAGCATAAATAGAACTCTTCCTTCAGGGCTCTATGTACAGTTAATCAGTTAGGAACCAACTCCTTCAAACTGTCTGTGTCTTTGGTGAGCTACAAAATTAATTCTTCACTAGGTATATAACTTAAAAAGGGATATCTTTGAGCCATGTGGGACTGAGACCACATGAAAAAAAGAATTTTCATTGGGTAGGAAAGCTTTCATTTGACTAATGGCCCTGTCTTGAGTGTGAAAACAGAGAAAAACTGTTGTAATGTTTGGAACTTATGAAGTGGTGCATGTCGCACAAGTACTTGTACACTTGTCATAAACTTCTATTTTTAAGCAAGAAGTAAAAATGGAAAAAAGAAACCACTTTGTAGTTGTCTTTTGTAAATAGTTATTCACTTATCCATAGCAACCTAAAATTTTGGGATAATGTACTTCAAAACAATACCTTTAAACAGGACCAGTGAGTGGGGGGAGAAAGAAATTAGAAAAAGATTGCTAAGATTTTCTTTACTTTTCTCTGAAATTTTGATTAAGTGCCAATTTGCATGCTTAGAGTAAAATATGAAGAGATTATCTCTACTTCCTTCAAGAATTAGAATTAAACAACAGATTTGTTCTCTTTCAGAAATGGAATTAAATTTCAATTGTATAGATAATGACCTAGAAAATTAAGAGCTTTTTATATATAGTTAATGAGATTTGATTTTGAACTTGTATGATGGTGCTTTCTTTGTATTGTTTCTCACAACTTCAAATGTGTGTGTGTTGTCCTCTCAATTGAATTAGAAATTCTTGAAACTGTATCTTCTTTCAAGTAAGAGAGTTAGTCACACAATAAGCAATTAACTTTATACACAAAAATAAGCAACTTTGCAATTGCTTGTTAAGAAAAGAAAGAATTAATACACTTATGAGCACAATAACATTTGGTAGCTTGTGTGCATGATTGGGCCTTTTCTGCCTAGACAATACTTCCAGTCATTTTCTCCTATCTTTCCTAGGGCTCTTCTCAGCAATGAGGCTCTGCTCCTGCACACCACAAGCAAATTTGGGAGTTTTACTCTTTCTTCTCCAACCCTGGAAACTTAAGCTCTAGAGTGGGAAGCTTTCCCCGATCCATTATAAAGTCTTCCAAGTCTCTTGCTTATGCTTGGAGCTCTTTGTTTCCTTCCGGATCCAGATTTTAGGAACTCAACCCTAAATGAAATTTCTTTCCTGTTTTCTCCTAACCCATCTTTCTCCTGAGAGATTAAACCCAGGCTAGCCTAGTGCTGTCTGAACTGGAGATGGAGTGAAAAAGAATTATATCAGCAGAGAATACTGTGAGAGTGTGTATTAGGAAAATGAAATCCCTTGTGAATAGGAGAGAACAGTTCCCCGAATTGGATAGAGATTTACACAAATAAGGTTTGAATGTGGAAGTGACAGGAAGAACGATCTAAGAAAATCCTGGGATGTACTCATGAGCGCCACCCAGAGCATGCCCCTTGATCACCTGGCTCTGGAGGCCAAGGCTGCTTGTGTACTAATACCTCATGGGACTGTAACAATCGGGAGACAATTCTTGGCCAGCTGTTACTCCCAGGGCACAGAACAGACACATCCATAGTTCTTTTTGTGAAAGTATTCCTTTTGCTTGTTCCAGAGCTTTGGCCTTATGATCAGGTTCACTTTTCTTTAAATCCTTTCCTCATTGTCCTTTTCAGAGATGATCTGTGTCTCTTTTGTACTTCCTTAATATGTTATTTCTTCCTTTATTGTAGTAAGAGTCATGTTTTTAACCATTTCAGTCCTTTATTATCTCTTTTTATGCTATAAACTCCTCAAAGTGGGACATGTCCTGCATTGCTGTTCTATCCTTTGCAGCACCTTACATGTAATATGAGTCAAGAGTTTTCTATCGACTCAAACTGTTGGTGATTATTGGAGTATGTCAGACAGCTTCCTCTATGATGCAGAAAGACTAATTTCCTTGGAGGAAAAGGCAGTATAAATGAAACATTTTATTATAGTGATACTATTCTGAATATACTTAATGTTTTAAAACTATTATAACAGGTGCTACAGAATAATCAGCATAGTCATGCTCTATGAGAATAATCTTAGAACAAACCCAATTCTAAATATTAAAATTATTATTAAGGTTAAAATACATTGTTATTTTTAAAATGCTAATTGCATTTTGAAGCATCTTTTTTATTTCACTTAGATTCATGTGAATGTTTCCTTTCAAATGAGCAATGGGTTTTAAAGAAGAACGTGCATAATTCAAAATTAAATTCCTTTGATATCAGTAGATCTCTAGCATGCACTAAGTATAGAATTAGATTTGAAAAATATAATGCCTAGCTATAGTAACTGCTTTAAATTGTACTTTTTAAGAAAAAAAATATGAGCCCAGGAACTAAAAATGCATGCTGAAATAATTCAAATATATGAACTCATAAAGTTTTATGACTTATATTAGCATTTTCTTTTTTCTTTTTTTTTTTTCTTTTTTTTTTTTTGTATTTTTCTGAAGCTGGAAATGGAGAGAGACAGTCAGACAGACTCCCGCATGCGCCCGACCGGGATCCACCCGGCACGCCCACCAGGGGCGACGCTCTGTCCACCAGGGGGTGATGATCTGCCCTTTCTGGGCGTAGCTCTGCCGCGACCAGAGCCACTCTAGCACCTGGGGCAGAGGCCAAGGAGCCATCCCCAGCGCCCGGGCCATCCCTGCTCCAATGGAGCCATGGCTGCGGGAGGGGAAGAGAGAGAGAGAGAGAGGAAGGAAGGGGGGGTGGAGAAGCAAATGGGCGCTTCTCCTATGTGCCCTGGACAGGAATCGAACCGGGTCCCCCGCACGCCAGGCCGACGCTCTACCGCTGAGCCAACCGGCCAGGGCTATATTAGCATTTTCATCTCTTATACTCCCCAGAGAGAAACAGCTTTTAAAATGGTCACTGTCTCTTTTCTTTATGCAAGGACAATCAGTAATTAACAAAACCCCATGAATTCTAATTCTGAGTCTTTCCAAACAAGTGACCCCCAAATTCATTAAAAATTAAATCACAACCAGTTAATACCTGCTGATTCACAGCATTTTGTATTCTACAAGACTATATGTTCAGTTGTGGGTGCATGTTTCTAAACAAGAGTCTGAAGTGTGAAAATAAAAACTATACTTTCTGTCTAACAGGACTAGATCATCATTAGGTAGAAACAAAGTACCTAAGTGGAAATTGCCTGTGCTATATGCAGCACAAGTAATAGGGAAGGATTAAATTTCAAGAAAAAATTGTGGCACTGTATCTATCAAATAGATATTTTACCCAACAACATTTCTGCTGATTTTTTATAGTGAGTAACACTGAAAATTCAACTTTTAAACATTAAACAATTGAAAGTAATAAAATTAAACAACAGAAAAAAATAAAGGAGACTTGTGCGTTGGAGAAGTTCCAAATAACATATTTTAAAGAATTCGTAGGCCAGTATGAAAGCAAAGTAGCTTTGTGATTTTCTCGGAAAAATATTTTAAATTGGCATATAACCTCTTCTAAAGCCATCAAGAAAATGATTATTACATCAAAGCATGTTCTACACCAGCGATTTTCAATTGGTGTGCTGTAAGAATTTTTAAAACATGTAATACTTGACATGTTTAGTCAGGGACACTGACCTTTTTACCCTTATATTGTCAAATAAAAAAAAAAAAGAACAATAGTCAACACAACAATAGCTGTCTTGTATAAATGCCCTGTCTTCAACCATAAATATGTGGGTCATATAATAAAATTGTATCTTATTGGCCATGTCACATAATAAGTTTGCATCTAATCAATTAATTCTTGGTACCAGAAATCCTTATAAATAAGCATAGGCACCTGATTTTTAAAAAGGCACGATAGAGCAAAAAGGGTAGGTATTTACTATTATAATTTTTTTTGTAAATTAATTAAAATTATACCTATTTTTTGTCAGATAGGCAATAAATATATATTTTTGGTATGCCACAGATTTTTAGTAATTATTTTATGTGTATAATGAGAGATGTTAAAAATCATTGTTCTACGCCAATAATTCCCAGACCATGAGATAAAGTTTCAGGGCCTGTGTGGGAATTGGGTACCTGGAGATATCCACAGCATAGTGTTCTTGTTTTTTAATTTATTTTTAATTTTTTTCTTTTTCTTTTTTTTTATTGAACTCAAGTTTATTCATCATAGAATTTATACAACTCCCATCCATTAGCTTGTCCTCATCTGTGTCTGAAGACGAATCACTATCTTCATATATTGCCTCGTCCTCAGTTCCATCTATAGCATTTGAAATGCCACATTTCTAAAATCACCCAGTTTTTAGACCCCAAATTTTTGGGGAATAAAGTGCATCTTATACATGGGGAAATACAGTAAGTCTTTTCTCTTTTTTAAATCAAATGATTTTTTGAGACAATCAAAAATCTCAAAAGAGAGATGACGTCAGAGTAATGGCGGGGTAGGAAGCGATACCGATAAATCTCCCCCAAAACTCAACAAGATCTTCAACCAGAAACAGAAAAACCTATACTTGGAGCTTCCAGATGCTTCGCAATACACCCAAAGGTATGATTGAGTGAAAAATTGGCTAAATATATAACCAAACCCCGAAGGAAATAGGGAGTAAGAAATGCTCTGCCTTCCTCACTAACCTAAACAGGGCGGCTTTCTCTGGTAACTGTGAATATAGAAACTGAGGTGGGCAAAGGGGGTGAATACATCCAGGCCGCGACACAAACGGCCGAACCAGGCTGTGGCACGGAGATCCAAGCCGAGGAAAATCTGATCCTGTGGCAACCCGGGCAATACAAGCTAACACTCGCGCCAAACCCAAACAAAGAAAGACAAGCGGCGTGGCCATTTTACCCGGTCTCCTGGTCGGTGCGCAGTTAGTGGGCAAGAATTTCTTCCTAGGCCCCGAGAGTGGGTGCCCATGTTGCCCCACGGAGAGGCAGGGTCAGAGGCCTTTCTGTGGGCCGAGGGCAGAGTCTCTGGGCAGCCCCAGCGCCCTGGGAAAGCCATGCACGGGAGGGAGTGAGAACTAATTCCAACGGTGGAGATTTTCCGTGCTGGAGGGTGTTTCACTCAGAGAGAAACGCAGCCGGCCTCATATCCTGGTTTGCACGTGCAGATAAGGAGTGAGCGATTCCTCCGAGTGCCTCGGCAGTGCGCGCCCGTGTTATCGCACAGAGGGGCAGAGTCAGGGGCCTTTGTGTGGGCCAAAGCAGAATCTCGGGCCGCCCCAGCGCCTTGCAAAAGCTGCGCACGGGGACGGAGCAAGACTCAATTCCAACACTGCAACTTTTCCCTGCGGTTGGGGGTTTCACTCAGAGCGTGAGACTGCTGGCCGGATATCCTGGTCTGCGCGCGCAGCCAGTGAGTGAGAGTTTCCTCCAAGCGCCCCGGAAGTGGGCGCCCGCTTGTGTGACCGGACAGAGTGGCAGAGCCAGAGGTCTTTGAGTGGGCGGAAAGCCCGCCTGATTATGCTAGCAGCTCTGACTGACTGAGCCTTACCCAGAGCCCTGTGCTGAGTGGAAATAGAGTGGGGAGTTACCAGCTCTTTGAGCCTCTTACTATCCAGGCAGAGGCAGCAGCAACCCCATAGCTGGATTATCAGGCTACTAATTGAGGAAGGAAAGACTAGGAGAAAGGCTCCAGGAACACGGACTCTCTCACTGTCGGAGCCTATAAATGCTAATGAGCTTCGACTGCCAACGAGACTAAAGCACAATACATGACATTGCCATAGAGACTTATCAACTGCAAACCTCCACCTGAGCGTGCCAAAGGGGCAAAACCCGGGGTACAGAGTCACCGACCAGGAAGAGGGAGAGAAAAGAAAAAGCAAGAAGATAACCTCTCAAAATCAAGAATAATCTGCAGACTTTATAACCTATCCCATTTTATTATATTTGTTCATTTGTTTCTCTTATCTTCATTCTTGATACTTTTTTTTTCCTCCTCCAATTTGGCCGATTAACTCTCTACCGATCTTACTCTCTCCCATCCTTGAACTACACTACCCATAAGTGTTACATCTCCCATTATCTTTTCTCTTCTCTTCCTTTCTCTCTATGAGGGTTGCACTCCAAAACCCTTAACTCTCTCTCTCTCTCTCTCTCCTTTCTTTTTTCTTCTTTTAGTGGTTCCCTCTTTTTTTCTCTCTCTCTCTTTCTTTTCTCCCTCTATATTAGTTTCTTCCTTTCTCCTTTACATCTCCTCTCATTCAAACCTCAATAACAAACAAATTATCTTATCTGGGACTCAAACTTATGTTTGTGGCATTTTGGGGGGTTTTTTACTTCACCTTTTTAACTCACTAGCAGTGCTCCCATCCCTGGCTCTCCATATTATCTAGTTCTTGTTCCACTAAATACAATAGTAATTTTTTAATTTGTCCCCCCATTTTTCTGTTTTCCTCTTAATCCTCTCATCATAACTCTTAGACAACCAACACCTAAAAGCAAATCATTTTATTCTTGACCCAAATTTTTTCCTTATTTGCTTTTTGTGGATCCATACGCTCTTTTTTTTTCTTTTTTCCTTTTTTTTTTTTTTTTTTTTTTTTTGCCCCTTTATTACTTTTCCCCAATTCAGGCCCTCCATCACAGGCATTGTTTGTTATAATTCACAGTCCACCACAAGATCTTCTCAAGAAAGAGGGGAGAGGAGAGGAGAGGAAAAAAGGAGGGGGGGAATAATTTCCTTTTTTTTTAATTTTTATTTTATTTTATTTTTCTTTATTTCATTATTAATTTTTTTTAAAAAAAGCAACTCTTTTCGATTTTTTATTTTTTTATTATTTTTTTAAACTGTTTATTCTTTATTAAATCTCATTAATACTATCAACAAAACCACCCTCAGATGCCATTAAGGAAGAGAAAATCGAATATCATGGATACAAAAGAAAGAGAGGTAACACAGCTAGATGAGGAAAAATCTATGGAGAAAAAATTTAATATATTGGAAACCTTGGAGCTAAATGACGGAGAATTCAAGATAGAAATCCTAAAAATCCTATGAGATATACAAGAAAACACAGAAAGGCAATTTAGGGAGCTCAGAAAACAACTCAGTGAACACAAAGAATATATGTCCAAGGAAATTGAAACTATAAAAACAAATCAAACAGAGATGAAAAACTCAATTCACGAGCTGAAAAACAAAGTAACAAGCTTAGCTAATAGAACAGGTCAGATAGAAGAGAGGATTAGTGAAATAGAAGACAAGCAACTTGAGGCACAACAGAGAGAAGAAGAAAGAGACTCAAAAATTTAAAAAAATGAGATAGCCCTACAAGAATTATCTGACTCCATCAAAAAGAATAACATAAGAATAATAGGTATATCAGAGGGAGAAGAGAGAGAAAATGGAATGGAGAACATACTCAAACAAATAATAGATGAGAACTTCCCAAGCCTGTGGAAAGAACTAAAGCCTCAAGTTCAAGAAGCAAACAGAACTCCAAGTTTTCTTAACCCCAACAAACCTACTCCAAGGCACATCATAATGAAATTGACACAAACCAACAGCAAAGAAAAAATTCTCAAGGCAGCCAGGGAAAAGAAGAATACAACATATAAAGGAAGGCCCATTAGATTATCATCAGATTTCTCAGCAGAAACTCTACAAGCTAGAAGAGAGTGGACCCCAATATTTAAAGTCCTGAAAGAGAGGATATTTCAGCCACGAATACTATACCCATCAAAGCTATCCTTCAAATATGAAGGAGAAATAAAAACATTCACAGATACAGAAAAGATGAGGGAATTTATCATCAGAAAACCCCCACTCCAGGAATTACTAAAGGGGGTTCTCCAATCAGATACAAAGAACAAAAAAAAACAGAGCCACAAGTAAAAGCTCCAAGAAGAACACAATAAAACCAAATTTAAACTGTGACAACAACAAAAAGAAAGAGGGGGAGAAGATGGAGATTAACAGTAGCAAAGGACGATGGAGTGCAAAAGTACTCACAAAATAGTTCGC